>NC_081361.1:102135655-102488155 GCF_030684315.1 Stegostoma tigrinum
TGGGGGGGGGGGGAGTGTGTGTGTGTGGGGGGGGGGAGGGTGTGTGTGGGGGGGGGGGGGGAGTGTGTGTGTGGGGGGGGGGGGGGTGTGTGTGTGTGTGTGGGGGGGGGGGTGTGGTGTGTGTGTGGGGGGGGGGAGGTGTGTGTGTGTGTGGGGGGGGGGGGGAGTGGGGGGGGGTGTGTGTGGGGGGGGGGTGTGTGTGTGTGGGGGGGGGGGGGGGTGTGTGTGTGTGGGGGGGGGGGGTGTGTGTGTGTGGGGGGGGGGGGGTGGTGTGTGTGTGTGTGTGGGGGGGGGGGGGTGGGTGGGGGGGTGTGGGTGTGTGTGGGGGTGGGGGGGAGTGGGTATCAGTGTGGGTGTGTGTGTGTTTGGTGGGGAGTGGGTATCAGTGTGTGTGTTTGTGTGTGTGGGCGGGGAGTGGGTATCAGTGTGTATGGGAGGGAGTGGGCATCAGTGTGTGTGTGGGGGGAGTGGGTATCAGTGTGTGTGGGGGGGAGTGGGTATCAGTGTGTGTGTGGGGGGAGTGGGTATCAGTGTGTGTGGGGGGTGTTGGGTATCAGTGTGTGTGAGGGGTGTTTGGTATCAGTGTGTGTGTGAGGGGTGTTGGGTATCAGTGTGTGTGTGTGGGGCTTGGGTATCAGTGTGTGTGTGTGTTTGGGGAGTGGGCATCAGTGTGTGTGTGTGGGGAGTGGGCATCAGTGTGTGTGGGGGGAGTGGGTATCTGTGTGTGTGCGGGGGTGTTAGGTATCAGTGTGTGTGTGTGTGTGTTGGGTTGGGTATCAGTGTGTGTGTGGTGGGGAGTGGGTATCTCGTGTGTGTGTGGGGGGCGGTGGGGAGTGGATCTCAGTGTGTGTGGTGTGGCGGGGAGTGGGTATCAGTGTGTGTGTGGTGGGGAGTGGGTATCAGTGTGTGTGTGTTGGGTTGGGTATCAGTGTGTGTGTGTTGGGTTGGGTATCAGTGTGTGTGTGTGGTGGGGAGTGGGTATCGGGGGGAGTGGGTATCAGTGTCTATGTGTGGCGGGGGAGTGGGTACCAGTGTGTGTGTGTGGTGGGGGAGTGGGTACCAGTGTGTGTGTGTGGTGGGGGAGTGGGTATCTCGTGTGTGTGTGTGGGGGGCGGTGGGGAGTGGATCTCAGTGTGTGTGTGTGGCGGGGAGTGGGTATCAGTGTGTGTGTGTGTGTGTGTGGCGGGGGGAGTGGATCTCAGTGTGTGTTTGTGGCGGGGAGTGGGTATCAGTGTTTGTGTGTGTGTGTGGCGGGGGGAGTGGGTATCAGTGTGTATGGGGTGGAGTGGGTATCAGTGTGTATGGTGGGGGGAGTGGGTATTGCTTTGTGTGTGTGGGGGGGGGTAGTGGGTATCTGTGTGGCAGGGGAGTGGGTATCAGTGTGTGTGTGGGGGGTGTGGGTATCAGTGTGTAGTGGGGAGTGGGTATGGTGTGTGTTGGGGGGGAAGTGGGCATCAGTGTGTGTCGGGGGAGTGGGTATCAGTCTGTGCGTGTGGGGGCGGGGGAGTGGGTATCAGTGTGTGTTGGGGGGGGAGTGGGTATCAGTGTGTGCTGGGTGACTGGGGTATCAGTGTGTAGGGGGGAGTGGGGTATCAGTGTGTGTGTGGTGGGGAGTGGGTAGCAGTGTGTACGGGAGGGAGTGGGTAGCAGTGTGTATGGGGGGATTGGGTATCAGTGTGTATCGGGGGGGAGTGGGTATCAGTGAGTGGGGGGGAGTGGGTATCAGTGAGTGTGGGGGGCATGGTTATCAGTGTGTGTGTGTGTGGTGTTGGGCATCAGTGTGTATAGGGGGGCGGCTGGGTATGTGTGTGTATGGGGGGCGGTTGGGTATCTGTGTGTGTGTGGGGGCTTGGGTATCAGTGTGTGTGAGGGGTGTTGGGTATCAGTGTGTGTGTGTGTGGGGGCTTGGGTATCAGTGTGTGTGAGGGTGTTGGGTAATCAGTGTGTGTGAGGGGTGTTGGGTATCAGTGTGATGTGTGTGGGGGCTTGGGTATCAGTGTGTGTGTGTGGGGAGTGGGTATCAGTGTGTGTGTGTGTGTGTGGGGAGTGGGCATCAGTGTGTGTGGGGGGGAGTGGGCATCAGTGTGTGTGCGGGGGTGTTAGGTATCAGTGTGTGTGTGTTGGTTGGGTATCAGTGTGTGTGTGTTGGGTTGGGTATCAGTATGTGTGTGTGCGGTTGGTATCAGTGGGTGTGTGGTTATCAGTGTGGGGGGAGGGTCCTCAATGTGTGGGGTAGTGTCTCTGAAGGGGTGGGTATCAGTGTGTGGGGTGGCATGACTCAGTGTTTGGGGGGAGGGACTCAATGTGTTGGGGAGAGGGGGCTGCAGGTTTGTGGGAAGGGTCCTCAGTGTGAAGGGTGGGTTTCATTGTGTACGGGAGGGTCTTGGTGTGTGGGGAAGTGCTCAAATTGTAGGGGTGGGGTTCAGTTTGGGGGTCTCAGTTTGTGAGGGGAGGTGTGCAGAGGGTGGGCGAGGGTCTTGGATTATGAGGGGTGGGCTCAGTTAGTGGGGAGAGGGGCTTAGCGTGTAGGGGTGTGTTACAGGTTGTGGGGGAGGGTCTCAGATTGTGTGTGGAAGATCTCTGCATGTGTGGCAGGAGAGGCTCAGTGTGAGGCGAGGGGCTCAAGGATTGCAGGGTAGAGGCTCTGTGTGTGTGGAGGGTCTCAGCATGTGGAGCAGTGTCTCATTGTGGGGGAAGGTCCCTGCTTTGGGGAGCGACTTGGAGTCGAGTGTGTGGCCTGGTGTGAGGTGATAAATATATTTAAGTATTGCACTCACTTAGTGCCTTTCATGTCCATTGGAATCCCAGAGTATTCTATAACCAATATTATAGATCACAGAATCCCTACAGTGTGGAAAACAGGCCCTTCGACCCAACACGTCCACACCAAACCTCAGACCATTCCCCCTATAACCCACATAACCTACATATCCCTGAACACTACAGGCAATTTAGCATGGCCAATCCACCTAGTCTGCACATCTTTGGACTGTGGGAAGAAACCAGAGCACCTGGAGGAAATCCTCACAGACGTAGGGAGAATGTGCAAACTCCGCACAGACAGTCGGCCGATGGTGGAATTGAACCTGGGTACCTGGCGCTGTGAGGCAGCAGTGCTAGCCACTGAGCCACCATGCTGCCCCTTTGAAGAGTAGTCACTGGTCTATGGCAGTTAATTCAAAAACACATAGCAAGCTCCCATAAACAACAATGAGTTACCGCCCAGGTAATATTTTATCGCAATATACACCAAGGGATAAATATTCATTCAAGATTTAAAGGATAAATTTACCTTTTCTCCAAAATAGTGCCATGGCCTCTTTTATATCCAACTGACAGAGCCCTGGTTACCAGTTCGTCTGAAAGACTGCTCCTCTAACAGTGCAGCGCTCTCTGTGAGAGATAGTAAGAACCTCTGTGTTCTGCTGAGTGTCTGACCTGATTTCTGTTCAGTTCTGAGCCTAGAACTTATCCACAAGCTTCTACTCATTGAGCATTGACTTGTTATAAAGCAATTACAACCTAAAAATAAAGAAATCTGATTCCAGCTGTGTTGAGCTCTCCTGAAACTACTCTGGAGCATTGACTATGGATATATTTGCTTTAGGCCAAGTGTAATGAAAGTTTGTGCGACTGGTTTCAGGGATGATAGGGTCCAAACATGGGCTCTCAGTCTGATGAAGGGTCTAGGCCCGAAACGTCTGCTCCTAAGATGCTGCTTGGCCTGCTGTGTTCATCCAGCTCCACACTTTGTTATCTCGGATTCTCCAGTATCTGCAGTTCCCATTGCCTTTGAATTAAAGAAACATCTGTTTGCTCAGAGTGTTGTAAATCTTTGGAATTCTCTACCACTGAAAGCTGTGGATGCTTAGAGAATTAGTGTGAAGACTGAAAATCACAGACTAGAGTTATAGATTAGTTACAGCACAGAAAAAGACCTTAACATCTCTGCTGGCTTATAGCAAGAGCAACTCTGTGTGTCCAACTTCCCATGTTTTCCCCACAGCGCTTCTAATCCTTTTGCTTAAGATGATGATTCAATTCCTTTTCGAAAGGGAAGTTGAATCTGCCTCCACTACATTCTCTGGCAGTGCGTTCCGGATCCACACCAATTGCTATTTGAAGACATTTTTCTTCTTGTCGCAACTGCTACTTCTGCCAAGTGTCTGCTATCAGATCTTTGACACTTCTACCAATATGATCAGTTTCTTTCCAAGTACTCAGTCAAGAGACATTGTGACTCTGGACATTCCAAGTCCCCTGTCTGCCTCCTTTTCTCAAGATGACCAATCTCAACTTTTCTAGTCTATGCACATAATTGAAATTCCTCATCCTGGTACCATTCTCCGGAATGTTTCCTGCAGCACCTCTCCTCCTCCTCCCCCCCCCCCCCCCCCCCCATGCCTTGAAATACTTCTTAGTGCATTACCCAGAATTAGACGCATACTCCAGATGGGGCAGTGTTTTATAAAGGTGTTTTAACTGCCTTGTTTTTGTGCACTGTCTCTATTTATAAAACTCTGGATTCCATACGGCATTTTAATCAGTTTCTCAACCTGTCCTGTCACTTTCAGTAACTTGTGCGCATCCATTCCCAGGCCGCTCTGTCTCTGCACCTCCTTTCGAATTATATCCTTTATCTGACAAGGTCATAGGGTCATACAGCACGGAAACAGACCTTCCCTTCCAACTTGTCCATGCTGACCAGATATCTTCTATTGATCTAGTCCCATTTGCCAGCATTCTCTAAACCCTTATTATTCATGTACCCGCCCAGATGCTTTTTAAATATTGTAATTATAATTTCTCCCAGCAATGCAGCACTCTTTCAGTGCTCACTGAAGTGTTCATTTTGATTATGATCTTTCTCAAAGCATAGAAAAGGGAGGTATATTTGTAAAGAAAATCCCCTTCATAGTCTTTCTCTATGTCCTGGTCATAAAAACATTCACTTTCATCCTGATTGTTTGATGTTTTGCATATTCCACAGAGCCGCGCAGCTAAGAAACATCCTGTCAACAGAAGTCACCTTGTGTCTCCTTCAAAATCATTAACCCTGTCATGTGGAGAGATGATCATTGCATATGAAGAGAAGAAACTCAATGAGATTGTTGTCGTAAACTTGTCTGGACGTTATCTGAAAAACCTGGGCAGCTTGCCTCATTGCTCTGCTCTGAAGATTTGCAATCTGTCCAGGAATTACATCACTAAAATTGATGCTCTTGCAGGATGTCCCAATTTAATCAAGCTGGATCTCCATGGAAACCATGTAAGTGATAAAGGAGGTGTGTGCTCAATAAAAACAATATCACACGATTACCATTGGCCACAAACTGAACTAGCCAGATAAATGAGAGATAACACAGTGTGAAGCTGGATGGACACAGCAGGCCAAGCAGCATCAGAGGAGCAGGAAAGTTTGATGTTTCGGGTGGGGATCCTTCTTCAGAAATCGGGGAGGGGAAGGGAATTCTGAACTAAATAGGGAGACAGGGGGAAGTGGATAGAAGATGGATAAAAGAGAAGTTAGGGTGAGAGGAGATAGACAGGTCAAAGATGTGGGGTTACAGCCAGTGAAGGTGAATATAAGTGGAGAGTTAGGAAGGGGATAGGTCAACCCAGGGAGGACGGACAGGTCGGGGGGCAGGATGAGGTTAGTGGGTTGGGGGTGGGGCTTGAGTGGGAGGAATGGTTAGGGAAGCGGGGACTAGCTGGACTGGTTTTGGCATGCGGTCAGGGGAGGGGAGATTTTGAACCTTGTGAAGTCCACATTGATATCCTCGGGCTGCAGGGTTCCCAAGCGAGATAAATACCGTGGCCACAAGAGCAAGTCACCAGAGTGACACCGCATGGTTCTTGTGCAGAAAAATCCCACTTTCACATTGAGAACACCCTCCGTCGTATTGTGTGACACTATCACCGTGCTAACTGGGACAGACTTTGAACAATTCCAGAAACTCAGGACTGGGTGTTGGAGGCCATTCCTGTTCCTTCATTGTAAATGGGTCAAAATCCTGGAATTCCCTTCCTAAGGACATTGTTGGTAAACCCACAGCCCATGGAATGCAGTGGTTCAAGATAGAAGCTCACAAGCACCTTCACTGGAAGCAATTAGGGATTGGGAATAAAAAGTGCTGGCCAGCCAGCAACGCCTACATTGCACGAGTGAATAAGAAAAGCCTGAGGCTAGAATTCTGCCGTGAGTAACTCACCTCCTGTCTCCCTAAAGCTTGACAACCACCAACACGGCACAGTGTTAGGATTGTGATGAGTGCTCCCCCCTTACCAGGATTCTGAGCCAGCAACACTGAAGAGAAGTCAAGGATGGTGAGTGGCCTGGAGGGGAACTTGCAGGCAGTGCAGCCTTGCCCTTCTAGGTGGCAGTGGTCATGGGTTTGGAAAGTGCTGCGTAAGGAAAAGTCTGTGAGACTGTGCTCCTGATGTTGGCCCTGGCCTCACGTGCTGATAAGGAGGAATTTGCAGGACGAAAGGGCTGATTTTGCTTTTGACATTTGTGGTGCCTAGGTCAATGCCTGGTGGTTTGTTTGCTGAATTTCCTGCAGTGGCATCTTCTCCCAATCCCAGACCATTACCTCTGGAATCTTTAAAGATTTGTCCATCTATTTATTATGTACACACCACAGTCATATTCCAATAACAGTCTTTGCATGCTCCCATCTTACCGCTGCATCTTAATTAGTTGGACTGTTTGTCCAATTTCCAGAACTTGTTGGGTAGAAATTTCCATGAAGTAATTGTTGGTAGGACAAAACCTACAATCTTAAGCCTCCTCCACAAAGTTCTTTCCCTCACCTCACAGTGGAAACTGAGGCTGAACGAGACAATTTGTAATATTGGTGAATTACTTTTGAAATGTAGTGTTGTTTTTCAGTTAAATTAAAGATGAACTTTGACCAGAATACTGGGAGGGTTCCTTCCTTTCCCTGATACATTCACTTCAGCAGTTGGCAACTATTACACTGTAGGAGCCAGTTTAGTCTCCGCATTCAGGTCCTCATGTGAGTCCAGAACCCATAACCCTTTTGAGAGCTAGGACGTGTAGGGAATCTGATAAGTAAGCCAATTTTAAGGGTGGATCTCTTTTTAAAAATCCAGTGAAGTCTGCATTTAGCATTTAACATAACAGTAAAAGTAACCTACAGTTTCTAGCAGCATTAATCAATAAAAACACATTTTCTGCTGAGAGAAAGCTGCAGAGTTCATAGGACCATACAGTACAGAGGAGGCCCTTTGGCCCTTTGAGTCTGCTCTAACAAAAACTATTCTAAGTCTACACTCGGCCCTCTTTCCAGCATTTGGCCTATAGTATTGAATGTTATGACACTTCAAATGCTCATCCGCATATTTTTTAAAGATTGTGAGTTTTCCCACCTCAATTACTCTCTCAGGCAGTGCGTTCCAGATTCCCACCACCCACTGAGTTTAAAAATTTCCTCGTACCCACTCTAAAACTTCTGCTTTTCACCATAAAATTATGTTCCTTTGTGATTGACCCTTCAACAAAGAGGAAACAACAGCTTTCTACCCACCTGTCTATGCCCGTTGTAATTTTGTTACACCTCTACCAGATCTGACCTCCACTTTCTCTGCTTTAAAGAAAACAAGCTAGCCTCACTCTGTCACTAAAATGCTCCATCTCAGGCAACGTCCTGGTGAATCCCCCTCTGCCCCCCCTCCAGTGCAATCACATCCTTCCTATAATGTGGGGACTGGAACTGCACACAGTACTCCAACTGTGACCTACCCAAAGTTACTATAATCTGTGCCACTGAGAAGGGCAAGTGTCCTGTCTGCCACCTTAGCTGACCTATTAACCAGTCCTGCTGCCTTCGGAGATCTGGAGGAGCACCCAAGGTAACAGTAAAACTGATTTATAGCTTATTTCATCTTAGCCAGTGAAACCAGGCTTCCTACTGAAAGGCAGCTGCAGAGATACTTAATAGGGTAACGATTTAGAACTGGTTCCCTATTCAGGTCACTGGAATTACAACCAGTGGAAGTACAGGACGTTTAACAGATGCATAAGGAGCTGAAAGGGGCAGCTTAGTCCGAATGCAGTGAGGTTGAGTGCATAACTCTGGGAATTTGGTAAAGGGGAATTTCCGTTTGGTGAGGCAAGAGGTGAGAGCTTTTCTTTCACTAAAAATGGAGTGGCTCTAGAGAAGGAGCTGAGGGCAGTAAAGAGAGCTGAAGCCTAGAATCATAAATTTGGTGAGCAGATGAGTCTCAAGGTATTTCTGTTTCTAAACTGGGATAGTAGTTTAACTTGGCTCTGGAGAGATATAACTAATTCAATAAATTGATGTCAAGACCAGTTAAGCTCCATAATGTAACTACACAATTGTTGAAAAACATTTCTGCTTCCTTTGCCTTCTTCATAGTTCTGTAATTGACTATAACGTACTAATGTAATTATTATACTTATTTCCCCCCATTGCCAGATCTCGCATCTTCCAGATGAAAACTTTTGGTCTGAAATGAAGTCTCTGCAGATCCTTTTTCTTCATGGTAACCTCATTGGGCCCTTGCGTAGTGTTGAGCCCCTGTTTTCCTGCCCAAACCTCATCGTTCTGACTCTGTTTGACACCCCAGTCAGTCTGTTTCCAAAATATCGGCACCATGTTGTCAACAGCATTTTGTCTCTCAAAGCCTTGGATCACTTTGTCATCTCAGATGAGGAGATCATTGAAGATTGGCCAAAATCTGAAGAATTCAAAGCTTTAAGTCCTTATTTCTTTATTGACCTCCCATTGTGTTCACAGGTTGGTGCTATTATCTATTAGTGAGGAACTGAAACATTTAGAGCGTCCACAAAGATCAGGCTGAACGTCAGGAAAAAGAAACACCAGAAGTGTCCAGCAAATTTGTCAAAATTGAAATAGAGGAAAGAAAAATTAATTATTCCAGGTCAGATTAAAAAATATTAATTCATGGAAGGGCTAGGTCAGCATTATTGTCCATCCCTTGAGAAGGTGGTGGTGAGCTGCCTTCTCGAACTGCTACAGTCTACCTGGTGTGGAGATACCTACGATGCTGTTAGGGAAGGAGCACCAGAATTTTAAACTGGATTTTAAGATGCAGAAGTGTGGGGCAGGTTACAATGTGGGCATGTTGTGGGAATTGGATTTAGGTACATGACATCTGTCATCATCCACCTTAACTGGCCCTTATTTGGAGGTGTTCCAGTGAATTTGTTATTTGACTATGCTCAGAGAAAATTATTTGTAAATTTAACCCAGCATTCTGCCTTCAACAGTCTGCACACTGCTTTCCCAAGCTATGGGAACTTTTCCAGTTTCCCTTCAGAGATATGCTTTGCTGGATTGACAGGCTGGAAAGACTGAAACTGCCTTTTATACACAGGAACAAAAACAAAATTGCTGGAAAAGCTCAGCAGGCCTGGCAGCATCTGTGGCAGAGAAAACAGAGTTAGCGTTTCAGGTCCAGCGGTTCTGGCAGATGGAGTTTAATTTAGAGAAATGTGAAGTGCTGCATTTTGGAAAGGCAAATCAGGGCAGGACTGTACTCTTAATGGTAAAGTCCTGAGGAGTTTGCTGAACAGAGAGACCTCAAAGTACAGGTTTACAGTTTCTTGAAAATGGAGTCTCAGGTAGATAGGATAGTGAAGAAGGTGTTTAGTATCAGTGATAATGGGAACTGCAGATGCTGGAGAATCCAAGATAATAAAATGTGAGGCTGGATGAACACAGCAGGCCCAGCAGCATCTCAGGAGCACAAAAGCTGACGTTTCGGGCCTAGACCCTTCATTGGAGAGGTTTAGTATGTTTGCCTTTATTGGTCAGAGCATTGAGTACAGGAGTTGGGAAGTCATGTTGCAGCTGCACAAAACAGTGTTGAGGCTATTATGGAATGCTGCATGCAGTTCTGGTCTCCCTGCTATAGGAAGGATGATATGAAACTTAAAAGAGTTAAGAAAAGATTTATGACTATGTTGCCAGGGTTGGAGGGTTTGAGCTATAGGGAGAGGCTGAATAGCCTAGCACCTTTTGACTTGATAGAGGTGTACAAAATAATCAAAGGTGTGGATAGAGTGGACAGCCAGAGACTTTTTCCTAGGGTGGAGGTAGTTATTATGAGGGGCATAGTTTTAAAGTGAGTGGAGGTAGGTATAGGGGAGACGTCAGAGGTAGGTTCTTTACTCACAGATGGTTGCCAGAGAGGGTAGTGGAGTCGGCCTCATTATGGGCATTTAAGCGGCTATTAGATAGGCATATGGATGATAGTATAAGGTAGGGGTGGAGGTTAGATAGACCTTAGGTTTAGGGTAAAGGTTTGGCAGCACATCGTGGGCCGAAGGGCTTGTACTGTGTTGTACTGTTCTAAGTTCTATGAATAGCCTGGGGCTATTTTCCCTGGAACATCAGAGGCTGAAGGGTGACCTTACAGAAGTTTATAAAATCGTGAGGGGCACGGGTAGGATAAATAAAGAAGGTCATTTCTACAACGTGGGGTAGTCCAAAACTAGAGGGGCATAGGTTTGAGGTGAAGGGGAAATATTTAAAAGGGACCTAAGGGACAACTTTTTCATGCAGAGGGTGATATGTGTAGGAAAGAGCCGTCAGAGGAAGTGATGGACACGGTACAATTACAACGTTTAAAAAACGGGTACATGAATAGAGGGATCTGGGTCAAACACTGTAAATGATTTATCTTGGAAATCTAGTCATCATGGAAGAGTTGGACGGAAGGGTCTGTTCTTGTGCTGGACGTCTCTATGACTCGGTGATTTTATGGCATGTCAATAACTAAGGGTCACAATTTCAAAACTGTCAGTAAGAGACCGATGAGTGAGATGAGAAGAAACATCTTTACTCAGAGAGTTGTTAGGATTTGGAATGTGCTGCCTGGGAGAGCGGTGGAAGTGGATTCCAAAGGAGGTTTCAAAAGAGAGCTGAGTATATATTTGAAAGTGATGAATGTAGAGGACTATGGAGATTGGGCTGGAGAATGGAATCAGTTGGGTAGCTTTTTTGGGAACCGGTATAGATAGAATGGGCTGAATGTCCTCTTCCTGTTCTGTAAAATTCTATGACTCTGTGTGGATAATGATTTCCATGATGGGCTCTTTTGACATGAATCAGAGCCAGATGAATAACTGAACCAGATATTGGGCTGCTGAAGGTCTGGGGATCTACACACCAGCCTTTTACATGTTGCCCAGTGCTTGTCACTGTAAAATTGACAGCCAAGTCTTCAGTAGCTGAAAAGCACTGAAGTCTGAAATTCCCCCTCTGCACATTCTATTTCTCTTCTTCCTCCTTAATGTTACTCTTTCATATGACCTCTTAGACCAAGCTTTTGTTACTCTGTCATGATATTGCTGTTGGCTGTTTTCTTTAAAATGTTAGAACATAGAACATAGAACATAGAAAAGTACAGCACAGTACAGGCGCTTCGGCCCACGATGTTGTGCCGAGGAATATTCCTAATCCAAAAATAAAATAACCTAACCGACATTCCCCTCAATTCACTGCTGTCCATGTGCATGTCCAGCAGTCGCTTAAGTGTCACTAATGACTCTGCTTCCACGACTACCACTGGTAAACTATTCCATGCGCTCACAACTCTCTGGGTGAAGAACCTCCCTCTGACGTCTCCTCTATACCTTCCTCCTAACACCTTAAAACTATGACCCCTCGTGGCAGTCAATCCTGCCCTGGGGATACGTCTCTGGCTATCGACTCTATCCATGCCTCTCCTTACCTTGTACACCTCGATCAGGTCACCTCTCTTCCTCCTTCTGTCTAGAGAGAAAAGTCCGAGCTCAGTCAACCTCTCCTCGTAAGACAAGCCCTCCAGTCCAGGCAGCATCTTGGTAAACCTCCTTTGCACCCTCTCCAAAGCCTCCACATCTTTCCTATAATAGGGCAACCAGAACTGGACACAATATTCCAAGTGTGGTCTCACCAGGGTTTTGTAGAGCTGCAGCATAACCTCGCGGCTCTTACACTCGAACCTCCTGTTAATGAAAGCCAAAACACCATATGCTTTCTTAACAACCTTATCCACCTGAGTGGCAACTTTGAGGGAGCTATGCACTTGAACACCAAGATCCCGCTGTTCCTCCACACTGCCGAGAATGCTGCCTTTAAGGACCTAGATTCAGCATTTAAGTTCGACCTTCCAAAATGCATCACTTCGCATTTATCCAGGTTGAACTCCGTCCGCCATTTCTCAACCCAGCTCTGCATTCTGTCAATGTCTCGCTGAAGCCTGCAATAGCCCTCGATACTATCAACGGCACCTCCAACCTTTGTGTCATCAGCAAACATACTAACCCACCCCTCAACCTCCCCATCCAAGTCATTTATAAAAACTACAAAGAGCAGAGGCCTAAGAACAGAGCCCGGTGGGACTCCACTCAGCACTGACCTCCAGGCAGAATACTTGCCATCTAGAACCACACTCTGCCTCCTGTCAGCCAACCAATTCTGAATCCAGACAGCCAAATCACCCTGTATCCCATACCTCCTGACTTTATGAACGAGCCTGCCATGGGGAACCTTATCAAATGCCTTGCTGAAGTCCATGTACACCACATCCACTGCTCAACCCTCGTCAACCTGTCTTGTGACTTCCTCAAAGAACTCAATAAGATTTGCAAGGCATGACCTGCCCCTCTCAAAGCCATGCTGACTCCCTTTACTTGATAAGTTGCTAATGTGAGGCACCTTGAGCTGTTTTACTGCTTTAATAGCACTGTACATTTTACAAGTGTTGTATTAAATTCTACCAGATGAAATTGATTTAATTCGCCATTCTGGAGATAACTAAATACTTCTTTCTCAAACTCACAAAGTTCACTGATGAGGAATGGTGCTAACTGGTGAGTTCTTTCTGTTAATAAAATGTGAGGCTGGATGAACACAGCAGGCCAAGCAGCATCTCAGGAGCACAAAAGCTGACGTTTCGGGCCTAGACCCTTCATCAGAGGGTCTAGCCCGAAACGTCAGCTTTTGTGCTCCTGAGATGCTGCTTGGCCTGCTGTGTTCATCCAGCCTCACATTTTATTATCTTGGAATTCTCCAGCATCTGCAGTTCCCATTATCTCTGAGTTCTTTCTGTTACTGCTTTATAAGAAGTGCTTTGATTTCTTGTTGAAATGGAACCACTGTCGGTGCTCTCATCTTTCATGTAGATCTCGACCTGGTGTACTGAGTTGAGACGGATTAGGAGCCTGCTGTCTACCATCAACAACATCCTTGCCCATCGGTCTCCAGTGCTGATCATTCAACGATGGTTCCGTGGATTCTTGGTCAGAAAGAAACTGGGGTATTGATTCATTTATAGGATTTTTTATTTTCCAGTCTTTATTCTGTAAATTGACCTGACAAGGTGCTCCGTTTCTACTTTGCTGTCACTAATTGTTAAACAGGTTCTTTTTTTTTGTTAAATCCACTACTGCTGTGCAAGAATATGAAAGCTATTTATAACTTATTACTACAAATGCATTTTCATTTTTGTCTTACATTTGTTGCTCACTTTGATTTTACATGGTGCAGCTTCTCTTTCCTCCTTTCACTCTTACTTTAGTATTTTTGATATTTTCATGTCTTTTTTTCAAGTTTCTGTGTTGTGTTTTTATCTTTCATTTCTCCTGAGACGTTGACCCTGTCCTGGAGTGTGTTATCATAGGGACAGTTCTCATCTCATATTGATGTTGACTCTGCACTTGTGAAATAAGTTACACAGAAACATTGAAATATAGAAAACCAGAGCACAGAAGGCCATTCAACCATTCTACCATTTAATACAATCATAGCTGATCAGCCGACTCAGTCCGCTGTTCTCAATTTCTCCCAATATCCTTTGATCTCTTTTGTCCCAGGTCCTACACCCATCTCCTTGAATTCATGCAATGTTTTGGCTTCAACTGTTTTCTGTAGTCATGAGTAGTGAAGAAGAAGGAGAACTGCTGGCCTAGTGGTATTATTGCTAGACTATTAATCCAGAGACCCAGGTAATGTTCTGGGGCCCTGGGTTCAAATCCTGCCATGGCAGATGGTGGAACTTGAATTCAATGGAAGTCTGGAGTTAAGAACCTAATGATGACTGTGAATCAGTTGTCAGGAAAAACTCCAATGGTTCACCAATGTTCTTTAGGAAAGGAAACTGCCATCCTTACCTGGTCTGGCCTACATGTGACTCCAACCCACAGCAATGTGGTGATGACTCTTAACTACGCTCTGGGATTGGCAATAAATCTTAGCCTAGCTAGCGACGCCCTCATCCTATGAATATATATTTTAAAAACTTTCCCAGGTTTACTGATTTTCCTGGTTTACTGAAATGGCTTACCCTAGGTTTATCACAAAGACAATTTGCACCTCAGACAGATGTTGACATGTTGGGGGGTCTATATTAACCAGACAAACTGTTCTGATTGGCCTCATTGTTACCATCCCACCTGAGATAATAGGAGCTGCAGATGCTGGAGAATCCAAGATAACAAGGTGTAGAGCTGGATGAACACAGCAGGCCAAGCAGCATCAGAGGAGCACAAAAGCTGACGTTTTGGGCCTAGACCCTTCATTAGAAATGGGGGAGGGGAAGGGGGTTCTGAAATAAATAGGGAGAGAGGGGGAGATGGATAGAAGATGAAAAGAGGAGAAGATAGGTGGAAAGGAGACAGATAAGTCAAAGAAATGGGGATGGAGCCAGTAAAGGTGAGTGTAGGTGGGGAGGTAGGGAGGGGATAGGTCAGTCCAGGGAGGAAGGACAGATCAAGGGGGCGGGATGACGTTAGTAGGTAGGAGATGGTGATGCAGCTTGAGGTGGGAGGAGGGGATAGGTGAGAGGAAGAACAGGTTAGAGAGACAGGGATGTGCTGGGCTGGTTTTGGGGTGCAGTGGGGGAGGGGAGATTTTGAAGCTTGTGAAGTCCCCATTGATACCATTAGGCTGCAGGGTTCCCAAGTGGAATATGAGTTGCTGTTCTTGCAACCTTTGGGTGGCATCATTGTGGCACTACAGGAGGCCCAGGATGGACATGTGGTCTGAGGATTGGGAGGGGGAGTTGGGCCTCCTGCAGTGCCACAACGATGCCACCCGAAGGTTGCAGGAATCGCAACTCATATTCCGTTTGGGAACCCTGCAGCCCAATGGTATCAATGCGCACTTCACAAGCTTCAAAATCTCTCTTTCCCCCAACCACATGCCAAAACTAGCCCAGCTCATCCCTGCCTCCCTAACCCGATCTTCCTCTCACCTGCCCCCTCCTCCCACCTCAAGCCGCACCCCCATTTCCTACCTACTAACCTCATCCTGCCCCCTTGACCTGCCTGTCCTCCCTGGACTGACCTATCTCCTCCCTACCTCCCCACCTACAATCATCTTTACTGGCTCCATCCCCGCTCTTTGACTTGACTGTCTCCTCTCTACCTATCTTCTCCTCTATCCATCTTCAATCCGCCTCCCCCTCTCTCCCTATTTATTTCAGAACCCCCTTCCCCACCCCCATTTCTGATGAAGCATCTTGGCCCGAAACGTCAGCCTTCCTGCTACTATGATGCTGCTTGGCCTGATGTGTTCATCCAACTCTACACCTTGTTATCACTGGTCCACCTGATAGAGCTTCTCCCTAGTTAATGTATTACAATCATCATGATATTGTTCACCTCTATCAAATCTCCCAGCACAGGTTTTATATGCCCCTGAGCCTTGGGGTCAGTGATATATCTCCACATACAGTAAAAAAAACAAATAACTAAAACTTACTTCAGGCTAACAATCAGGTGACAATGCTGTTAATGTGATTCCATCTTCATCATCATCAGTAACATTCATTCTGAATTCCTTTCTTCAATGGTCCCATCATTCTGATTAAAACCAAACATTGTGTTAGGACCTAAGACGAGACCTTGATATCTTATGAGGGGTTTAACTTTTTTTTTAAATGAAGACAGAATTCGAAGTCCCCAGTTGCTTTTGAATGAAAGCAAGATTCCATACTTTTAGACAAACAATAATTCTCACTATACAAAACCTCAGCCAGGAAGCCTGAGTTCAGGTCCTGTCTGCTCCACAGGTGTGTAATAACATTTTGGAAGCAGTTAATTATCAAAAGTATCAAACAAAACAAACGGTCAAGACCATCTTGCACCCTAATTTTCAGACTTAACACGAGCTAAACATAAATTTACAGGTAAACAGTGATCAAACACAACACAAACTGCATGTCAAATCACAGACATAACTTAGATAGATCTCATAAATTTCTCAGCAACTTACTCACATGCCAAGTCATCATGAGTCACCAAAATTCTTTAGGCTATGTCTTCCTCATAGGACAATTCAGCTCCTCTCTGTTTAGGATGTAGCTTCTGATTTCCTCCAAAACCTACTCCACCTCAACGGCCCAAACTGCTGCTTGCTCAATCTTTTCTTCTGAGACTATGTCACACTGGATTCACAAGGCTGTCATCTAACATTTAATTGCTGGCTTTACCCCAGCGCTCTAATGCTTGGAGCAGGTCACTACAGCGCTTGAACCTCCTTGAAGTTGATGTAGTCCTCCACCCTCAGCAGCGCTACTCCACCCATGTTCCATTGTTGTAATCCCTAATCCATAGGCACACTTCCATATTTCTCTCAAATCTGCTCTGAGATGCAGCCTTCTTGGTTCTATTTCCTGCCTGGGCTGACCACCCACTGAGACTGTGCACCCAATTTGTTGGCCAGCTGTGCTTCAATGTCTAAACACATGTTCTCAGCTTTCAGGCTGTCTTCGGACTTCCCTAAACTTCAATCTCCAGAGCTATACTGACCAAATACTGTTCCTGGTATCCCTGAGCCCCAGTCTAAGTGCCATTTAGTCTTTAATGACAACCAGGGCTCCTCTCAGGTCCAACTTGAACTGATCTGTGTGATCTATTGTTACCTCCCAACAAGCTGTATCCCTGTTCCCAGGTAGAACGTTAGATACCCAAGCTGCATGGGGACATTCTGGTCATTAATGTTACCATTTTCAGTCAACCAGAACTCACCCCAACAAGTTCTAATGTGCAAAAGCACACAAACAAAAAAATATTAATTTCATCACAATTGTAATAAGCCATTATCAAAATACTAATCTCCTGTTACTTGTTGTTTTGTTTTGCTAAACCAGAATTGTACCGATTCCATGTAAAGAACACAGTTTCCCATTTCTGGAACTCCACAGAGAACTATGCAGTGATGGTATTCATGTGCTGCAGGATGGCCGTTTGTGTGTGAGTCTGAACCGTGAGAAGGGGTTTAGGGTTTCACCCCTGAAAAATTAACACCAGGTTTCAGTGTCACAGAGGAGATACACTCATCAGATTATTTGGATGGACTGTGTATCAGAGCGCTGGGTGGGACTGTGTACCTGCACTGAGATGCATTCTGTTTTATTTCCAAATCCAGTCCAATGGTTGTACCTGTGTTAGTTGAATCAGTTTGCTGCCTCTGCTGTTACATTTTCACCACAGTCAGCGCAGCTGGTGGAGTCGATAAGCAGCTCATGAAATGCAGCAGGTTTTACCCAGAGAGCTGTTGGTGGTGTAAAATTTGAATGCTTTTTTATTGATCTTGTTTAATTAAGTGTAGTTACAAAATGGATTGAAAAATTACAAAATCAAGCCCAGTCTTAATCTTCAGAGATGTTTCAAACAGCCTGGGATGATTTGTTATGTGGATTCATTTAATTATCGATGTGTTCAGCGCATCAGTAACGAAACTGTCTTGTTGGTTATCTAGGTAACAGGCAGCGGAGGTAAGAAGGATGGCCAACACAACATTGTCCAGTTACAGATAGATGTAAACAAGCTGGATATTGCTCTACTGGAGGTATGTCTGGTAATTTGGGCAACTTCTCTATCTGTGCTGGTTGGTACAAGGGCCAAGTTTTTGAGATTAGGTTCAGCACCCCGCTGTCATGTCAAACAGTGGTCATGGCTCCAAAGTGGGCTGTGTTTTATTCAGATAACAAAGTGTAGAGCTGGATGAATCCTCATTGGGTGTGTTGAGGCATTGTGAGGGGCGAGTCATGTATCATAGGACAAGGAGCTGGCCCACTGGCCTCCTGCTATTCCCCCAGCTAAGCTCAAATTATAGTGGGTGAGCAACCTATTTGCCACCCTGTCCTTCCTCTAGGCGCTTAGAGGCCTTTAACTGGCTGATTGAGGATTACAGTAGGAGCTTATTCTGTCTCCAGCAATGTAGCTGATGTTGGATGGTCTTCATTTAACCTGATGAAAAGGTGAACAGAAAGGGCTTTTTCTCCCTTGGGGATGCCCCTCAAAGTGTGTCCCAACCTCCAAAAACCCCTACCCTCCACGCTCAATCCCAAATGATCCTGATATGTTCCAGGAAAAGAAATGCTTACATGGATGAGATTTACCAAAAATTCATTGATTATGGGTGTCCCTGATTAGGCCAGCATATATGCCCATCACTGAGGGCAGTCATGGTCCAACATTTCTGTGGGCCTGAAGGCACATGTAGGCCAGACCAGGAAAAGATGGCAGCTTCCTTCCCTAAAAGACTTTAATGAACCAGATGGGTTTTCCCCTACAATCAACAACAGTTTCATGGACATCATTAGACACTTCATTTCAGATTTTTATTTCAATCAAATTCCACCATCTGTCTTAGCAGGATTTGCACCAGGTCCCTGTGACATTACGTGGGTCTTTAGATGAGCAGTAACACTACTAGGCCATTGTCTCTTCTTAAGTTGGCCATCTGTTTATTGGGCAGTTTACAATTGGGAGGGTTTACAATTTACCTTTTAGGAGAGGATTGTGAATATTGCCTTTTAGCTTGGGAAGCTAAAAAGATCTGGAGTAGAAAAAAACACCTGAGCAGCAGAAACTCTCACTCTTTTGAGTTGGCTGATACAGCATTTTTCTTCATGATAATATAGAAAAAAATTCTAAAAGAAGGCTTCATTGGCAAAACCCATGGAGTGCTAAACAATATTAAGGCACTTTGGGATAGTGTACATTCAACAAAACAAGGGGATGAGAAAAGTCAGAGGATCACTAATACAATTTTAAAACAGACGCTGGTGAAAGGGGAAAACTCAAAACTGAAATGGGTGAATAACAGCAGTCAGCTATCTGATTGCTTTACAAAGAAAAGAGCAAGTTCCAAGAAACTATTAGTGTTAGAATGTGTGCTAAAAAAAAATTGGAGTATAATATTTTTCTGAAGAAGGGTCTAGGCCAGAAACATCAGCTTTTGTGCTGCTAAGATGCTGCTTGGCCTGCTGTGCTCATCCAGCTTCACGCTTTGTTATCCAGGAGTATAATATATTATCATTCTGCACAATATGGTGTCATGTTGTAAGTTTTGTTTTGTTTGATTTTCAATTGATATTATAAATATATATTAATTTATTTTAGAAAGAAAAGAAAGGGAAACTATTGTCGTCTACTGGGGTCTGGCAGGGAGGATGCTTAAGACCAAATGGGACTAACAGTTAGGTGATAACTGTTTGTTAAAGACTGGATAATTGAGTGAAAACTTGATTATATGTATATTGGTTATTATTATTCAATGTGTTGGACGTTTTGTGATGTGAGAGTTGGAAAACATCTCTGACTATAAAAGTATATGCCTGGATCTGGCAAACTAAGATATTTTCCAATCATGTCCATCATGGGCCTCCTGCAGTGCCACAATGATGCCACCCGAAGGTTGCAGGAACAGCAACTCATATTCCGCTTGGTAACCCTGTAGCCCAATGGTATCAATGTGGACTTCACAAGCTTCAAAATCTCCCTTTCCCCCACTGTATCCCAAAACCAGCCCAGCCTGTCTCTGCTTCCCTAACCTGTTCTTCCTCTCACCCATCCCTTCCTCCCACCTCGAGCTGCACCTCCATTTTCTACCTCCCACTTCATCCCGCCTCCTTGACCTGTCCATCTTCCCTGGACTGACCTATCGCCTCCTTACCTCCTCACCTATACTCTCCTGTCTACCTATCTTCTTTTCTCTCCATCTTCGGTCCGTCTCTTCCTATTTATTCCAGTTCCCTCTCCCCATCCCCCTCTCTAATGAAGGGTCTAGGCCCGAAACGTCAGCTTTTGTGCTCCTGAGATACTGCTTGGCCTGCTGAGTTCATCCAGCTCCACGCTTTGTTATCTCTATTTTCCAATTAAGCTGCTCAGAGATATATTACACAGCTCCGGAGCAAGTGGGCTTTGAACTCAGGCCTCCTCGCCCAGAGGTAGGGACATGACCACAAGAGGTCATACTCTATCAAATCAGCATTGAACCTCTAATATTTCACTCTTGCTGTGCCATTTAATAAGTTTATAGTTGAGCTGATGATAGCCTCACATTGAAATTCCTGCCTTCTGCTAATATTCTTTCACTGCCTTATTTAGCAAGAACTTACCAGCCTAGATCAGCAAATTATTCAAAGCATGGGTTTCCCCCTGAACATCACAAGACAAAGTTCTTCCCCAACCTGACCTAGCATTGCGGAGAAAATCTCCAGGCATCAAGGCCTGCAGGGAGGTCTTAAGGAATATTGATCATTTGCAATACCTCAGGGGCGTCCATCAAGCAGCTATTGATGAGGAAGTTCACCATCGCATCCAGTGTGTTAGCACAGCCCTTGGCTGCCTGAGGAAAAGGGTGTTTGAGAACAATAACACTAGGTCCAACACCAAGATGATGGTTTACAGAGCTGTGATGGTTCCTGCCCTTCTGTATGGCTCTGAGACATGGACTGTCCACAGCGGATACCTCAAGTATCATCAATGCTGCAAGATCCTGTAAATCAGCTGGGAATAGAGATGCACTAACACCAGTGTCTCAACCAGGCCAACAATCCCAGTATCAAGGTACTGGCCACCCTTGATCAACTACATTGAGCTGTGCACGTTGTCCATATGACCGACAAGAGCCTCCCCAAGCAGGTGCTCTATTCCCAGCTTCGAAATGGCAGGCAAGCCCCAGGTGGACAGAGGAAGTGCTTCAGAGTTGCCCTCATGCTGTCACTAGCAAAGTGCAACCTTCCCACGGACACCTGGGAATCGTTGGCCCAAGACTGTTCAAAGTGCAAGATAAGCATCCGGGAAAGGGTTGAGCCCCTTGAGACATGCTCTTGGGGAAAAAGTGGAAGCCAGTTGAAAACAACGTAAGGAATGTGCTGCCACATCAACACCCCACCCACCCCTTCCCCATGACCACCTTCTTCCCCAAGTGTAACAAAGCCTGTAGAAGCCATATCGATCTGGACAGCCACCTATGGACTCGCCCTGAGAGTGGAGGAGAGTCATCCTCATCTGCAAAGGACCACCAATGATCGTTATAATTCAAAGACTCTTGTTTCATCATCTTTTCAGAAAGATAGTTCCAAAGACGCTCAGAGAAAATAACTTTGCTTCATCTTAGCTAAATAGGCAAGCCCTGATAGTTTAAAAACAACCTCTTATTGTAGAGTCTCCCACAAGAGGAGACATCTCTCCACGTCTACTCTGTCGAGACAACTTTGGATCTTGAGTGTTTCGATCAAATTGTTTCTTATTCTTCTAAACTCTGGTGGATACAAAACTTTCCTCATAAAACAATCTTTCTATTCTGGTGTCAAATAAAACAAAGAACTGCAGATGCAAAAGATCTGAAAAGAAAACGGAAATTGCTGGAGAAACACAGAAGGTCCAACACCACCTTCATCATCAGGCCGAAGGGCCTGTACTGTGCTGTAATGTTCTATGTTCTATATATATCAACCTTTTCCCAGCTACAATCAGTTCTGAAAAAGGATCACCGGATTTAAGGCATGAACTCTGTTTCTCTGTCCACACATACCACCAGATCTGCTAAGTTGCTGCAGCTGTTTTTGTTTTTGTAACATTCTTCATTTTCTAAGGAGTAGTAAAGGTTGGTCATGCAGTTAATTTCGGCAGGAGGTACGGGATACAGGGTGATTTGATAAGGTTCCCCATGGCAGGCTCATTCATAAAGTCAGGAGGTATGGGATACAGGGTGATTTGATAAGGTTCCCCATGGCAGGCTCATTCATAAAGTCAGGAGGTACGGGATACAGGGTGACTTGATAAGGTTCCCCATGGCAGGCTCATTCATAAAGTCAGGAGGTATGGGATACAGGGTGATTTGATAAGGTTCCCCACGGCAGGCTCATTCATAAAGTCAGGAGGTACGGGATACAGGGTGATTTGATAAGGTTCCCCATGGCAGGCTCATTCATAAAGTCAGGAGGTACGGGATACAGGGTGATTTGATAAGGTTCCCCATGGCAGGCTCATTCATAAAGTCAGGAGGTATGGGATACAGGGTGATTTGATAAGGTTCCCCATGGCAGGCTCATTCATAAAGTCAGGAGGTATGGGATACAGGGTGATTTGATAAGGTTCCCCATGGCAGGCTCGTTCATAAAGTCAGGAGGTATGGGATACAGGGTGATTTGATAAGGTTCCCCATGGCAGGCTCATTCATAAAGTCAGGAGGTATGGGATACAGGGTGATTTGATAAGGTTCCCCACGGCAGGCTCATTCATAAAGTCAGGAGGTATGGGATACAGGGTGATTTGATAAGGTTCCCCATGGCAGGCTCATTCATAAAGTCAGGAGGTATGGGATACAGGGTGATTTGATAAGGTTCCCCATGGCAGGCTCATTCATAAAGTCAGGAGGTATGGGATACGGGGTGATTTGATAAGGTTCCCCATGGCAGGCTCATTCATAAAGTCAGGAGGTATGGGATACAGGGTGATTTGATAAGGTTCCCCATGGCAGGCTCATTCATAAAGTCAGGAGGTATGGGATACAGGGTGATTTGATAAGGTTCCCCATGGCAGGCTCATTCATAAAGTCAGGAGGTATGGGATACAGGGTGATTTGATAAGGTTCCCCATGGCAGGCTCATTCATAAAGTCAGGAGGTATGGGATACAGGGTGATTTGATAAGGTTCCCCATGGCAGGCTCATTCATAAAGTCAGGAGGTATGGGATACAGGGTGATTTGATAAGGTTCCCCATGGCAGGCTCATTCATAAAGTCAGGAGGTATGGGATACAGGGTGATTTGATAAGGTTCCCCATGGCAGGCTCATTCATAAAGTCAGGAGGTATGGGATACAGGGTGATTTGATAAGGTTCCCCATGGCAGTCTCATTCATAAAGTCAGGAGGTATGGGATACAGGGTGATTTGATAAGGTTCCCCATGGCAGGCTCATTCATCAAGTCAGGAGGTATGGGATACAGGGTGATTTGATAAGGTTCCCCATGGCAGGCTCATTCATCAAGTCAGGAGGTATGGGATACAGGGTGATTTGATAAGGTTCCCCATGGTAGGGTCATTCATAAAGTCAGGAGGTATGGGATACAGGGTGATTTGATAAGGTTCCCCATGGCAGGCTCATTCATAAAGTCAGGAGGTATGGGATACAGGGTGATTTGATCAGGTTCCCCACGGCAGTCTCATTCATCAAGTCAGGAGGTATGGGATACAGGGTGATTTGATAAGGTTCCCCATGGCAGGCTCATTCATAAAGTCAGGAGGTATGGGATACAGGGTGATTTGATAAGGTTCCCCATGGCAGGCTCATTCATAAAGTCAGGAGGTATGGGATACAGGGTGATTTGATCAGGTTCCCCACGGCAGTCTCATTCATCAAGTCAGGAGGTATGGGATACAGGGTGATTTGATAAGGTTCCCCATGGCAGGCTCATTCATAAAGTCAGGAGGTATGGGATACAGGGTGATTTGATCAGGTTCCCCACGGCAGTCTCATTCATCAAGTCAGGAGGTATGGGATACAGGGTGATTTGATAAGGTTCCCCATGGCAGGCTCATTCATAAAGTCAGGAGGTATGGGATACAGGGTGATTTGATCAGGTTCCCCACGGCAGTCTCATTCATAAAGTCAGGAGGTATGGGAAACAGGGTGATTTGATAAGGTTCCCCACGGCAGGGTCATTCATAAAGTCAGGAGGTATGGGATACAGGGTGATTTGATAAGGTTCCCCATGGCAGGCTCATTCATAAAGTCAGGAGGTATGGGAAACAGGGTGATTTGATAAGGTTCCCCATGGCAGGCTCATTCATAAAGTCAGGAGGTATGGGAAACAGGGTGATTTGATAAGGTTCCCCATGGCAGGCTCATTCATCAAGTCAGGAGGTATGGGATACAGGGTGATTTGATCAGGTTCCCCATGGCAGGCTCATTCATAAAGTCAGGAGGTATGGGATACAGGGTGATTTGATAAGGTTCCCCATGGCAGGCTCATTCATCAAGTCAGGAGGTATGGGATACAGGGTGACTTGATAAGGTTCCCCATGGCAGGCTCATTCATAAAGTCAGGAGGTATGGGATACAGGGTGATTTGATAAGGTTCCCCATGGCAGGCTCATTCATCAAGTCAGGAGGTATGGGATACAGGGTGACTTGATAAGGTTCCCCATGGCAGGCTCATTCATAAAGTCAGGAGGTATGGGATACAGGGTGATTTGATAAGGTTCCCCATGGCAGGCTCATTCATAAAGTCAGGAGGTATGGGATACAAGGTGATTTGGCTGTCTGGATTCAGAATTGGTTGGCTGACAGGCGGCAGAGAGTGGTTGTAGATGGTAAGTATTCTGTCTGGAGGTCAGTGCTGAGTGGTGTCCCGCAGGGCTCTGTTCTTAGGCCTCTGCTCTTTGTAGTTTTTATAAATGACTTGGATGAGGAGATTGAGGGGTGGGTTAGTATGTTTGCTGATGACACAAAGGTTGGAGGTGCCGTTGATAGTATCGAGGGCTATTGCAGGCTTCAGCGAGACATTGACAGAATGCAGAGCTGGGCTGAGAAATGGCAGATGGAGTTCAACCTGGATAAGTGCGAAGTGATGCATTTTGGAAGGTCAAACTTAAATGCTGAATATAGGATTAAAGGCAGGATTCTCGGCAGTGTGGAGGAACAGCGGGATCTTGGTGTTCAAGTGCATAGCTCCCTGAAAGTTGCCACCCAGGTGGATAAAGTTGTTAAGAAAGCATACGGTGTTTTGGCTTACATTAACAGGGGAATCGAGTTTAAGAGCCGCGAGGTTTTGCTGCAGCTCTACAAAACCCTGGTGAGACCACACTTGGAAAATTGTGACCAGTTCTGGTCGCCTTATTATAGGAAAGATGTGGAGGCTTTGGAGAGGGTGCAAAGGAGGTTTATCAGGATGCTGCCTGGAGTGGAGGGCTTGTCTTACGAGGAGAGGTTGACTAAGCTCGGACTTTTCTCTCTGGAGAGGAGGAGGAAGAGAGGTGACCTGATCGAGGTGTACGAGGTATTGAGAGGCATGGATAGAGTCGATAGCCAGAGACGTTTCCCCAGGGCAGGATTGACTGCCACGAGGGGTCATAGTTTTAAGGTGTTAGGAGGAAGGTATAGAGGAGACTTCAGAGGGAGGTTCTTCACCCAGAGAGTTGTGAGCGCATGGAATAGTTTACCAGTGGTAGTCGTGGAAGCGGAGTCATTAGTGGCATTTAAGTGACTGCTGGACATGCACGTGGACAGCAGTGAATTGAGGCGAATGTAGGTTAGGTTATTTTATTTTTGGATTAGGACACTCCACGGCACAACATCGTGGGCCGAAGGGCCTGTACTGTGCTGTACTTTTCTATATTCTATGTTCTATGTTCTCTGCAGTCAGATTTTTCCATTTTAAGTTTACCAGAATCAAAGAATTAATTGAAGTGAGAATCTTCTATGGTTCAAACTTTCAGCACCATTGTGCTGTCCAATCAATGAGCAAATTGATTGCAGAGGTACCTGGAAATGATATTCAAAGTTGTTCCACTGGTCCAGCAGAGTAATGTGTAATGTGATACTGAACTCGTGTCTGCAGCAGAGAGCTATTAGGACAATGTCAGGGCTGTTCTGCTGGAAAACTGAGCAGAATTCCTATCCCCGCAATTGGGGAGTTGTAGTGTAGTGGTAATATCACTAGATTAGTAATCCAAAGGCCCATGCTAATACTCTGGGAATATGAATTCAAATCCCATAATGATAACTTGTGGAATTTAACTTCAATTAATTCATGAAAATGTTAGTTCAAAGCTAGTCTGAGTGATGGTGATCATGAGAATATCATTGACTATTGTAACAAAAACATCACAAGTGAATTTCAACAGGTCTGACAGCATCTGTGGAGAGAAAGCAAAGTTAATGTTTAAGGCCCAATGACTCTTCTACAGAGCTGAGCCTCAACCATTAACTCTGCTTTCTTTCCACAGATGCTACTTGACCTGCAGGGTTTCTCCTGCAACCTTTGTTGTAAATACCTATCAGGTTCACTGATTTCCTTTAGGGAAAGAAGTTTGCCTACCTTACCTGGACTGGCCTACCTGTGACTCCACATGCGCAGCAATGTGGTTAACTCTTCACCATCATCTAAAATGGCCCAGTGAGCTACTCAAGGGTCATTAGGGATAAGCAATAAATGCTGGCTTGCCCAGTGACACCCGTGTCCCATGAAAGAATAAGAAATAACAAGCAATTATGTATTTAAGTACCTTTTATTGTCATTGTGTTTTGTTTATGTAGGATCGGTGTGAAGCCAACGAAATAACGTCTGGCATTTACCCAAGTATTGCACGGTGGAACAGATGGAACTCTCCAAACTTTAAGTCAAATAAAAGCAGCATTTTCAGACGTAGATTCTTCAGAAAGCCAGATTTTGCCCCCCAACCAGGTAAGGTTGATCAGTGTGTCAACACAAATTATCCAGGATGTTTAAAGACTCTTCCCAATGACCTTGGGTGAATGTCACGGACTGTGAGCTCAGAGTGGACAAGTGCAACTTGTTCTATGTATTTAACCATGAAAGGTTGGACAGTTTACAGCTTGATCTAACACTATCGCTGAAACCCCTGGCCACATCACCCATTGCTTCATGCCAATCATAACACCTCAATTACCCAGAAAACCATAAGATGTAGGAGCAGGTGCAGGCCCTTCAGCCCATCGAGACTACTCTGTCATTCAAAGAGATCATGGCTGATTTGGTAATCCTCAACTCCACTTTCTTGCCTTTTGCCCATAACCCTTGATTCCATTATTGGTTAAAAATTTGTGTCTCTCAGCCTTGAATATATTTCATGACTCACCTTTTAAGCCCACTGTGATGAAGAAGCCTACAGATTCATTATCCTTTGATAGAAGAAATGCCTCCTTACCTCTAATAAAAAAAACTAGAAGAACTGCAGATGTAGACTCTTTTTGTCATCCTCACCACTTGTGTTCCCACCTGTTTTTATGTCATTTGCCAACTCAGCTTTTGTGGTCCCATTCCCTGCATCCAAGTCATTACTAGATACTTTAAATAATTATGATTGTACTATATATATTTGAAGTGCACTGCTATTACATCCTGTAAATTGGATAAACTGTAACGTTTTGCCAAGAACAGAAGTTAAGATAACTAGCCTGATCTTGCCTCCCTTGTTTTTTTGCATAAGAATGTTAAATGGCAGTTTTTTTCGATACTTTTCCAGAATGTGAGGATTCTTGCAAGTTTATTATCAATGTAGCCTCTATCTCGTTGGCTACTTCCTTTAATATCCTTGGATGCCTCCCATTAGGCCCAAGGGACTTACCAGCCTTTTGCCCCATTAGTTTCTCTAGTAGCTTTCCTCTTGGCATTTCAACACTTTGTAGAAAAATACTATCCCTTTGCTGAGGTACTGTCTTACTTCACACTGTGCCTATGGAGAACCCTTTTCTCCTTCTTTGTGCCCCTTTCTGCTGGAGAGAATGTTCTTCCTTCCAAGATTCAGCAGGGAGATGGCGTTGTGTCAAATTACTTCATAAAATGAAAGAGGAATAAGAGATCAGAAATCCTTGTGATTTTCACCCTCATTAAAAAGGCGACCCTGCCCAGTCCTCACCCTTGGTCCCTTGATTATTCTGCATTCTGGAATGCTACTAGTATCCTCTCCCATGAAGACTAATGCATTTATTCAACTCCTTTGCAATTTCCTGTTCCCCATTATTAATTTTCTCACCACATTCTCTAACGAGCTTATGTTTGATTTGGCATCACTTATCCTTTATACATCTTTGAAGAAGCTGTTAATGTCCTGCTAGTTTATCATCAAAGTTTATCTTGTCCATTTTTTTGGTCATCTTTTGTTAGCTGTTATAATTTTTTCAATCCTCTGGTTTACTGATCTTGGCCACATTGTGTGTATTTCTTTCAATTTGATGCTATCATAAATTTACTTGGATAACAGAGGGATTTATAGATACGTTAAGTGAGTGGACAAAGTCAAGCAGAAGGAGTACAATGTTGGTTAATATGAGGTCATCCATTTTAGAACAAAAAAGAAGTGCATCACAGGAACAGGGCCTTCAGCTTTCCAAGTCAATGCCAAATACCATGCCCTGACTAAACTAAAATAAAACCTTCTGCCCTTATTTGGTCCATATTCCTCTATTCCCTCCCTCTTCATGTAATTGTCCAGATGCCTCAAATGTCACCAACGCGCCAGTTTCTGGCAATGCGTTCCAGGTTCCTACCGCTTTCTGTATGAAAATTCTCTTGCACATCTCCCTTAAACTTTCCCCTTTTCACCTTGAACCTGTGCCCCCTTGTAATTGAAACTTCAACCCTGGGAAAAAGCCTCTCACTATCCACCATATCAATGCCCCTCACGATTTTGTCGACCTCTATCAGGTCTCCTCTCAGCCGTCGTCTTTCCAGTAAAAACAGTCTTCATCTTTTTAACCTTTCGTCATAGTCAATGCCCTGGAGACCAGACAACATCTCTGTAAACTTTCTCTGTACTCTCTCCAAAGTTTCCACATCCTTCTGTAATGTGGTGACCAAAACTGCACACAATACTCCAAATGTGGCCTAACAAGGGTTTTATATCACTGCAAGATAATAAAATGTGAGGCTGGATGAACACAGCAGGCCAAGCAGCATCCTCATCATCACTCTCATCCGCCTAGCGGAACTCGTCCTCACACTCAACAACTTCTCTTTTGACTCCTCCCACTTCCTACAGACTAAGGGGGTGGCCATGGGCACCCGCATGGGCCCCAGCTATGCCTGCCTCTTTGTAGGTTACGTGGAAGATGCTGCTTGGCCTGCTGTGTTCATCCAGCCTCACATTTTATTATCTTGGAGTCTCCAGCATCTGCAGTTCCCATTATCTCTTTTATATCACTGCAACATGTTTTACCAACTCTTGTACTCCATACCCCAGCCGATGAAGGCAAGCATGCCGTATGCCGCCTTAATCACCTTGGCTACCTGTGTTGCCACTTTCGGCGAACTGTGGACCTGCACACCTGGATCCATCTGAATGTTAACGTTCTGAAGGGTTCTGCCATTTACAGTGTAATTCACACCTAAATTTGATCCTGCAAAATTTATCACCTCACATTTGTCGGGATTAAACTCCATCTGCCATTTTGGTGCCCAAGTTTCCCATCATCCATATCCTGTTGTATCCTTTCACAATCATCAGCACCATCAGCAACTCCACCAATCTTCATGTCATCGGCAAACTTAATAATCAGGCCATGCACGTTTTCCTCCAGATCATTTATGTTGACTACAACAGAGGACCTAAAACTGATCCTGGGGACACCACTAGTTACTGGCCTCCATTCTGAAAAACACCGTTCCACCGCTATCCTCTGTCTTCTGTGACCAAACCAGCTTTGTATCCATCTAGCCAGCCCACCCTGAATCCCGTGTGACTTTAGTGTTTGTACCAAGCTGCCACTTTATCAAATACATTGCTAAAGTCCATATAAACTACATCCACAGCCCTCCCCTCATTGAATTTTTTAAGAGGTATCAAAGATAATTAATCAGGTTGGTGCGACATGACCTTTCCTGTACAGAACCATGCTGCCTGTCACTAACTAGTCAATTTTCTTCCAACTGTGCATATATCCTGTCCCTGAGTATCTTCTTCAAGAGCTTCCTCACCACAGCCTTCAGGCTCACCAGTCTGTAATTCCCTGGATTATCCTGCTTCCTTTCTTAAACAAGGAAACAACAGTGGTAAATCTCCAAACCTCTGGAACCTTCCCTGTGGCCAGAGAGGATGTGAAGATATTTGCTAATGCCCCAGCTATTTCTTCCCTTGGTAGGAATCACAGCAAAATGGACTGTTATTTAAATGGTAAAAATTTGCAGCATGCCACTGTGCAGAGGGATCTGGGTATCCTTGTGCATGAATCACAACAATTTGGTTTGCAAGTGCAGCAGGTAATTAAGAAGGCAAATGGAATATTATCCTTCATTGCAAGAATTTAAAAGAAATCAGAGACTTCATGACGTACCAGTGAGGTCACAGCCATCATCTCATAATGCCCATGAATCTATCTCAAAGAGCTTGTTGAGACAAATTGTCAAGTGCTTCCAGATGTATAGGCTGCTGGTGAGGCCCATGAAGTACTGTGTACAGTTTTGGCCTCCTTACTCGAGAAAGGATGTACTGGGCACTAGAGGAGATGCAGAGGAGGTTCACTAGATCGATTCCAGAGATGAGAGGGTTGACTTACGAGGAGAGATGAACAACTTATTGGCTCTATGGTTAATATTACTGTGTCACAGCACTAGGGACCTGGGTCTGATTCCACCCTTGTTCTGTGTGGACTTTTCACATTCTCCCTGTATTTGTGTGGGTTTCCTCCCACATTTCAAAAATGTGCAGGTTAAGTGAATTGGCCATTGCTAAATTGTCCATAGTTTCTAGGGATGTGCAGGTTAGGTGGGTTAGCCATGGCAAGTGCAGGAATGCAGGGACATGATGCTTAGGGGGAGTGTTGTCTGGGTAGGCTTGAATGGCTGAAGAGCCTGATTCCACTCTCTGGATACTATTCAATGAGATTGAGTGGATTGTGACTATACGCCTTGGAATTTAGCAGAAAATGTTGCGGGGGAGTTGGATATCTGATAGAAACATTGAAAATTGTCAAGGGAGTGGAACAGATAGAAGCAGGGAGGTTGCTTTTGCTGGCAGATGAAACTAGAACAAGGGGGCATAGCCTCAAAATAAGGGGGAGGAGATTTAGGACTGAGTTGAGGAGGGAACTCATATATTCTGAGGTCCAGCTGGCTGACCTCATTACAGGATTCATTACAGGCAGGATCCAAACCCATGTCTTGAGAGCATTACCTGTATGTCTTGATTAATAGTCTAGCCACAATGTCACAACATCATAACATCCCCTGTGTTCTCTCCTTTGCAACAGAGACATTTGTACTGGAGTCTTTGACAAATGAAGAGAAAAAACGGGAGATTGATAAAGAAGGCAAGGAAAAGGCTTACGAAGATACCAGTGGGAGCATGAAGCCTTTTCGAGTGATCCACCAACCAGATGCTGTACGTGAAATGCTGCTCTCTCGTTTGGCATCTGGTGCAGATGTCCGTCAAGGCATTCAGAAGATCCACGAGATGCTACGGAACAAGCCACAACGCACATTTACCTACCAGCCACCAATAGGCCTGGACATGAGGCTGTATGCCAAAACCCATGGCAGCATCTCGCTGGCTCCATTCATGGCCATTCAGAAAGCTTACAGCAAGAGAGAGAAAGAAATGAAGCATCAGCTACTCATTGATGAGACCCGCAAGCTGAAAGCAGCTGAAGACCAATCGAGGAGCAACCTTCTCCTGAAGACCCTCAATAAAAGTTACAAGCCCCTCCAACAATATGAGCAGGATCAGTTGCGAGGGGAACAGATCCTACTGCGACGCAATGTAGATGAAGCAGAGTTGTTGGCATTCATTCGCCACAACCACTACCTGTTCCTCACAGAGAAGCGTCGCCTGGAATCAGAGCAGCAGTTAGTCACAAGATTTAACTGCAGCTACACCATGTTGTCAGAGTCTGAGCTGAAACGTCAGATCAAGGAGAAGAATGAAAATGTCCGACAACAGAAAATTAACTTGACGCAGGGCATCAAGAAGAAAGCAAACCAGCTGAAGAAAGAAATCAGAGACTTCATAACGTACCAGTGAGGCCACAGCCATCATCTCATAATGCCCATGAATCTATCTCAAAGAGCTTGTTGAGACAAATTGTCAAATGCTTCCAGTTTACTTTGGAAGTCAAAAAGGACGTGTGCACTCGATATCCAAAAGTTCAGGTGGTTAGAAAGCCACTAAAAGGGACATAGTTTGAGTCTTCATATGTATCAGAGAGACAGGTCCTGACTCCATAGAGATCAGTTAGCACAGGTTGCGTCTCTGTATATATCACAGAGCACAGGCCCTTTCTCTGTATAGAGCAGTTAGTACATGTCCTATCCCCATAAATGTTATAGATCACAGATTCTGACAAATGGAGCAACAATGGCAGGGGTTTCTAGGGATATTTCAGGAGGACAGCAGGAATTTATCCCAAGGAAAATGAAACATATTCAGGGAACGATGAGGCAACAATGACTGATAAGAGAGGCCGCACATGCAAAGGGAAAAACGTGCAATGTGGCAAAGATCAGGAGGAAGCTTTAAAAACCAGTGGAGGACAACTAAAAGTGCATTAAGGGGGGACAAGATGAAATATCAGAGTAAGATAGCTAGTAATATAAAAAGATTGCATGTTTTTTAGATTTAATGTCATAATGTAATAACAGATTGGAAACAGGCCCTTAGGCCCAAACTGGTCCATGCTGACCTTTATAAAAGGAAAGGGAGAGGCAAGAGTGGACATTGAGCTGCTGGGAAATGAGGCTGGAGAAGTAGTAATGGGGAACAAAAAATGGCAGAGCAACTGAACAGGTACTTTGCATCAGTCTTCAGGGTGGAAGACTCCAGCAGTATACCACAACTTCGAGAGTCAGGGGCAGGGGTGGGTGTAGTGGCCGTCACGAAGGTGAAGGTGCTGGGGAAGCTGCAAGGAAGCTCAGAGGTCGATAAGTAACGGATGGACTACATCCCAGGGTTTCTGAAAGGGATACTTGAGGAGATTGTAGAGGCATTCGTGGTGATCTTCCAGGAATATTTGGAGTCAGGAAGGTTCCCAGAGGACTGGAAAATGGCTAATGTAACACACCCTGTTTAAGAAGGGAGAGAGCAGAAATGGGAAATTATAGGGTAGGTAGCCTAACCCCAGTTTTTGGGAAGATTTTACAATCCATTAGTCAGGCTGAGATTACAGAGTACTTAGAATGTCATGGTAAAATAGGCTGTGACAGCACGGCTTTATTGGGGGCGGGAGTGGGGGGCGGTGATGCTTGACAAATGTTGGAATTCTTTGTGGAGGTATTGAGCAAGTTAGACATGGGAGAGCCAATGGACATGATCTATTTGGATGTCCAGAAGGCCTTCGATAAGGTGCTGCACAGGAGGCTGCTAAATAAGATGAGAGCCCATGGTGTTAGGGCAAGGTACTGGCACAGAAAGAGGATTGGCTGACTGTATGAAGGCAGAAAGTGGGAATAAAGGAGTCTTTTTTAGGATGGCAGCCGGTGACTAGTGGAGTTCCACAGGAGTCAGTGTTGGGATCACAACTATTCACGTTTATACATTAACATCAGGACAAAGGAACTGAGTTTTGCAGATGACACAAAAAATAGGTGGAGAGACAGGTAGTGTTGAGGAAGGAGGGAGGTTGTGGAAGGACTTGGACAGTCTAGGAGAATGGGAAAAGAAATGATAAATTGGGAGATGGAGTAGAATCATAGAATCCCTACAGTGTGCAAACAGGCCATTTGGCTCATCAAGTCCACGCAGCCCCTCTGAAGAGCACCCCACCCAGACCCACCAATTCAGTGGAAGAAAGTGTGAGGTTATGTACTTTGGTACTGGAAACATGGCCTATTTTGTAAATGGGGAAGGCTTCAGAAATCTGAAGCACAAAGGGACTTTGGTGACCTAGTTCAGAATTGTCTCACGGGCAATAAACAGATTCAGTAGCACTTGGGAAGGCAAGTAAGACCAAAAGATAAAGGAGCAGAATTAGGCCATTCAGCCCATTAAGTCTGCTCCACTATTTGACCGTGGCAGTTATGTTTCTCAACCCCATTTTCTCGCATTCTCCCCATAACAGTTGATCTCCTTAATTAATCAAGCACCTATCTATCTCTGTCTTAAAGACACTGAGTGACTTGGCCTCCACAGCCCTCAGTGACAATGAGTTCCACAGATTCATCACCCACTGGCTGAAGAAATTCTTTCTGACCTCAATCCTAAAGGATCGTCCCTTCAATCTAAGGCAGTGTCCTTGATTCTTATTCTCTCCTACTAGTGGAAACATCTTCTCCACATTTAGTCTATCCAGACTTCTCAGTATTCTGTAAGTTTTGTTAGGATCCCCTCTCATCCTTCTAATCTCCATCAAGTACAGACCCAGAGTCTTCAACTGCTCCTCATGTGACAAGTCCTTCAACCCCAAGATCATTCTTGTGAACCTCCCCTGGACCCCCTCCAACACTAGCACGTCCTTTCCTAGATAACAGGGCCCAAAGCTGCTCTCAACATTCCAAATGTGGCCTAACCAGACCCTTATACAGCCTCAGCAATACTTCCCTGCTCTTGTATTTCCAGCCCTCTTAAAATGAATACTGACATTGCATTAGACGATGTCCAGAGGACGTTTACAAGCATGATCCTGGAAATGAGGAGAAATTTCTTCAGCCGGAGAATGGTGACTCTGTGAAATTTATTACCACAGAGAGCTGTGGAAGCCTAGTCGTTGAGTGCATTTAAGACAGAGGTAGATAGATTCTTGACTGGGAATGGGATCATGTGCTTCGAGAGGATATTCTTAAGAGGTCATCAAATGAGGCCATATGATTAGACCTGAGAAACAAGAGGGGGAATGTCACTCTGATGGCACTGTATTATGGACTCCTAAGTAGCCAGCAGGTACTCGAGCAGATACGTAGAGAGGGTTACAAGGGGAAAACAGGATAATTGGATTGAGAATCATTTCAGTCATGACTGAATGATGGAAACGATGGGCTGAATGGCTTAGTTCTACTCCTATATCTAATGGTCTTATAGATCAGTGAGTACAGTTTCCATCTCCATACGGATCAATGGAGACAGGTCCTATCTCCGTTTTGATCGATGATTACAGGCCTTTTCTCCATATAGACTGACTATGCACAGTTCCTGTGCCCAGGGAAATCTCACAGGCATGTTCTAAAGCCTGTCACACCTGGGACGGGGTGTCCAATTGTGATCTTCACACAAGTAAATAATATAAAGCCTCAGCAAAACATCTGGCAAGGATCGACAGAAATAGCATTGAAATTGTAATTGATCAGGAAATACTGAACAGTTTATGGGCTGTGCTTAATCCAAGAGAAGGTTGAAGGATAATCCCAATAGAGACCTTTAAAAGAATGGGAGGATTTAATTGGTTTGGCATGGAATAAATGTTTCCACTTGTGGAAGGACTAGAACTAACAATCATAAATATTATAGCCATTAATAGATCCAAAAGGATGACCATTGTAAATAGTGGGCCAATTATAACTGAGCAGCAATTGTTAGTGTAATAAACAGCAGTTGATGTGCAGAAGAAATTTGATTAGAATGCTGACCTCTATTAATGCGAGTGCTGTATTTGACTCTAAGGGTGATCTCATTTTTCTCCCTCCTCAAGGCAATTGACAATGCAGGCAGAGCACAGTGCTGCCAGGAAAGTTGCTCAGACCATCCTGTCGCAGGCAGCCAAAGATCGATTACTCCATGCACGAGCCAGGGTATCAGCACAGAGAGCACAGCGGCACAGCCGGGAAACCGCTGGCCCCATCACAAGAAAAGAGAGCGTTACTCGTCCAAAGGAATTGCCAGATATTTCAATTCACTTCCCACCAACCCAGTCTGCAGCTTCGGTTTCTGAGAACTGACAACGAGGCGATCTGGAGAAATTAGACCCAAGTCCTATTCCACTGAGACATGAAAAAACCTTCAAGACACATGGTTCCTGGTGACGGCTTTCCCAGGGCTCGTTACTCTTCATAAATAATTGACCACAGAGGTCATTATATTGTATAAGTTAGTACTTATTAAATTATCAATTAATACAAACAGCATTTCAAAACTGGAGGATGCAGAACATTTGAATGTATATAAACAAAGTGATGGGTTTGAAATTATGCGCAAGTCTCACTCCAGTACTATGATCTGGAACAGTTTGAACTGTATATGTCTTAACGCGAGCTCCTATGCACAAAACAGGTATACCGCTTAGGATACTGTTGGGGGGTGGGATAACCTTTCAGGAGCTAGCAGCAGCACGCCCAGGTCAGTGGCACTGTGACCAGCTCTGAGGCTCAGAGGGAAAGGGTGCAGTCAGGTAGAGTGACACTGATAGGAATCTGAATTGTGAGGGGACAGACTGGAGATTCTGTGGCTGCAGAAGAGACACCAGGATTATGTTTCTTCCTGGGTGCCAGGGTAAAGGGTGTCTGAGTGGCAGTACATTATGAATGGGGAGGGTGAACAGCCAGAGGTCATTGTGCACATCAATATAAATGTATAGATAGACAAAGTGATAGGGTCCTGTGAAATGAGTGTAGGGAGGCAGGTAAGATGTTAAAAAGTAGGACTTCAAGAGTAGTGATCTCTGGATTACTCCCAGTGTCACACGCTAGTGAGGGTAGAAATAGAAAGATAGGCCAAATGAATGTGTGGCTGAGGAGCTGGTGTAGGGGGCGGAGTTTTCAGTTCTTGGATCATTGGGACCTCTTCTGAGGTAGAGGTGACCTTTACAAGAGGGATGGGTTGCACTTGAACCAGAGGGCATCCAGTATCCTTGGGGGTGACACTTGCCTGCGTTACCTCGGACTATTTCATCTAGTTTGGCAGGAGAGTGGAACTCTCAACAAGAGGGGCCATCGAGGAGTCAGAGGAAAGTACATTAGCCATCGAGAGCAAATTTACTATTCAGGATAGCCGGGGCACAGTAAAGGGAGGGAGAAGGCTTCTCGTTTAAAATGCATTTATTTCAATGCATGAGGCCTGACTGGAAAGGCAGATAAGCTCAGAGCATGGATTGGCTCTGGGGACTGGGATATTATGTCTGTAACAGAATCATGGCTGAGAGAAGGGCAGGACTGGCAGCTCAATGTAAGGCATGACCTGCCCCCCTCAAAGCCATGCTGACTCCTTTTAAGCACTCTATGCTTTTCCAAATAGTCATAAACCCTATCCCTCAGATATGAATGGAAGTAACTACACAGATAGAGGATGCACCGGGAGTAATCTGAAGAAGTCAAGAGACAGGTTGATGAGGATCGAGCAGTGGACGTGGTGTACGTGGACTTCAGCAAGGCATTTGATAAGGTTCCCCATGGCAGGCTCATTCATAAAGTCAGGAGGTATGGGATACAGGGTGATTTGGCTGTCTGGATTCAGAATTGGTTGGCTGACAGGAGGCAGAGAGTGGTTGTAGATGGTAAGTATTCTGCCTGGAGGTCAGTGCTGAGTGGAGTCCCACCGGGCTCTGTTCTTAGGCCTCTGCTCTTTGTAGTTTTTATAAATGACTTGGATGAGGAGGTTGAGGGGTGGGTTAGTATATTTGCTGATGACACAAAGGTTGGAGGTGCCGTTGATAGTATTGAGGGCTATTACAGGCTTCAGCGAGACATTGACAGAATGCAGAGCTGGGCTGAGAAATGGCAGATGGAGTTCAACCTGGATAAATGCGAGCTGATGCATTTTGGAAGGTCGAACTTAAATGCTGAATATAGGATTAAAGGCAGGATTCTCGGCAGCGTGGAGGAACAGCGGGATCTTGGTGTTCAAGTGCATAGCTCCCTCAAAGTTGCCACCCAAGTGGATAAGGTTGTTAAGAAAGCATATGGTGTTTTGGCTTTCATTAACAAGGGGATTGAGTTTAAGAGCCGCGAGGTTTTGCTGCAGCTCTACAAAACCCTGGTGAGACCACACTTGGAATATTGTGTCCTGTTCTGGTCGCCCTATTATAGGAAAGATGTGGAGGCTTTGGAGAGGGTGCAAAGGAGGTTTACCAGGATGCTGCCTGGACTGGAGGGCTTGTATTTCGAGGGGAGGGCCTGTACTGTGCTGTACTTTTCTATTTTTGTTTTCTATGCTCAATGTTCCAGGATACAGAAGCTACAGGTGTGACAGTATTACAAATAAATTAGGACGGGAAATTGCCCTTTTAATAAGAGAGGACATAACAACAGTGCTTAGAGAGGATATTCTTACAGCGTCATCAAATGAGGCCATATGTTAGAACTTAGAAACAAGAAAGGGATGATCACTCTGTTGGAACTGTAGTATAGATCCCCAAATAGCCCACAGGTATTACAGGAGTAGATATGTGGAGAGATTGCAGATACCTATAGGAATGTCTGAGGAGTATTTGTTGGAGATTTTTGTTTCCGCTGTATTGACTGGGCCACCTGGAGTGGAAAAGGCCCAAACAGGGTGAAATTTGCCAAACGTGTCCAAGAAAGTTTCTTAACTCAATAGGTAGAGGGCCCTACTCAGGAGGGTGCAGCACTGGATCTCGGCATAGAACATAGAAAAGTACATCACAGTACACGCCCTTCGGCCCACGATGTTGTGCCATGGAATAATCCTAATCCAAAAATAAAATAACCTAATCTACATTCCCTTCAATTCACTACTGTCCATGTGCATGTCCAGCAGTCGCTTAAGTGTCACTAATGACTCTGCTTCCACGACTACCATTGGCAAACTATTCCATGCGCTCACAACTCTCTGGGTGAAGAACCTCCCTCTGACGTCTCCTCTATACCGTCCTCCTAACACCTTAAAACTATGACCCCTCGTGGCAGTCAATCCTGCCCTGGGGAAACGTCTCTGTCTATCGACTCTATCCATGCCTCTCATTACCTTGTACACCTCGATCAGGTCACCTCTCTTCCTCCTCCTCTCCAGAGAGAAAAGTCCGAGCTCAGTCAACCTCTCCTCGTAAGACAAGCCCTCCAGTCCAGGCTTGTGAAACAAGGTTGGGCAAGTGACTGAAGTATAAATTGAAGAGCACGTTGGGTCCAGTTTTAACATAGTTATGGAAAAAGATAGGACAGATCCACAGGTTAAGGTGCTAAACTGGAGCAGAGCCAATTTTAGGGCCATTAGACAGGATCTAGCAGAGGCTGATTGTGTGAGTCTGTTTGAAGGAAAAGGAACAACTGGCAAATGGGAGACATCTAAAAGTCTGAGAACAAGACCCCAGGAACTGTAGGTCCCTGTTAGGATGAAGAAAAACCTGGCAGGTTTAGGGATTGCTGGCTGTCAAGGGATATTGAAGCTCTGGTCAGGGAGAAGAAGAAGGCATACATTAGCTGGAAGCTATTGGGCTCAAATGAATCCTGAGATGACAATAAAAAGTGTAGGAGCATGCTTAAGAGGGAAATCAGAAGATCAAAAAGAGAGTATGAGATGGATCTGGCAAATACAGTTAAAAATATTCCCAAGAGGTTTGGTAGCTATATTGAGAGTAAAGGGTGGCTCGGTTGAGAATAGTCCCGTTAAAGATCAGCATGGACATCTATGTGTGGAGTCAAAGGAGATAGGGGAGATTTTTAATGAATATTCCTCCTCAATGTTTACTGATGAGATAAGGGAAACAAGTGGGGATGTTTTGGACTGTGTACATGTCACCAGAGAGGAGGTGTTTGCAGCCTTTCATCACCTTTAGGTGGATAACTCTCCTGGGCCTGATCAAGTCCATCCTCGGATGTTGTGGGAGGTGAGGGAAGAAATTGCAGTGATTTTTGCTTCATCTTTAGCCATTGGTGATGTTCCAGAAGACCGGAAGGTGGCTAATGTTGTTCCATTGTTTAAGAAAGGTAGCAAAGACAAGCCAGGGAACTACAGGCCCGTGAGTCTGACATCAGTGGTAGGCAAGTTATTGGAGAGGGTACTGAGGGTCAGGATCAACCAATATTTTGATAGTCACTGATAATAAAATGTGAGGCTGGGTGAACACAGCAGGCCAAGCAGCATCTCAGGAGCACAAAAGCTGACGTTTCGGGCCTAGACCCTTCATCAGAGAGGGGGATGGGGTGAGGGTTCTGGAATAAATAGGGAGAGGGGGGAGGCGGACCGAAGATGGAGAGTAAAGAAGATAGGTGGAGAGGAGAGTATAGGTGGGGAGGTAGGGAGGGGATAGGTCAGTCCAGGGAAGACGGACAGGTCAAGGAGGTGGGATGAGGTTAGTAGGTAGATGGGGGTGCGGCTTGGGGTGGGAGGAAGGGATGGGTGAGAGGAAGAACAGGTTAGGGAGGCAGAGGCAGGTTGGACTGGTTTTGGGATGCAGTGGGTGGAGGGGAAGAGCTGGGCTGGTTGTGTGGTGCAGTGTGGGGAGAGGACGGGCTTCCCCAACTGCATCTCTAAACCAGCCCAGTTCAAAGTGGGGGGAGGGGACGGGCTTCCCCAACTGCATCTCTAAACCAGCCCAGTTCGTCCCCTCCCCCCACTGCACCACACAACCAGCCCAGCTCTTCCCCTCCACCCACTGCATCCCAAAACCAGTCCAACCTGCCTCTGCCTCCCTAACCTGTTCTTCCTCTCACCCACCCCTTCCTCCCACCCCAAGCCGCACCCCCATCTACCTACTAACCTCATCCCACCTCCTTGACCTGTCCGTCTTCCCTGGACTGACCTATCCCCTCCCTACCTCCCCACCTATACTCTCTCCACCTATCTTCTTTTCTCTCCATCTTCGGTCCACCTCCCCCTCTCTCCCTATTTATTCCAGAACCCTCACCCCATCCCCTTCTCTGATGAAGGGTCTAGGCCCGAAACGTCAGCTTTTGTGCTCCTGAGATGCTGCTTGGCCTGCTGTGTTCATCCAGCCTCACATTTTATTATCTTGGATTGTCCAGCATCTGCAGTTCCTATTATCTCTGATACTCTTTTGATAGTCACTGTCTGATTAGGGATAGTCAGCACGGATTTGTGCATGGGAAGTTATGTCTGACAAATCTTCGAGTTTTTCGAAGAGGTAACCAAAAGGATGGATGAGGGTAGGACAGTGGATGTTGTTTATGTGGACTTTAGTAAGGCCTTTGACAAGGTCTTGCATGACAGGCTAGCCATGAAAGTTAGTTCACATGGATCCAGGGAGAGCCAGCTAAGTGGATTCAAAATTGGCTCAATGGTAGGAGGCAGAGGGTGATGGTTGAAGGTTGTTTCTCGGTCTGGAGGCCTGTGGCTCATGATGTACCACACAGGTTGGTGCTGGGACCTTTGTTATTTGTTATTTTCATTAATGATCTGCAGGTGAATGTACAAGGCATGATTTGTAAGTTTGTGGATGATACAAAAGTAGGAGGTATCGTTGATAACAAGGAAGGTTATCAAACATTACAGAGGGTTCTTGATCAGATGGGGAAGTGGGCTGAGGATTTGTAAATACAATTCAACACAGATAAGTGTGAGATGTTGCACTTTGGAAAGTCAAGCCAAGGTAGGATTTATACAGTAAATGGTAAGGTCCTGAGGAGTGTTGTGGAACAGAAGGACATTGGAGTACAATTACGTAGTTCATTGAAAGCCATGTCACAAGTAGACAGGATGGTGAAGAAGGCATTTAGCACGCTGGCCTTCATTGGTCGAGGCATTGAGTGTAGGAGTTGGGACGTTATGTTACAGTTGTATAAGTCATTGGTGAGGCCGCACTTGGTGTATTGTGTACAGTTTTGGTCACCCTGTTATAAGAAAGACATAGTTATACTGGAAAGTGTGCAAGGAAGATTTATGAGAATCTTGCCAGGACGAGGAGGCCTGAGTTATACGGAGAGGTTGGACAGGATAGGAGTTTATTCCTTGGAATGTAGAAGGATGTTGTGGCCATTTCGGAGACATGGATAGAGCAGGGACAGGAATGGTTGTTGCAGGTTCCGGGATTTAGATGTTTCAGTAAGAACAGAGAAGATGGTAAAAGGGGCGGAGGTGTGGCATTGTTGGCCAAAGACAGTATTACAGTTGCAGAAAGGATGTTTGGGGACTCGTCAACTGAGGTAGTATGGGCTGAGGTTAGAAACAGGAAAGGAGAGGTCACCCTGTTGGGAGTTTTCTATAGGCCTCCGAATAGTTCCAGAGATGTAGAGGAAAGGATAGCAAAGATGATTCTCGATAGGAGTGAGAGAGACAGGGTAGTTGTCATGGGGGGCTTCAACTTTCCAAATATTGACTGGGAACACTGTAGTTTGAGTACTATAGATGGGTCAGTTTTTGTCCAGTGTGTGCAGGAGGGCTTCCTGACACAGTATGTAGATAGGCCAACAAGAGGTGAAGCCACATTAGATTTGGTACTGGGTAATGAGCCTGGCCAGGTGTTAGATTTGGAGGTAGGTGAGCACTTTGGTGTTGGCGATCACATTTCTGTTATGTTTACTTTATTGATGGAAAGGGATAGATGTATACCACTGGGCAAGAGTTATAGCTGGGGGAAAGGCAATTACGATGAGATTAGGCAAGATTTAGGGAGCATAGGATGGGGAAGGAAACTGTAGAGGATGGGCATATTAGAAATGTGGAGCCTATTCAAGGAAAAGCTCCTGTGTGTCCTAGATAAGTATATACCTGTCAGGCAGGGAGGAAGCTGTACAGAGCGGGAGCCGTGGTTTACGAAGGAGGTGGAATCTCTGGTCAAGAGGAAGAAGGCGGCTTATGTTAGGATGAGATGTGAAGGCTCAGTTCGGGCACTTGAGGGCTACGAGGTAGCCAGGAAAGACCGAAAGAGAGAGCTCAGAACAGCCAGGAGGTGACATGAGAAGTTGGCGGATAGGATCAGGGTAAATCCTAAGGCTTTCTATAGGTATTTAAGGAATAAAAGACTGACAAAAGTAAGATTAGGCCCAATCAAGGATAGTAGTGGTAAGTTGTGTGTGGAGTCAGATGAGATATGGAAAGCGCTAAATGAATATTTTTCAACAGTGTTCACTTTAGAAAACGACAATGTTGTCGAGGAGATTACTGAGATACAGGCTACTAGGCTAGGTGGGATTGAGGCTAACAAGTAAGAGGTATTAGAAATCCTTCAGAGGGTGAAGATAGATAAGTCCCCTGGGCCGGTTGTGATTTAACCTAGGATCCTCTGGGAAGCCAGGGAGGAGATTGCCGAGCCTTTGGCATTGATCTTTAACTCGTCATTGTCTACAGGAATAGTGCCAGATGACTGGAGGATAGCAAATGTGGTTCCCTTGTTCAAGAAGGGGTGTAGAGACAACCCTGGTAATTATAGACCAATGAGCCTTACCTCAGTTGTTGGTAAAGTGTTGGAAAAGGTGATAAGGAATAGGATTTATAATCATCTAGAAAAGAATAAATTGATTAGGGATAGTCAGCACGGTTTTGTGAAGGGAAGGTCGTGCCTCACAATCCTTATTCAGTTCTTTGAGAAGGTGACCAAACAGGTAGATGAGAGTAAACCGGTTTATGTGGTGTATATGGATTTCAGCAAGGCGTTTGATAAGGTTCCCCACAGCAGGCTATTGTACAAAATGCGGAGGAATGGAATTGTGAGAGATACAGCAGTTTGGATCGGAAATTGGCTTGCTGAAAGAAGACAGAGGGTGGTAGTTGACGGGAAATGTTCATCCTGGAGACCAGTTACTAGTGGTGTACCGCAAGGGTCGGTGTTGGGTCCACTGCTGTTTATCATTTTTATAAATGACCTGGATGAGGGCGTAGAAGGATGGGTGAGTAAATTTGCAGACGACACTAAGGTCGGTGGAGTTGTGGATAGTGACGAAGGATGCTGTAGGTTGCAGAGAGACATAGATAAGCTGCAGAGCTGGGCTGAGACGTGGCAAATGGAGTTTAATGCAGACGAGTGTGAGGTGATGCACTTTGGTAGGAGTAACCAGAAGGCAAAGTACAGGGCTAATGGTAAGATTCTTAGTAGTGTAGATGAGCAGAGAGATCTCGGTGTCCACGTACACAGATCCTTGAAAGTTGCCACCAAGGTTGACAGGGCTGTTAAGAAGGCATACAGTGTTTTAGCTTTTATTAATAGAAGGATCGAGTTCCGGAACCAAGAGGTTATGGTGAAGCTGTACAATACTCTGGTGCGGCCGCACTTGGAGTATTGTGTACAGTTCTGGTCACTGCATTATAAGAAGGATGTGGAAGCTTTGGAAAGGTTGCAGAGGAGATTTAATAGGATGTTGCCTGGTATAGAGGGATGGTCTTACAAGGAAAGGCTTAGGGACTTGAGGCTGTTTTCATTAGAGAGAAGAAGGTTGAGAGGTGACTTAATTGAAACATATAAAATAATCAGAGGGTTAGATAGAGTGGATAGGGAGAGCCTTTTTCCTAGGATGGTGACAGCGAGCACGAAGGCGCATGGCTTTAAATTGAGGGGCGAAAGATATAGGACAGATGTCAGAGGTAGTTTCTTTACTCAGAGTAGTAAGGGAATGGAATGCTTTGCCTGCAACAGTAGTATATTCGCCAACTTTAGGTACATTTAAGTCATCATTGGATAAGCATATGGACGTACATGGAAGAGTGTAGGTTAGATGGGCTTCAGATCAGTGTGACAGGTCGGCACAACATTGAGGGCCGAAGGGCCTGTACTGTGCTGTAATGTTCTATGTTCTAATGAGGGTTGACCCCATTGAGGTGCATAAGATCATGAGCATAGTTAGGATGAATGCATTATTCTCGATTTCTCAGGAATGGGGAATTGAAAACCAGACGGCATAGGTTTAAGGCGGAGAAAGATTTAAGAAGGATCTGAGGGGCAACTTCTTCACAGAGAGAGTGGTGTGTGTATGGAATGGGCTGCCAGAGAAAGAGTTTGAGGCAGGTACAATAAGCAACATTTAAAAAACATTTGGATAGGTACATGCATGGGAAGGGTTTAGAGGGATATGGACCAAATGCAGGCAATTGGAAATAGCTGATTCAGCACCATGTTTGGCATGGACCAGTTTGAGCCGAAGTGTCTGCTTCCATGCTATATTATGCTGTGACAAAGGCTGTGAACAATGCAGTACCATCTGGCTTCCCCTGTGTGAGCATCAGAGCACCAGCTCCTGCACACAGACTACATACTAGTGATAAAAGAGAATGACTCGCTCCAGCCAGGTACTGTCTCTCACACGCCCCTCATTGTCAGCTCCCGAAGACATACAATACCCACAGGACATCATAATAACGTCTCACCTCATAATTGGTGGCTCAGTGCTGGGCACTGCTGCCTCACAGTGCTAGGGATCTGGGTTCAATTCCAATCTTTGGCAACTGTTTGTGTGGAGTTTGCACCTTCTCCCCATGTCTGCATAGGATTCTTCTGAGTGCGCTGGTTTCCTCCCACAGTCCAAAAGGTGTACATGTTAGATGGACTGGCCAGGCTAAATTGCCCATAGTGTCGAGGAACCTGCAGGCTAAGTAGATAAATCGAGAGAAATGCAAAGTTACAGGAATAGGGTATGGGGAGTTTTTTTGTTTCAGCAGCAGGAGGAGCAGGAACGTCGACCAGGTAGCTGCCCCGAAGGTGAGTCACTGAGCCACTGTTTTAAAAACTTACCTCATGAATAGGCGGAGCGTATGCTGAGCAGGAGTGGACACGGGACCGTTGAGTGAGTGAGGTAATATATTTGTGTGGTTGCGTTACCCAAAACACTACTCGGGTAGTGTCTCCCACTCATCCTCCTCCTCCTCCTCCTCCTCTAACCAAAAAAAAGGTTCTGTGTTCCTTATTGGTAAGGTAACTAGTTTATTTTTTATCTTTCAAAGTCTCTTTGGGAATTTAGAATAATGGGAACGGAGGTCAAGGCAGTTGAATATTCCTCCTGCAGAATGTGGGAGGTAAGGGTCACCACTAGTGTCCCTGCTGACTACATCTGCGGGAAGTGCACCCAACTCCAGCTCCTTGAAAACCACATTAGGGAACTGGAGCTGGAGCTGGATGAACTTCGGATCATCCGGGAGGCAGAGGGAGTTATTGAGAGGAGTTACAGGGAGGTAGTCACTTCAAGTACAGGAAAAAGGCAGATGGGTTACGGTCAGGGGACGGAAAGGGAACCGGCAGGGAGTGCAGGGATCCCCTGTGGCCATTCCCCGCAACAATAAGTATACCGTTTTGGATACTGTGGGGGGACGACTTACCAGGGGAAAGCAGTGGGGCACAGGTCTCTAGCACAGAGTCTGCCCCTGCTCAGAAGGAAAGGGGGAAGAGGAGCAGAGCAGTAGTCATTGGGGACTCCATAGTTAGGGGGACAGATAGGAGGTTCTGCGGGGACGACAGAGACTCACGGTTGGTGTGTTGCCTCCCAGGTGCCAGGGTGCGTGATGTCTCTGATCGTGTTTTTGGGATCCTTAAGGGGGAGGGTAGCAGCCCCAAGTCTTGGTCCACATTGGCACCAACCTCATAAGTAGGAAGAGAGATGGGGATTTAAGGCAGAAATTCAGGGAGCTAGGATGGAAGCTGAGAGCTAGAACAAACAGTTGTCTCTGGTTTGTTGCCCGTGCCACGTGCTAGTGAGGCGAGGAATAGGGAGAGAGAGGAGTTGAACACGTGGCCACAGGGATGGTGCAGGAGGGAAGGTTTTGGATTCTTGGATAATTGGGGCTCTTTCTGGGGTAGGTGGGACCTCTACAAGCAGGATGGTCTTCACCTGAACCAGAGGGGTACCGTTATCCTGGGGGGGAAATTTGCTAAGGCTATTCGGGTGGGTTTAAACTAATTCAGCAGGGGATGGGAACCAAAATTGTAGTTCGAGTATAGAAAAGGTTGAGAGTAGGGAGGTCCAAAATAAAGTTGCAGGGACTCAAGATGGCACCGGCAAGCAAGAAGTTAGTTTGAAGTGTGTCTACTTCAACGCCATGTTGTCGAGGAGAATACTGAGATACAGGCTACTAGACTAGGTTCACAAGGAAGCGGTATTAGAAATCCTACAGAGTGTGAAAATAGATAAGTCCCCTGGGCCGGATGTGATTTATCCTAGGATCCTCTGGGAAGCCAGGGAGGAGATTGCCGAGCCTTTGGCATTGATCTTTAACTCATCATTGTCTACAGGAATAGTCCCAGACGACTGGAGGATAGCAAATGTGGTTCCCCTGTTCAAGAAGTGGAGTAGAGACAACCCTGGTAATTATAGACCAGTGAGCCTTACCTCAGTTGTTGGTAAAGTGTTGGAAAAGGTTATAAGGAATAGGATTTATAATCATCTAGAAAAGAATAAATTGATTAGGGACAGTCAGCACAGTTTTGTGAAGGGTAGGTCGTGCCTGACAAACCTTATTGAGTTCCTTCAGAGGGTGACCAAACAGGTAGATGAGAGTAAACCGTTTGATGTGATCTATATGGATTTCAGCAAGGCGTTTGATAAGGTTCCCCACAGTAGGCTATTGTACAAAATGCGGAGGAATGGAATTGTGGGAGATATAGCAGTTTGGATCAGAAATTGGCTTGCTGAAAGAAGACGGAGGTCGATGGAAAATGTTCATCCTGGAGTCCAATTACTAGTGGTGTACCGCAAGGGTCGGTGTTGGGTCCACTGCTGTTTGTCGTTTTTATAAATGACCTGGATGAGGGCGTAGAAGGATGGGTTAGTAAATTTGCAGACGACACTAAGGTCGGTGGAGTTGTGGACAGTGACGAAGGATGCTGTAGGTTGCAGAGAGACATCGATAAGCTGCAGGGCTGGGCTGAGAGGTGGCAAATGGAGTTTAATGCAGACAAGTGTGAGGTGATGCACTTTGGTAGGAGTAACCAGAAGGCAAAGTACCGGGCTAATGGTAAGATTCTTAGTAGTGTAGATGAACAGAGAGATCTTGGTGTCCATGTACACAGATCCTTGAAAGTTGCCACCAAGGTTGACAGGGTTGTTAAGAAGGCATACAGTGCTTTAGCTTTTATTAATAGAGGGATCGAGTTCCGGAACCAAGAGGTTATGCTGCAGCTGTACAAAACTCTGGTGCGGCCGCACTTGGAGTATTGTGTACAGTTCTGGTCACCACATTATAAGAAGGATGTGGAAGCTTTGAAAAGGGTGCAGAGGAGATTTACTAGGATGTTGCCTGGTATGGAGGGAAGGTCTTACGAGGAAAGGCTTAGGGACTTGAGGCTGTTTTCGTTAGAGTGAAGAAGGTTGAGGTGTGACTTAATTGAGACATAAGATAATCAGAGGGTTAGATAGGGTGGATAGGGAGAGCCTTTTTCCTAGGATGGTGATGGCAAGCATGAGGGGGCATAGCTTTAAATTAAGGGGTGAAAGATATAGGACAGATGTCAGAGGTAGTTTCTTTACTCAGAGTAGTAAGGGTATGGAACGCTTTGCCTGCAATGGTTTTAGATTCACCAACTTTAGATACATTTAAGTCATCATTGGACAAGCATATGGACGTACATGGAATAGTGTAGGTTACATGGGCTTCAGATTGGTATGGCAGGATGGCACAACATCGAGGGCCGAAGGGCCTGTACTGTGCTGTAATGTTCTGTGTTCCATGTTCTATGAGTGTCTGGATGGCATGTTTTCCAGAGGGTTGAGTTGAAATCAATGGGCCAAATGACCTGCTTCCATACTGAGGAGATTCTGTGATTCTATGAGAAAGCTGCAAGCGCCACATAACCTAAACCATAGAACATAGAACATAGAACAGTACAGCACAGAACAGGCCCTTCAGCCCACAATGTTGTGCCGACCATTGATCCTCATGTATGCACCCTGAAATTTCTGTGACCATATACATGTCCAGCAGTCTCTTAAATGACCCCAATGACCTTGCTTCCACAACTGCTGCTGGCAACGCATTCCATGCTCTCACAACTCTCTGCGTAAAGAACCTGCTTCTGACATCCCCTCTATACTTTCCACCAACCAGCTTAAAACTATGACCCCTCGTGCTAGCCATTTCTGCCCTGGGAAATAGTCTCTGGCTATCAACTCTATCTATGCCTCTCATTATCTTGTATACCTCAATTAGGTCACCTCTCCTCCTCCTTTTCTCCAATGAAAAGAGACCGAGCTCAGTCAACCTCTCTTCATAAGATAAGCCCTCCAGTCCAGGCAGCATCCTGGTAAACCTCCTCTGAACCCTCTCCAAAGCATCCACATCTTTCCTATAATAGGGCGCCCAGAACTGGACGCAGTATTCCAAGTGCGGTCTAACCAAAGTTTTATAGAGCTGCAACAAGATCTCACGACTCTTAAACTCAATCCCCCTGTTAATGAAAGCCAAAACACCATATGCTTTCTTAACAACCCTGTCCACTTGGGTGGCCATTTTAAGGGATCTATGTATCTGCACACCAAGATCCCTCTGTTCCTCCACGCTGCCAAGAATCCTATCCTTAATCCTGTACTCAGCTTTCAAATTCGACCTTCCAAAATGCATCACCTCGCATTTATCCAGGTTGAACTCCATCTGCCACCTCTCAGCCCATCTCTGCATCCTGTCAATGTCCCGCTGCAGCCTACAACAGCCCTCTACACTGTCAACGACACCTCCGACCTTTGTGTCATCTGCAAACTTGCTGACCCATCCTTCAATTCCCACGTCCAAGTCATTAATAAAAATTACAAACAGTAGAGGCCCAAGGACAGAGCCCTGTGGAACTCCACTCACCACTGACTTCCAGGCAGAATCTTTTCCTTCTACTACCACTCGCTGTCTTCTGTAGGCCAGCCAATTCTGTAACCAAGCAGCTAAGTTCCCCTGTATCCCATTCCTCCTGACCTTCTGAATGAGCCTACCATGGGGAACCTTATCAAATGCCTTACTGAAGTCCATATACACCACATCCACAGCTCGACCCTCATCAACTTTTCTAGTCACATCCTCAAAAAACTCGATAAGGTTTGTAAGGCATGACCTACCCAACACAAAGCCGTGTTGACTGTATTTGATCAAGCCATGCTCTTCCAGATGGTCATAAATCTTATCCCTCAGAATCCTTTCTAACACCTTGCAGACGACAGACGTGAAACTTACTGGTCTATAATTGCCGGGGATTTCCCTATTTCCTTTCTTGAAGAGAGGAATTACATTTGCCTCTCTCCAGTCCTCAGGTACGACTCCAGTGGAGAGCGAGGATGCAAAGATCTTCGCAAGTGGCGAAGCAATTGCATTTCTCGCTTCCCAAAGCAGCCGAGGACAAATCTGATCCGGGCCTGGCGACTTGTCAATCTTAATGTTTGACAAAATTTTCAGCACATCAGCTTCCTCTATCTCTATCCATTCCAGCATGCAAACCATGTTTTCAGCTGATGGATTTTAAGCCCAACAATTGCCTGCACACAATAACTACAATACACTGCGTTAATGTTTGGAATTCTCCACCATGAAAGGCTGTTTACCTCTATCATTGAGTAAGTTGAAGTCAGAGATCACTGGATACCAATGATGTCAAGTGATATGGATTAGTGTGGGAGTATGGTATTGAGGAAAGTTAACAATGATCTAGAATGGTGGAGCAGAATGAGCCTTACTCCTCCAATGATGCTACTATGCCCAGCTCTGTGGTAACTGATGCTGGTCTCACAGTGAAGGACCTACAATATCACTCTTCCTGTTGGTCCATGCTCAACGATTGACAACACTTTTTCCCTGACACCTCCCTCTGGTCAGCAATCAACCTCTCCACCTTTTTACTAGCTGGCACAAACTGTAACTGGCTGTGGCTCAGTGTGATGTGCCAGCAGTAGTTTACTTATCAGCAGCTCCACCCCTGCATTAAGAGGTCCTGCTTTCAATTCCCGCTCCGGAGCCTTTGAAATAAAAATGAGCACAGCAGTATTGAATGTGGCTCTGTTGGATGTGTCATTTTGTGGATGTAAAACTGAGGTCCTGTCTGACATCTCAGATGAATGTTATTGTGCTGACAAAGACAAGGGGAGTCATTTCTGGTGTCCTGGCCAATAACTATTCCTGAATTAATCAGCATCACAAAAAAAGACTGGTCATTATCACATCGTGAGGACTTGCTGTATATAAATTGATTGCCATGTTTCCAATCATTCAAGAGTAATTTCTATAACAATCCCCACAGAGACCAAGAACTATTTAGAAAGATAGGAATTCCCATGACACCAACTGAGAGAAAATCAATGGGAAATATTTCACTTTTTAAATATTTTTTATTATAACAAACGAAATAAAATCAACATCGTTCAAACAGTAATTAACAGGTAAAAGATATTTTAAATGAAAATTTCACTTGTAAGTAGTCAATACAAAGATACATCTCATGTAGCAACAAAAACTAATATTATGACCCACACACATGCAGGGCCATGTGCAATCTGTTTTCCAGCTCTGCCTCCACTATCTATGGTTTCTCACCTCTCACCCAATCTTCGGAAGCTTTTCCCAGCAGCTGTAATACAGCTGACCTCCCTGGGCACAGTTACTATTAGCGCGGTGCATGTCAATGAACGTTCTCTCACTCAGATCCAACTCTCCTGATGAGAATGGGATTGGGTGAGGGGGCTCGGTTGATGCGGGATTTTGATATTCAGAGAGAAAAATGAAGGCTGCTTGGCCTGCTGTGTTCATCCAGCTCCACACTTTGTTATCTTAGAAAAATGAAGGCAACAGCTTTGGATTGATATTGGTAAAGCAAAGCAAAGTGGAGAAGGAAGAGGCAGAGAGTTTAATACGAATGTACCTCAGTGTGCAAGGTCCATGTAGGGAACAGTCATAAAAGAAATTAAAAACTCTTTATCTCAATGTATAAAGCATCCATAGTAAGGGAAATAGAATAATAGCATAAAGACTGCCATTACAGGGACAAAGCTACAAATTGACTAAGGTTGGGAAATAAATATTCCAGGGTACATCATATTTTGGAAAGGCAGTCAGAATAAAAAGTAAAACATGGCATAATGAGGTTAGTAAGAAATAATTTGGACTCCGGAGATCAGAAAGATGGATCCAAATATGTGGAGATTAGAAATAACCAGAGTCACAAAATGCCACTGGGTGTAGTCTACAAGGCAGTCAAACGGTGGCTATTCTATTGTATTGAGCTGTTACAGTGAGTTCTAATAAACAACCACAGGGCTCTTTAGTACAGCTTTTTGGCCGTTTGTTCAAGTGTATACAAGGAGAGTCCATTCTAGACTTGCCAGAATAAAACTCGACTGAATAAAAGAAATTCATCACTTTCAGGCCATGTAGTCACATATGCACATTCCTTTATTTCAATTCCAACCTTGTCAGTGCATAACCATACAAGAAACAAGATGTCTGCACTCCTGGGTATATACCTTCATTCATCCAAATAAAGCCCTTTGCCTGACTGACCCTGCTTATTCAGTTCTTCTCTCCTACCCACACCCCACCTTTCTTCTCTCACCAACTTATCTTTCATGGTTTCCAAGACATTGCTGGGGATTTTGCTGAAGTTATTCTTTAGATGAAAAGGATTCATCTGGAGAATTTCCTTCCCCTGGATTCACTGAGTATGGAAACCTCAACTGAACTCTTATATTCTAATTCACCTCCACTGCCGCACCTCTGCCCACAAAGCTAGTACAAGGATCATCTGAGGATTTGCTCACTGTTACAGAAAAATAATTACTCAGCCCTTATATTTTGAATCCCACCAACAGTTACTTCTTTTGGGCCTTGACATAAGCCTAACATAGCCAACACAGTGATAGTGTGTGAGAGATAATGGGAACTGCAGATGCTGGAGAATTCCAAGATAATCAAATGTGAGGCTGGATGAACACAGCAGGCCAAGCAGCATCTCAGGAGCACAAAAGCTGACGTTTCGGGCCTAGACCCTTCATCAGAGAGGGGGATGGGGAGAGGGAGCTGGAATAAATAGGGAGAGGGGGAGGCGGACTGAAGATGGAGAGTAAAGAAGATAGGTGGAGAGAGTATAGGTGGGGAGGTAATAGGTCAGTCCAGGGAAGACGGACAGGTCAAGGAGGTGGGATGAGGTTAGTACGTAGCTGGGGGTGCAGCTTGGTGTGGGAGGAAGGGATGGGTGAGAGGAAGAACCGGTTAGGGAGGCAGAGACAGGTTGGACTGGTTTTGGGATGCAGTGGGTGGAGGGGAAGAGCTGGGCTGGTTGTGTGGTGCAGTGGGGGGAGGGGACAAACTAGGCTGGTTGAGGGATGCAGTAGGGGAAGGGGAGATTTTGAAACTGGTGAAGTCCACATTGATACCATATGGCTGCAGGGTTCCCAGGCGGAATATGAGTTGCTGTTCCTGCAACCTTCGGGTGGCATCATTGTGGCAGTGCAGGAGGCCCATTCCGATCCCTACCTTCGCAGTGTGTCCCATCAGGTGGTGGTCTGTATATGTTCAATCTCATTCGTTGAGACTTGAGTCTATTACTAAAGTAGTCATTAATGTAATGTACATTTGCTGGTCCTGATCTCGGATCAATGGCAGGATAACAAGAGAACTGACTCAGGTGCCGTGTCAGGTTTTATGCTTTCCACAGCCTGAACTTTAAATAAGAACCAAAAGAACTGTTTTTGTTCCTGACTTCCAGCAACTTTGCGGATGCTGTAAAAGCTCAGCAGGTCTGGCAGCATCTGTAGAGGAGAAAACAGAGTTAATGTTCCAGGTCCGGTGACCCTTCCTCAAACTGGTTCTGAGGGTCACTGGACCTGGAACGTTAACCTTTTTTTTCCCTCCTCGACAGATGCTGCCAGACCTGCTGAGCTTTTCCAGCAACTTTGTTTTTGAACTTTAAGTTCCTCTTTATGTATTTCAGCCAATTCGGTCACCCATGTACTGGGTGCAACACTGGCAATTAAACCCTCATATTCCCAGGGTTACTGTATTTACCTCGATTATTCCTTTAAGACCCACTTCAGAAAACCCACTTGAATTTTCTATCATAGATAATAAGGTGTAGAGCTTGATGAACACAATAGGCTAAGCAGCACCAGAGGACCAGGAAGGGGTTAGAAGCCGACGTTTCGGGGCGAGACCCTTCTTCAGAAATGGGAGAGGGGAAGGGGATTCTGGAATAAATAGGGAGGGGGGGGGGCAGGTAGAAAATGAATTGACGAGAAGATAGGTGGAGAGGAGACAAACAGGTCAAAGAGGCAGGGATGCAGCCAGTAACGGTGAGTGTAGGTGGGGAGGTAGGGAGGGGATAGGCCAGTCCAGGGAGGACAGACAGGTCAAGGAGGCAGGATGAGGCTAACAGGTAGGAAATTGAGGTGTGGCTCAAGGTGGGAGGAGGGGATAGGTGGGAGGCCGGACAGGTTAGGGAGGCAGGAACGAGGTGGGCTGGTTTTGGGATGCAGTTACTGAGGGATAGGATCTATTCCCATTTGGAAGAAAATGGGCTTATCAGTGATAGGCAACATGGTTTTGTACAGGGAAGGTCATGTCTTATGAACTTAATAGAATTCTTTGAGGACGTGACAGAGTTGATAGATGAGGGAACGGCTGTAGATGTCATATACATGGACTTGAGTAAGGTGTTTGATAAGGTTCCCCATGGCAGGCTGATGGAGAAAGAGAAGTCACATGGGGTCCAGGGTGTGCTAGCTAGATGGATAAAAAAATTGGCTGGGCAACAGGAGACAGAGGGTAGTAGTAGAAGGGAGTTTCTCAAATTGGAAACCTGTAACCAGTGGTGTTCCACAGGGATCTGTGCTGGGACCACTGTTCTTTGTGATATATGTAAATGATCTGGAGGAAGGTGTAGGTGGTCTGATCAGCAAGTTTGCTGATGACACTAAGATTGGTGGAGTAGCTGATAGTGAAGGGGACTGTCAGAAATTACAGCAGAATATAGATAGATTGGAGAGTTGGGCAGATAAATGGCAGATGGAGTTCAATCTGGGCAAATGTGAGGTGATGCATTTTGCAAGATCAAATTCAAGGGCGAACGATACAGTAAATGGAAAAGCCCTAAGGAAAATTGAAGAAGAGAGAGATCTGGGTGTTCAGGCCCATTGTTCCCTGAAGGTTACAATGCAGGTCAATAGGGTGGTCTAGAAGGTATATGGCATGCTTTCCTTCATTGGGCGGGGTATTGAGTACAAGAGTTGGCAGGTCATGTTGCAGTTGTATCGGACTTTGGTTTGGCCACATTTGGTGTACTGTGTACAGTTCTGGTCGCCACATTACCAAAAGGATGTGGATGCTTTGGATAGGGTGCAGAGGAGGTTCACCAGGATGTTGCCTGGTATGGAGGGTGCTAGCTATGAAGAGAGGTTGAGTAGATTAGGATTATTTTCATTAGAAAGATGGAGATTGAGGGGGTCCTGATTGAAGTCTACAAAATCATGAGGGGTATTGACAGGGTGGATAGCAAGAAGCTTTTTCCCCAGAGTGGGGACTCAGTTACTAGGGGTCATGAGTTCAAAGTGAGAGGAGGAAAGTTTAAGGGAGATATGCATGGAAAGTTCTTTACACAGAGGGTGGTGTGTGCCTGGAACATGTTGCCAGCGGAGGTGGTAGACGCAGACACATTAGTGTCTTTGAAGATATATTTGGACAAGTACATGGATGGGCAGGGAGCAAATGGACACAAGCCGTTAGAAAATAGATGACAGGTTAGACAGAGGATCTTGATCGGTGCAAGCTTGGAGGGCCGAAGGGCCTGTTCCTGTGCTGTAGGTTTCTTTGTTTCTTTGTTTCAGTTGGGGGAGGGGAGATTTTGAAGCTGGTGAAGTCCACATTGATACCATTGGGCTGCAGGGTTACCAAGCGGAATATGAGTTGCTGTTCCTGCAACCTTCGGGTGGCATCATTGTGTCACTGCAGGAGGCCCAGGATGGACATGTCATCTAAGGAATGGGAGGGGGAGTTGAAATGGTTCGCGACTGGGTGGTGCAGTTGTTTATTGTGAACCGAGCAGAGGTGTTCTGCAAAGCGGTCCCCAAGCCTCTGCTTGGTTTCCCCAATGTAGAGGAAGCCACACCGGGTACAATGGATGCAGTATACCACATTGGCAGATCCCCACTATTATCCGCTTTCCAGAGGGACCACTCTCTCCGTGATTCCCCTGTCCGCTCCACACTCCCCTCCAGCCCCACCGCACCTGGCACCTTCCCCTGCAACTGCAGGAAGTGCTACACTTGCCCCCACACCTCCTCCCTCAACCCCATCCCAGGCCTCAAGAAGACATTCCACATCAAGCAGATGTTCACCTGCACATCTGCTAATGTGGTATACTGCATCCACTGTTCCAGATGTGGCCTCCTCTACATTGGGGAAACCAAGCAGAGACTTGGGGACCGCTTTGCAGAACACCTCCGCTCGGTTCGCATCAAATAACTGCACCTCCCAGTCACGAACCATTTCAACTCCCCTTCCCGATCCTCAGACGACATGTCCATCTTGGGCCTCCTGCAGTGCCACAGTGATGCCACCCGAAGGTTGCAGGAACAGCAACTCATATTCCGCTTGGGAACCCTGCAGCCCAATGGTATCAATGTGGGCTTCACAAGTTTCAAAATCTCCACTCCCCCCAATGCATCCCAAAACCAGCCCAGCTTGTCCCCACTCCCCTAATCTGTCCTTTCCACCACCTATCCCCTCCTCCCACATTAAGCCCTACCCCCATCTCCTCCCTACTATCCTCATTCCTCCCCCTTGATCTGTGTCCTCCCCGGACTGACCTATCCCCTCCCTACCTGCCCACCTACTCTCACCTTCACTGGTTCCACTCCCGCCTCTTTGACCTGTGTCTCCTCTCCATCTTCTTCCCCTGTATCCATCTTCTATCAATTTCTCCTTCTCTCCCTGTTTATTTCAGAATCCCCTTCCCCTCCCCCATTTCTGGGCCCAAAACGCCAGCTTTCCTGTTCTTCTGATGCTGCTTGGCCTGCTGTGTTCATCCAGCTCCACGCTTTGTTATCTCAGATTCTCCAGCATCTGCAGTTCCTACTATCCCTGAATTTTCCATCATACAGTTTCACAATGTTCAGTACAGTTCCCATTACTGATGGTTCCACTTTTAAACTGCCTGTTCTAAATCCTCCAGTGCCATAATAACTTTCTGCTTTACTTGAGATTTACTCAGCATGTATTTAACATACAATCTGAGAGAGCTACTTCTCAGCTTCTCCAATGTAAAGGCAATTCCTGAATGTCTGTGACATCTGAAGAGTGACACCACTGCTCGGAGTTAATTGCTGCTTTTGGGCACTGTGCTCCACTGGCTGTTTAACCTGTATGATGCTCCCTGCCCTCCTCACCTCTTTCCTGCTTAAACTCCTCCAAATCATCTCCTTCATCTTCCTCAGCATCAACACCTTCAGTTTTTTTTGAGTTAGGTATTGGTATAATTCCAATTACATCAGCAAATTACAAATATAAAATGTTAAATGTCCTCTTTTGCTCTTTGCCCTTCTTCTGAGGGGCACCATCTCTCTTATTGTTCTTTTTGTGTGCTTCTGTCAATTCCATTTGTCCTTCTTGATCATATTCAAATGTCATTCCACAGTTAAGGCTGTCCATAACTGACAGACACAAAACGGCTAACAGCTAAGCTGTCCCTCTAGTCCTGTAGAAGATGGCTGACAGTAGATAAACAGAATTAAAAGACTGCTCTAGCGTTTAAATGAGACACAATGGTACCTTTGAGAAGGGGTTATTCCAAGGTAAAAGGCAGTGCTGCACAAACAGCGGCTGCAAAATCTCCATTCGACACAGTTTGATAAGAAATGTCCAAGGGCAGAAAGCTTGAAAATTTATAACAAAGCATTGAAGAGAAAAATAAGTTCCCAAAATGACAACTACTTATGAACTAATGGGATTATGGCTTGTAATAATCTAAAAGGTGAAACAAGTTCATTAAGCTGTGACAGTGATTGAGTTCCAGTCTTACCAATGAAGAAGGATTGCACCATTAGGTGAAAAGGTTTAGTCAGGACAAGGGCAGTAACTCATCCCAGAAGGCAATATGTGATCAACATGGGTCATAGTGCAGGTGTCAAAACAACAGATAAAAACATTTCACAGTAATTAGTTATTTATGTTTTGAAACTACTCACAATATTAAGGTTATATTCTAGTAAAAGACTCAAGTGCTCACAGAACTAGATTATTCTATTTACAGATACACATACATGCAAAATACAAAAATCACTGAAAGCATTAGCGAGAAAAGAAAATTCAAATACAAATATGAAAATTAACCCATCTCAGAATATAAAACAGCTCCCTCATCATTAAAGGGAACAAATGAATCAGAGGCATTGTGGGATAGCAGACAGTAGGATGTGCATTTTGCGAGACAGATGAGAATAAAGATAGGGGTACCTAATGCACACTGTAAGAAACAAATTGCTCACAACTCATTAGCTATAGCGTGCTAACAGTAGGTGTAGATTTAAAACCCACATACTTTATAGTAGAACTAAAATTATGAATCTTATAGCAGTTAGTAAGAACCAAATTTTTTATCTTTTATAATGAGGACAGTGGAAAATATAAGATGAGGAACAGAATATGATAGGGATAGCAATGAATGAGATAAGCAAGTCTGGGATACGTCCAAAGGAGTATAGCCAGTAACTTTGGGACGTGAATTAATAGGATGCATTGAAAGATCCCAAGACCTGGTGATTACAATCTCTGTTAAACATCATAAGATCACAGGGAACCTCGGGCTGGCCATAGGAGTGTCCATCATTGATTAGGTGTTTCACAGGAGTGAATGTATACATAAGGGAAAGGGAACAGTGACCAAGTTGTATGTGGTAATTCTAACACAAAATGTATAAAAGTACTGCATCCCACTGGGAAAATCAGGGCATCATTGACCTCACTTCTGATCAAATCTGAGCCAAAGATTAAGGGGATAATTGAGTCCTCACGTCAGATTTAGGGTTAGCTCGATCCAGTGACTGCCTGAACAAAAACTACCACATACGTGAATTCTGCCTGCCTCCTGATTCTTTGTCCCCAGTTGGGGGCTTCGCTCCAACAACAATGAACCTCAATATGGAGGTCTCGCAGCCCCAACGCAGTCTCGCCCTCCCTCTCCTCCTCACCTAACTGCATTTTTAATCTTGATCAATCTCAGAACAGATCCCATCAGCATGGATTTGACCCTTTGTGAGTTCTTTCTCTCTAACTGTCACTCAGCACCCCCTTCGACATCTGCTATTTTTGAGTACTGTTATCGGCTTTCCTCTCTTCACGAGCTGTAACTGATAAAGAAACTGTCCTCAGCTGATTAGCAATACTGCTCTGATGATTTGAGACTAGTCTGTGATACCAGATGTGGTGGCAGCTTCTATCGACCATAAGACAGGTTTATGACTGTTTAGTCAAGCATACACATTACTATAAATCACCAGAGGCTACTCTAGGCCAGCTAGAATAACTCTGCCAAATGCAGAAAATTAATCTCTTTTGGACACCTTTCATGACGTCCGCACATTGTTATTTGAATTCCAACCTTGTGAGTACGTGCTCATACCTAAAACAGATGTCTCCAGTCTAAGGTACGTACTTCTCTTCACCCAAACAAAGGGCCTTACCTTGACCTAATTCTGGCTGACCCTGGAATGTTTGCTTAACTCCTCACATCCCACCTTGTCCCTCTCTCTGTCTCCCAACAATTTCCCTGTTAGGGCTCCCAAAGGCCTTTCTGGAGATTCTGCTGATTTTGCTCTGTGATCTCTCACTGAGAGCATCGAAGTCCCTCTCACTCTTACAGTCTAATCACCTCTTACAGAGCATTAAACCAAAAATTATTGCTGCTTGTAACTAAGGTAAAATAATCACTCTCGGGCATGTTAATCTTCACATTAACTGTGCCAACCAAAGGCAAGGTTGGTTGAGATGAGCAGTTTATAGAAATTATTATAACAGTTTTCTGGAGCAATAAGTTGTGGTATCATTAGGGATAAAACAATTTTAAACCCAGTATTTACTTTACCCTGTCGCATCAATCTAATGATTTCAAATCAAAAAAGCTCCATTGAGAAATAGTGAACATGAAACAAATTCTCGGTGAAGTTAGAAAGTGACATTCTCCTATCACAAAGAAAAGTCAAATTTAAACAAGGCCACTGCGATGGGGAGAGGAACAGACTACGGCTGATTGGCTAAATGGGCTAAAAGGGAACACAGTAATTAAAAGAACTGAAACACTTAAAGAAACAATTCAAAATGTTCAACAAAAATACATTGCCTTAAAAACAAAACCTTAGCAAGGACCCGTACGTCACTCAGAAAGTTACGGTTAGCATTAGATGAAAAGGAAAGGCTTATAAATGTGCAAAGAACACGAGGAAGTCTTGAGAATTGGCAACATTTTAGTCATCAATCTCGGGCTGCAAAAACGGTTCAAAGCAAAGGGCAAAAGATGCAGGAAGTACACGGAATGCTCCGGAACACAAAGTGGATGGAAAGGTAATGGATAGAGAGATAACAGTTGGAACTGCTGGGAAAGGTTCTGGAAGGAGTCATCTCAGTCACTGCCCAGGAGCAAATAAAAGGAAACAAAGGCAAAATCAAAAAGGAACGCATTGCACCATGATTCCAAACAGGAAAAATGTCAAAAAAAAAATGAGTTTGAGGGTTCTGTGTCTCACTGTGAGGAGCATTTGTAATAAGGTGGCTGAATTAACTGCACAGACGATTATTAATGGACATGGTGTAATTGGGATCACGGGGACCTGGCTCCAACGTGACCAAAGATGGGAACTCAACACCCAGGGTTATTCAATTTTCAGGAAAGACTGACAGAAAGGAAAGGGTGGTGGGGTAGCATTGCTGGTTAAGGAGTATTTTAACACAGTAGTAAGGGAGGACATTAGCGTGGACAATGTGGACCCTGTGTTCCTCAGCACCACCCAAAGAGAAAAAAGACAATAGTGGGAGTTGTGTACAGACCATGAAACAGTAGTTGAGAGGTTGGGGACTGTATCAAACAGGAAATCAGACACAGTAAGGGTACAACAGCTATTATGGGTGACTTCAGTCTATATGTTGATTGAACTAACCAAACTGGTAGCAATGTGATGGAGGAGGATTTCCTGGAATGTTTGAGGGATCCTACATTAGGCATTGTATCACGAGAGAGGATTAATTAGCAACATTTTGGTACAAGACCCTTTGGGAAAGTGACTATAGTATGGTAGAAATTTTCATCAAGATGGAGAGTGACACAAGTAAATCTGAAACTAGGTTCCTGAACTGAAAGAAAGCTAACTTCAATGGTATGAGGCATGTATTGGCTGGGATAAGCTGGCCAAGGATACTTAAGGGTTGACGGTGGATAGGCAATGGCAGACATTTAAAGAAAGCATGGATGAACTTTGACAACTATACACCCCGTCTGGTGTAACAGTAAAACAGGGAAGGTGGCTCAACCATGACTAACAAAGGAAACCAGGAACAGTATTAACACCAAAGAGGAGGCGTATAAATTGGCCAGAAATAGCAGCAAATTCAGGGACTGGGAAAAATTTAACAGTTTAATTCTGAAAGGGAAACTAGAATATGAAAGTGAGTTTGTGGAAGACATAAAAACTGACTGCAAAAGCTTCTTTAGATGTGAAGAGACAAAGGCTGGTAAAAACAGATGTAGGTCCACTACAGTTAGAATCAGATGAATTCCTAATGGACAACAAAGAGATGACAGACCAATTGAACAAATACTTTGGATCCATCTTCACTAAGGTGGATACAAATAATCTTCAGGAAATGCTTGGGGAAAGAGGGTCAAGCATGAAGGAGGAACTGAAGACATCCTTATTAGTTAGGAAATGGTTTTGGGGAAATTGATGGGATTAAAACCCGAAGAGTCCCAGGCCCTGATGCTCTGCATCGTAGAGTACTTTAGGAAGTGACCCTGGAAATAATGGATACATTGGTGTTGATTTCAGCATTCTGTAGACTCTGGAAGAACTCCAATGGACTGGAGGACAACTAATGTAACTCTACTCTTCAAAAAAGCAGGGAGAGTGTTACAGGCTGGTTAGCCTGACATCGGTGATGGGGGTGGGGCGGGGGGGGGGGGGGGGTGGCGGTTGCTGAAATTTCTAGAGTCAATCATTAAGGATATAAGAAAGTGGTGACAGAAATCGGTCCTAGTCAGCATGGATTCACTGAAGGGACTGACATGCGAGGAAAGACAGGATCGATTGGGCTTATAGAATGAGAGGGGAATGTCATAGAAATGCAAAATCCTGATGGGACTGGACAGGCTAGATGCGGGAAGAATGTCCCGATGTTGGGCAGGTCCAGAACTAGGGGCCACAGTGAAAGAATAAGGGCCAAGCCATTCAGGGCTGAGAGGAGGAAGAATTTCTTCACTCAGTTGTAAACCTGTGCCTACATCTACCCCTTCCTCTGGCCGTTTATTCCACACCCGAGCCACCCTCTGTGTGAAAATGTTGCCCCTCAGGTCCCTTTAAAATCTTTCTCCTCTCGCCTTAAATATATGTGCCTAGCTTTGAACTCACCCATGTGAAGGAAAAGATCTTTGCTGCTTACCTTATCTATGCCCCACATGATTTTTAAACCTCAATAGTGTCAGCACTCAGCCTCCTAGGCTCCAGAGAAAAAAGTCTCAGCCTAAACAGCACCCTGGCTCAGCGGTTAGCACTGCAGCCTCACAGCGCCAGGGACCCGGGTTTGATTCCAGCCTCGGGTGACTGTCTGTGTGGAGTTTGCACATTCTCCCCGTGTCTGCGTGGGTTTGCTCCGGTTTACTCCCACAGTCCAAAGATGCGCAGGCTGGGTGGATCGGCCATGCTAAATTGCCCGTTGTGTTTAGGGGGATGGGTCTGGGTGGGATGGTCCAAGGGGCAGTGTGGACTTGTTGGGCCGAAGGGCCTATTTCCACACTGTAGGGAATCTACTAAAACAGTCTATTTTTATAAGTCAAATCCTCCAATCCCAGCAGCATTCTGGTAAATCTTCTGAGCCCTCTGCAATTTAATAATATCCTTTCTACAGCAGGACAACCAAAAAAATGGCCTCACAAATGTTCTATACAACTGCAGTAGGATGTCCCAACTCCTATACCTAATGATCAGAGCAATGAAGGCCAGTGTGCTAAGCACTTCCATAACCACCCTGTCTACCTGTGTCACAGCTTCCAAAGAACTATGTACCCAAAATCCTAGGACTGTCAGACAGACAACATTACCCAGGGCCATACAATTAACTGCATAAGTCCGGCTCTTGTTTGTTTCACCAAAATGCAATACCTCACATTTATCAAATGTAAACTCCACTTGCCAATCCTCAGCCCTTTAGCCCAAATGATCAAGATCCCTGTTTAATCTTAAAATAACTTTCTTCACCGTGAACTGTACCATTAATGTTCAACGTTCACTGTCCAGAGGTTCACTGACCTGAGCTTTTCGGCCCCTCAGGATCTGCTGCTCCTCAATCTCTCATCTCCAGGTACTCTCAGTTGCTTGTATGAGGCAGTTAGCAACTGGTGACACAGTTATAAAGTCCCTGGCTAATTGGGTTAAAAGCATATAGCAACAATAAAATAAATAGGCTTTGTTCAGAATTTTGGTGTTTTTATTGCAGAGAAAATGACACCACCACTGAAAAATTCTATAAGGTCAGTATCCCATCACAAAGTCACCCTTTACTTACTCATGGAGAGCCCTTGACTGCCAGGTCCCTCAGAGTGAGCTGTACCTCTGACACTCCTGTCCTCGTCTGTCAGCTAGGTCTCCCTGACTGGCCCAGGTTTATAGCCTCAATTGGGGGCTAATTGTATATTCCATGAGGTCCACCTGGTTAGCCTCATTATAGTCACTGCAACTGATATTTCTGGAGGTCTGGAATGTTATGGTTATCTCAGTCACACCCACTCAGCTCCCAGGAAGCCAATCACCTTGCTGTTGGCAGGCAAGAGGCCTTTGTCATGGATAACTGGTCACCATTTCACAGACCAATCATCTGCTTGTTGCCAGCCGAATCCACCTTTTTACATCCCCTGACTCCAGCTCATTGGCCGTAATCTCCCTCATTGCTAAACAAGCAGCTGTATAAACAGCACTAAGGAGTGTCAGTAAGCAGCTTTGAAAAAGTGTAGCAAGCCCATACATAATGCCAGGAAACAGAATATGGGAAAGAGATTGAGTGCTTAGTGGCATGGTGTAAAGACTACAATTTCTCATCAATATCAGTGAAACCCAGGAGCTGCTCATTGATGAAGGGTCGAGGCCCGAAACGTCAGCTTTTGTGCTCCTTAAATGCTGCTTGGCCTGCTGTGTTCATCCAGCTTCACACTTTGTTATCTTAGCTGCTCATTGACTTCAGGAAGTGAAGTGGAGGGCACTCCCCTGTCTGTATCAAAGGTGCTGAAGTAGAGATGGCCAAGAATGTCAAGTTCCAGAGTGTGATGATCACCAATAATCTGTCCTTGTCCACTCACATCAATGTGATGGTTAAGAAAGCACAACAACTTTTCTGCTTCTGCAGGAGGCTAAGGAAATTTGGCATTTCCACAAAGACTCTTAAGAATTTTTTTATAGATGCGCCAGATAAAGCATCCTATTTGGATGTATCACAGCATGGTTTGGCAACTGCTTCTCCCATCACCAAGAGAAATTACAGAGTGCGGTGAACACAGCCCAGTCCATCACACAAACCAGACTTCCATTCAGTGGCTCCACCTACGCTTCCTGCTGCCTCAGGAAGGCAACCAACATAATTAAAGGCTCCTCCCACCCCAGTTATATTGCTTTCCACTCTGTTTGCTTAGGCAGAAGATCATGAAGTTTGAATACACATACAAACAGATTCAAGAGCAGCTTTGTCCCCAGTGTTATCAGGCTTTCGTTTGGACCTGTCAAATATTAATTCTGATCTCTCTCTCTCTCTCTCTCTCTCTCTCTGTGTCTCTCTCTCTCTCTCTCCCCACCTTCTCTGTGGCCATAACACTATGCTCCGCACTCTGTTCTGCCACCCTGATGCATTTTATACTGTGCAATCTGTCTGTAAAGTGCACAAAGCAACACTTTTCACTGTATTTCGGGACATGTGACAACGATCAATCAATCAATCAGACCCAGATTCAAGTCCCACCTGCTCCAGAGGGTATGTAATAACATTTCTGAACAGGTTTATTGGGAAAATGTGAATAAAAACAAGTCTTAAAGTCCAACTAACTTTAAAAAAACACAGATATGAGTGTTGACTGCCCGCCCTCTTCTGTGGTTGTGCTCGAGTGTGGGTGTCCTTGGGGAAGGAGCACATGCTGTTTGTCAATGCTCTTGATGCCTTTAGGATGGGGTCACTGGGGGGGGGGGGGGGGGGGATACAGTGCTTTATCCCCCCCTCCAAATCCATTCGGATTTATTCCCTCTTGCCCCCTTTCCCTACCCACACCTCACCTTTGATGGTTTGCATTGCCCATGATGGATTTTGCCTGTAAATATACGGGTGGTCGTTAATAGGGGGAAAGAATTAAAGAGGCCAAGGTGGAAAAGTCGCTCGGTTGTATATGAGAAAAAAAACATAAAGCAGACAGGGTGGGGGGGGACTGCGTGTGGGAGGGGGGTACTGTTGTGGTGCAGTGTCTCTATCCTCAAATCAGGTGATCAAGGTTCAAATCCCACCTTCTCCAGAAGCGTACAGGAACAAAGGGTCACCGGGCCTGAAATGTTAACTCTGTTTTCTCCTTCACAGTTCTGCTGAGCTTTTCCAGCAACTTTGTTTTTGTTCCTGATTTAGAAATAAAGCAGACAGCATTTCCTTCCTGCTCTCCCCCCACTCCCCGCCGCTACTTCCCTTTGGTGGCTCACAAGGTTTTGCATGTAAACATCTAATTAGCTGCATGGGTGTCTGCTGGTGGTTAATCAGGAAGAATAAAAAATAGTCACCCTGACTTGGTGGGAAAGTCATTCAGTTTTGTATCATAGCACTTACCGATATTTAAGAAAGCAGGCTCAGAGGCCCCAGTGGTGTCAAGGTTGTCTCCCGGAGGCCTGGATTAAAGGCCCACCTGCTTTGAACAGGTTGACTAGAAATTTTTTAAAAAATAAAGCAGACCCAGGGGATCGTGTAGCACAGTGGTAGTGCCCCTACTTCCAGAATAGGAGGTCCCGGTTCAAGTCTCATCTGCTTTCGGGATGTGTAATAACATCTCTGAAGGTGTTGGTTAGAGTAATCTACATGTTGGATATAAGCTGGTCCATGAAATGCCGCAGTGCAATTGAACAGATATGTAGACAGAGAAAGCAGGAAATGGGGCCACTATCTGCCCAGCCTGGGAGTAGTCTATGTTTTCCACGAGTCGCAGCTCTATTTCGATGTTCAGCCATGAATAATGTTCCTTTCCACTCTGGCTTTCTGAGTTACTACAGGTTCTTTAATCCTAAATGGCATTATCAATTTTACTATAACCCATACAATTAATTAATTAATTATGGATATTTGGCCATAGAGTCATACAGCATGGAAACAGACCCTTCAGCCCAACTAGTCCATGCTGACCATGTTCCCAAACTAAACTAGCCCCACTTGCCTGCATTCGGCCCACATGCTTCTACTCAAGAAAGTATCCAAATGTCTTCCAAATGCTGTAACCGAATCTGCATCCATCACTTTCTCTGGCACTTCATTCCACACATGAACAACTCTCTGTGTAAAACGTTGTCCCTCATGTCCTTTTGATATCTTTCTTCTCTCACCCTAAAAACATACCCTCTAGTTTTGAAGTGCCCCACCAAAGGGAAAAGACCCTGGCAATTCACCTTATCCATGCCCCTCATGATTTTATAAACTTCAATAAGATCACCCCTCAACCTCCCAGGTTCCAGTGAGAAAAATCTCAGCCTAGCTGTCTATTTTTATAACTCAAGCTCTCCAGGCATGGCACCATTCTGGTAAATCTTTTCTGAACCCTCTTCAGTTTAATAATGCCCTTTCTATAGCAGGCTATAAGAACTTCTCTCTAATCGATTTTAATGGACCTACATCCTCATGGCAATAAACAAATTAAAATGGACTAAATCTAGTAGATTCAGCTGGGGAATCTCTGGCAAAATTTAGCAAGAAATCTAATCTTTGCCTCAGTCTAGTGACAGTTCGCCTTAATCATAGTATCAGCCTCTCAAACCTACCTCTTCATAGCTCTTTGTGTCTTTGGAAGATGTGCGATTAACTCCAATCATTTTTTTTCCCCAAACTACTAATGATTTTGTGGAAACCTTTAGACATGGGGTTGGAACTTTGATCACACTGGATCTGAATAGCCAGTCTGTAATGTGTAAAAAACTAAGTTAACTTTTTCACAAACTTAACTTTTTCAGCTGCAACTGTCCTTAAGAGTATAATTTTTGGAATGGGCTTGCCATATCTATAATGACAAGGATATGCTTTTGTTTTCAGAAAGCTACTGACAATCTACAACACACAATGGAATGATTCTATGAAAAGTGAGATGGGTATCAATGGAGCCTGAACAGCTCGTCAGTTTTACTAACACGTTTGACCCCAACCTCAAATTCACCCGGACCATCTCCGATACCTCTCCTTTCTGGACCTCTCTGTCTCCATCTCTGGTGGCTGCCTCAAAGCCAACATCCATATTAAGCCCACCGACTCCCACAGCTACCTAGACTATACCTCTTCTCACCCACCTTCCTGTAAGAATGCAATCCCTTATTCCCAATTCCTCTGCCTCCACTGCGCCTGCTCCCATGATGGGGCATTCCACTCCTGAACATCCCAGATGTCCTCTTATTTCATGGACTGAAACTTCCTCCCTTCGGTGGTCGATAATGCTCTTGACTGCATCTCTTGTGTTGCCCCTCACCTCTGCCTTCACATCCCCTCCCCCCAATAAAAACAAAGTCGGAATCCCCCTTGTCCTCACATATCATCCCACCAACCTCTGTATCCAGCGTATCATTCGCTGCCCCTTCCTCCATCTGCAATCTGACTCCACAGCCAAAGATATATTTCCCTCCCCATCCCTATTTGCCTTTCATAGGGACCGCTCTCTCTGCAACTCCCTCATCTGCTCCACACTCCCTTCCAGCCCCACCAACCTCAGCGCCTTTCCCTGCAACCACAGGAAGTGCTACACCTGCCCCTACACCTCACCCCTCACTTCCTTGCAAGGCCCAAAACAAACCTTCCACATCAGACATGGGTTCACCTGCAAATCTGCTAATGTGTTCGACTGCAGCTGTTGCTTCCAATGTGGCCTCCCCTACATGGGTGAGAACAGTTGGAGACTCGGAGACAGTTTTGTAGAGCACCTACGTTCTGTTCACAACAAAAGACAACACCTTCCAGTAACGAGCCATTTCAACTCTCCCTCACATTCCCTGGACAACATGTCCATCCGGGGCCTCCTGCAGCGTCACAATGACACCAACCGCAAACTGGAGGAGTAGCACCTCACATTCCACCTCGGGAACCTACAGCCCAATGGTCTCACTGTGGACTTTACTGGTTTCAAAATCTCCCCACCCTCGGCCTCATCCCATGACCAACCCTCCCTCTCATCCCCACCTCCTTGATCTGACACAGCCTGTCCATCTTCTCTCCCACCTCACTGCCCAATCACTACCACTCACCCACCATCATTCCACCCACCTTCCCCAGTCCCACCCCCCCATTCTCTACTTATTTCTCAACACTCTTCCCCTCCCCATTTCTGAAGAAGGGTCCTCTCCTGAAACATCAATAGATTCAGCTGGGGAATCTCTGGCAAAATTTAGCAAGAAATCTAATCTTTGCCTCAATCTAGTGACAGTTCGCCTTAATCATAGTATCTGCATTTAATACATAAGTTGTAAAAGTTAACTAAATAAGTAGTAACGGCTGGACAGGTGATGTGCTGTAGCTGTATGATGTGGGAGCTGGCTGATCCCATTGAGAACGGCAGCGACCACATCTGCAGCAAGTGTTGGTTGCTGGAAGAACTCCGGATCAGAGTAAATGATCGGGAATCTGAGCTTCAAATTCTGCGGCACATCCGGGAGGGGGAGAGTTACCTGGACACTTTGTTTCAGGAGGCAGTCACACCCGTTAGATTAAATAACTCAAATTCAGAAAGTGTTCAGGGACAAGGTGTGACTGTAAGTGAGGCAAGTAGGGGGATTCGGAGTTCAGGGGTGCAGAAGCCTCAGCTCTTGACCTTGAGCAACAGGTATGAGATTCTTGCTCCCTGTACGGTTGAGGAAAAGGACTGTGGACAGGATAAGCCAGCTGACCACGGCACCGTGGGGCAGAAGGTCATTCAAGAGGGGGGAGCAAAAAGACAGGTAGTTGTTATAAGAGATTCTATAATTAGAGGGACAGATAGTATCCTGTGCAAGCCGGATCGGGAGTCCCGCATGGTGTGTTGCCTGCCCGGTGCCAGGGTGCAGGACATCTCCGACCGGGTTGAAAGGATATTGGAGCAGGAGGGGGAGGATCCAGTTGTTGGGTCCACGTTGGGACTAACAACATAGACAAAGCTAGGGTAGAGGACCTGTTCAGGGATTATCAAGCACTAGGAAAGAAATTGAAGTACAGGTCCTCAAGGGTCATAATCTCCGGATTACTGCCCGAGCCACGTGCCAATTGGCATAGGGAAGAGAAAGTTACGGAAGTAAACACATGGCTAAGGGATTGGTGTCGGAAAGAGGGATTCCATTTCATGGGGAATTGGCATCAGTTTTGGAACAGGGGGATCTGTACCGTTGGGACGGTCTCCACCTGAACCGATCTGGAACCAGTGTTCTAGCAAAAAGGATAAATAGGGTGGTCAGTAGGACTTTAAACTAGTGAGTTGGGGGGAAGGGAAAGTGAAAGAGACAGGGAGTATGGAGTTAAATGGAAAGATAAGCAACAGGACAGCATGTGTACAGGTGGATTTAAGCTCGAGGCAGACTAGGAATACAGCAAAAAGGAAGGATAACTTAAGACATCTTGGGATGTCCAACCTCTCTCGTAATGATAAGAAAGTTAGCATGAAGACACTTTATCTAAATGCTCATAGTATTCGAAACAAAGTAGATGAATTAACAGCACAAATCCTCTTGAATGATTATGATGTGGTAGGCATCACAGAGACATGGTTGCAGGGAGCTCAGGACTGGCAGTTAAACATCCAAGGATTCACAACATATCGAAAAGACAGGGAGGTGGGCGGAGGGGGTGGGGGTGCCTTGTTCGTTAAGAATGGAATTAAATCTACGGCACTAAATGACATAGGGTCAGAAGATGTGGAGTCTGTGTGGGTGGAATTGAGGAACCACAAAGGCAAAAAAACTATAATGGGAGTTATGTACAGACCTCCTAACAGTGATCAGGACCAGGGCGCAAGATGCACTGGGAAATAGATAGGGCATGTCAGAAAGGCAAGGTCACAGTGATCATGGGGCACTTCAATATGCAGGTGGATTGGGTGAATAATGTTGCTGGTGGATCCAAAGAAAAAGAATTCATGGAATGTTTGCAGGATGGCTTTTTGGAACAGCTTGTGATGGAGCCCACAAGGGAGCAGGCTATTTTGGACTTGGTGTTATGTAATGAGCCAAACTTTATAAAAGACCTTAAAGTAAGGGAACACTTAGGAGGCAGCGATCATAATATGGTAGAGTTCAGTCTGCAGTTTGAAAGAGAGAAGGCAAAATCGGATGTAGTGGTATTACAGTTAAATAAAGGTAATTACAGGGGCATGAGAGAGGAATTGACGAAAATCAACTGGAAGCAGAGCCTAGTGGGGAAGACAGTAGACCAACGATGGCAGGAGTTTCTGGGTGTGATTGAGGACACAGTACAGAGGTTCATCCCAAAGAAAAGAAAGATTATCCGGGGTGGGATTAGACAGCCATGGCTGACAAAGGGAGTCAGGAAATATATCAAAGAAAAAGAGACAGCCTATAAAGTGGCCAAGAGCACTGGGAAATCAGAAGATTGGAAAGGCTACAAAAACAAACAGAGGATAACAAAGAGAGCAATACGGAAGTAGAGGATCAAATATGAAGGTAGGCTGGCTAGTAATATTAGAAATGATAGTAAAAGCTTCTTTCAATACATAAGAAACAAACGAGACGCAAAAGTAGATATTGGGCTGCTCCAAATTGATGCTGGAAGGCTAGTGATGGGAGATAAGGAAATAGCTGAAGAACTTAATAAGTACTTTGCGTCAGTCTTCACAGTGGAAAACATGAGTAGTATGCCAACAATTATGGAGAGCCAGGGGGCAGAGTTGAGTACGGTAGGCATTACAAAAGCGAAAGTGCTAGAAAAGCTAAAAGGCCTAAAAACTGATAAATCTCCTGGCCCCGATGGGCTACATCCTAGAGTTCTGAGGGAGGCGGCTGAGGAAATAGCGGAGGCTTTGGTCGTGATCTTTCAAAAGTCACTGGAGTCAGGGAAAGTCCCAGATGATTGGAAAATTGGACTATTTTCTAAATGGCGAGAAAATTCACAAATCAGAAGCGCAAAGGGATCTGGGAGTGTTGGTCCAGGATTCTCTAAAGGTTAACTTGCAGATAGAGTCCGTAATTAAGAAAGCGAATGTAATGTCGTTTATCTCAAGAGGGTTGGACTATAAAAGCAGCTATGTGCTTCTGAGGCTTCCTAAGGCTCTAGTTAGGCCCCATTTAGAATACTGTGTCCAATTTTGGGCCCCACACCTCAGAAGGGACATACTAACCCTGGAGCGTGTCCAGCGGAGATTCACACGGATGATCCCTGGAATGGTAGGTTTAACGTATAATGAACAGCTAAGGATCCTGGGATTGCATTCATTAGAGTTTAGAAGATTTGGGAGAGATCTAATAGAAACTTACAAGATAATGTATGGCTTAGAAGGGGTGGACGCTAGGAAGTTAATTCCGTTAGGCGGGGAGACTAGGACCCATGGGCACAGCCTTAAAATTAGAGGGGGTAAATTTAAAACGGAAATGAAGAGACATTTTTTCAGCCAGAGAGTGGTGGGCTTGTGGAATTCATTGCCGCAGAGTGCAGTGGAGGCCAGGACATTGGATGCCTTCAAGGCAGAGATTGACAAATTCTTGATCTCAAAAGGAATTAAGGGCTATGGGGAGAGTGCAGGGAAGTGGAGTTGAAATGCCCATCAGCCATGATTTAAATGGCAGAGTGGACTTGATGGGCTGAATGGCCTTACTTCCACTCCTATGTCTTATGGTCTTATGGTGGTATGGTCTAATGAGAGTCGGAAACTTGGATACAGGCACAAGACGGCTTCTCGATGCAAGGTAGCACAACAAAATGGCTTCTAGGCTGCGAACTGTTAATTCTGCTCGAGCTACGTAAATAACTAACCCCCCAGGCTGTTGCGAAGAAAGATTAGCAGACAATGGGCCCTTTAGAATCCAGCAGTAACTTGATAAGATAGAGAAGTACTAACTGCTTTGACTGACCTTCAAGTGGAGGTGCAGCGGGTCTCTGTAGTGGGATAAAAGTGACCTAAGCAGTTTACCTGTTAACATCATGGGACCTAGTAACTGCCAATGAAGCAATATTACATATTGATTGGTAATTGTTTGAATGTACCGTGCGATCGCTCCAAGTACCCTGCTTTCAGAAAAGTATAAAAATGTCTTTGTATTAAGTTGTGTGTGCAGCTCCTCCGAGGAATACGGAAGCGCTCAACTTCTGTGTTTTCCAGATGCCCTGTGCCTGGCCGTTTGAAGAAATAAAGAGTAAAGTCTTAAACAGCCAGACCAACTGCGAGTGTTCATTGACCGATCGCGGAACTGAAAGACTCCCATCGGGGGTCGAGATTTTCAATAAAACTACCCCAAACCTTTATGAAGTCCTACTCATGTAAGACACCTGTTTATCAATGCCTGACCTTCCCTCATTCCTACATGCCCTCCGTGTTATAGGTTCTTGGGCCTCATTATATCCACTTATTGTCCTTCCATGGCCTGTGGTGCCATTTAAATTCAATGAATTCTGAAGTTAAAAATTAGTTGAATGGCAATGACATGAACAATGTTAATGGTTGTACAAATCCAACAGTGAGTCATACAAAGAAGGAAATCTACCATCCTTAACTGGTCTGGCTCACTTATAATTCCAGACCCACAGCAACATCATTGATTCTCAACTGAGTTAATGGTGGGCAATTAGTTCTGGCCGAGACTGTGACCAAGTGACCAAATAAAAGCATTTAAATGAGGTGATGAAGTTTTGCCTTTCTCATCAGAGTTTTCCGTTATTTCAGTTCCAGGAACTTTTTTTTTCATTTTTTCATAGAAACCGTACAGAGTGGAAACAGGCCATTCGGCCCAGCAAGCCCACACCACCTTTCTGAAGAACATCCCACCCCGTACTCCCTCTCATATTGGGATTTACTTCAAGCCATAGAGTCATACAGCATGGAAACAGACATTTTGGTCCAACTCGTCGATGTCAAACGTAATTCCAAACTAAACTAGTCTGAGTTCCTCAGCATCTGCAGTCCTTTTGTTTTTTGTTTGAAGAAGTTCTGCTCCTCACTCGGACGGGATTTCCGTTCCAATCTTTACTGATGCCCGCTGACATTAATGTCACTGTCACTCCTGTGTTTGACCAGGTATTTTCTAAAACCCGTTTCCACGGCCATATCACATTCCTCAGTGTCGGCCTCCGGCCTAGACTCACCCCATGTGGATTCCACCGGAAGTTTCATCCCTTGTGCCTTGCATCCTCCCAGAATTACAGATGTTCAGGAGGAAGAGTCAACTGGCCCTGAAACATTAACTCTGATTTTTCTTCACAGATACTGCCAGTCCTGCTGAGCTTTTCCAGCAACTCTGGCTTTTGTTCCTGATTTATAGCATCCGCAGTTCTCTTGGTTTTTATTGAGTCAGAGCTGCTTAGTAATTGATGTTTATCACAATCAGCAGGAGCCTGTGATTGGAAACTGCAGGAGAGAATATAGAGTCTGCAATCATCTGCCCTGTGATTGTCACCGTAAATTATTGAGCTCAGTCGTTCAGAGATTTTGAAATTTGTCATACTTGTGGAAAGGGAAATGACTGCTGAGTGGCATGATAGGGGAGAGTGAAATTTGCAAACCGCCTCACAGAATCACTAAGCACTTTTGACAGAGGTCATTCAGCCCAAAGTATCTGTACTAGCTCTCTAAACAAGCATGATCACTGGGGTGTCAATTTCTTGCTTTCTCCCCATAGCCCTGCACATTATCAGTCCAAATAATCATCCATTGCTCTCTTCAATGCCTCAGCTGAAGCTTCCTCCAGTTTTTTTTCCAGTTTTTTAAACTTAAATAAACTCTTTTGCATTTTAATATGATGCCCTCTTGTTCTTATTCCTGTTACAAATGGGAACAGCTTCTCCTTATTTATTCTAACCAGACCTGTCACCATTTTGAAAATCTCTATCTCATCTCCCATTAGCCCACTTCTCTCTCAGGAGAACAGTTCCCATTTCTTCAATCTATCTTCATCATGAAGTTTCTCGTTCCTAAAACCACTCTTGTAAATAAGACTTCTCAGGTGGATACATGGAAATACACACCAGCTGGCAGTGAGGCCAACATATGTAATGCCCAGAGCTCTAGGTGTGGTTTCAGAGTCTAGATGGTTCACTCCTAATGGTCCTGCTTTTGAGCTCAAAGTCCTTGGTCACATCCCTCTTCAGGGCTTGTTGGCTGTGGAAATAATGCTAGATAAAAATCAAAACAGCTGGGCACACTGTAAATCACAGAATTTGCTGGTAAAACTCCGCAGGCCTGGCAGCATCTGTGGAGAGAAATCAGTTAACATTTTGGGTTCTGATGAAGAGTCCCTCAACGCAAAACATTGAATTTGATTTCTCTCGATAGATGTTGCCAAACCTGCTAAGTTTATCCAGCCATTTTTGGTGTGAGATGGAAATAATGTCGTTTGGGGATGTCTCCAAGGACTCTTGTGGTGCAATCGTAATATCCCTAACCCTTGGTCATAAAGTCCACGGTTAACTCCCACCTGCTGCAGATATGTGTCGTAATGTGCTAGGACCTTGGAACATAATGTTCTTTGTTTGAACAAGCCACCACACTCTGCTCTGAGCAATGCCCTGAAGCCTCTTGATAACCAAGGTCTTAGAGACTGTAGTATCTCCCCAGACTCTGGCTCACACCAAATGGATCCTGTGGAGATCAACAGGATTAGAACAGTATCGAGGACCCTCGGAATGGGAACAGTCGCAAGGAGTGCGAAATTCCAATTTCAAATGCTTTCCTCTCAGTCTGCAAAACTGACAAACATGTTGTAAATACAGAGGCTGTTGCAATGCCCTAAATGAGTTTTTTGCTTCTGTCTTTACTAAAGAAACGAACTTTGTAGTGAATGAAACCTTTGAAGAGCAGGTGTGCATGCTGGAATGGATAGAGATAGAGGAAGCTGATGTGCTGAAAATTTTGTCAAACATTAAGATTGACAAGTCGCCAGGCCCGGACCAGATTTGTCCTCGGCTGCTTTGGGAAGCGAGAAATGCAATTGCTTCGCCACTTGCGAAGATCTTTGCATCCTCGCTCTCCACTGGAGTCATACCTGAGGACTGGAGAGAGGCAAATGTAATTCCTCTCTTCAAGAAAGGAAATAGGGAAATCCCCGGTAATTACAGACCAGTAAGTCTCACGTCTGTCGTCTGCAAGGTGTTAGAAAGGATTCTGAGGGATAGAATTTATGACCATCTGGAAGAGCATGGCTTGATCAAATACAGTCAACACGGCTTTGTGAGGGGTAGGTCATGCCTCACAAACCTTATCGAGTTTTTTGAGGATGTGACTAGAAAAGTTGATGAGGGTCAAGCTGTGGATGTGGTGTATATGGACTTCAGCAAGGCATTTGATAAGGCTCCCCATGGTAGGCTTATTCAGAAGGTCAGGAGGAATGGGATACAGGGGAACTTAGCTGCTTGGTTACAGAATTGGCTGGCCAACAGAAGACAGCGAGTGGTAGTAGAAGGAAAATATTCTGCCTGGAAGTCAGTGGTGAGTGGTGTTCCACAGGGCTCTGTCCTTGGGCCTCTACTGTTTGTAATTTTTATTAATGACTTGGATGAGGGGATTGAAGGATGGGTCAGCAAGTTTGCAGACGACACAAAGGTTGGAGGTGTCGTTGACAGTGTAGAGGGCTGTTGTGGGCTGCAACGGGACAATGACAGGATGCAGTGATGGGCTGAGAGGTGGCAGATGGAGTTCAACCTGGGTAAAAGTGAGGTGATGCATTTTGGAAGGTCGAATTTGAAAGCTGAGCTCAGGATTAAGGATAGGATTCTTGGCAGTGTGGAGGAACAGAAGAATCTTGGTGTGCAGATACATAGATCCCTTAAAATGGCCACCCAAGTGGACAGGGTTGTTAAGAAAACATATGGTGTTTTGGCTTTCATTAACAGGGGGATTGAGTTTAAGAGTCGTGAGATCTTGTTGCAGCTCTATAAAACTTTGGTTAGACCGCACTTGGAATACTGCATCCAGTTCTGGTCGCCGTATTATAGGAAAGATGTCGATGCTTTGGAGAGGGTTCAGAGGAGGTTTACCAGGATGCTGCCTGGACTGGAGGGCTTATCTTACGAAGAGAGGTTGACTGAGCTCGGTCTCTTTTCATTGGAGAAAAGGAGGAGGAGAGGGGACCTAATTGAGGTATACAAGATAATGAGAGGCATAGATAGAGTTGATAGCCAGAGACTATTTCCCAGGGCAGAAATGGCTAGCACGAGGGGTCATAGTTTTAAGCTGGTTGGTGGAAAGTATAGAGGGGATGTCAGAGGCGTGTTCTTTACACAGAGAGTTGTGAGGGCATGGAATGCGTTGCCAGCAGCAGTTGTGGAAGCAACGTCATTGGGGTCATTTAAGGGACTGCTGGACATGCATATGGTCACAGAAATTTGAGGGTGCATACATGAGGATCAATGGTCGGCACAACATTGTGGGCTGAAGGGCCTGTTCTGTGCTGTACTGTTCTATGTTCTATGTTCTATGTTCTATGTCACAAGGTAGGTTCAATAAGTAATCTCAGAGTACAGTATCCATGAGGAAATAATGACCATAACATGGCAGAGTTGAACTTTCAGTCTGAGTTGGAGCAATCGGGTCAGAGACAACAGTGTGAAACTTAAATAAGTCTAATTTCAAAGGGATGAGAACAGACACAGCTGGAATTGACTGGGAAGGGAGTGCAGCAGAAAACAAGGTTGAAGAACAATGACAGACTTTTAAGGAAACAGTTCATGATGAACAACAGTTACCATCCTGAAAGCAATTATATTGAAGAGTTATGCTCCACAACTAACTGCTCCCCCTGGCAAAGCTGTTCTAGTACAGTTACAGCACTTGTATCCACCTGACAATGTGGACAATTGCCCAGGTATGTCCTGTACACAAAAAGCAGGACAAACCCAGCCCGGCCAATTATTGCCCCATCAGTCTCCTCTTGATCATCAGTAAAGTGATGGAAGGTGTCAGTAACAGCGCTACCAAGCAGCACCTGCTCAGTAATAACCTGCTCAGTGACACCCAGTTTGGGTTCCGCCAGGGCCACTCAGCTCCTGAGCTCATTACAGCCTTGGTTCAAACATGGACAAAAGAGCTGAATTCCAGAGGGTGAGGTGAGAGTGACAGCTCTTGATATCAAGGCTGCATTCAAAGAAAAAAGAAAGTAGAACAAGGAAAATTACAGCACAGACACAGGCCCTTCAGCCCTCTGAGCCTGTACTGACATGTTGTCCATCAGAACTAAAACCCCCTACCCTTCCAAGGACTGTATCCCTCTATTCCCAGCCTATTCTTTTAATTGTCAAGTCCTTTAAAAGTCACTATTGCATCTGCTTCCACTATCTCCCCCGGCAGCGAGTTCCAGGCACCCACTTGCCTCGTAGATCACAAACCGGTGGAAATGGCCTTGTGGTATTGTCGCTGGCCTGTTAATCCAGAGACCCAGGTAATGTTCTGGGGGCCTGTGTTCAAGTCGTGCTGCGGCAGACGGTGGAATTTGAATTCAATAAAAATATTTGGAATTAAGCATCTAATGATGTTTCATTAAAAAAATTAAACCTTGACCCTTACACCTTAAACCCATGGCCCTCTGGTAACAGAGATAATGGGAACTGCAGATGCTGGAGAATTCCAAGATAATAAAATGTGAGGCTGGATGAACACAGCAGGCCAAGCAGCATCTCAGGAGCACAAAAGCTGACGTTTCAGGCCTAGACCCTTCATCAGAGAGGGGGATGGGGTGAGGGTTCTGGACTAAATAGGGAGAGGGGGGGAGGTGGACTGAAGATGGAGAGTAAAGAAGATAGGTGGAGAGAGTATAGGTGGGGAGGTAGGGAGGGGATAGGTCAGTCCAGGGAAGACAGACAGGTCAAAGAGGTGGGATGAGGTTAGTAGGTAGATGGGGGTGCGGCTTGGGGTGGGAGGAAGGGATGGGTGAGAGGAAGAACCGGTTAGGGAGGCAGAGACAGGTTGGACTGGTTTTGGGATGCAGTGGGTGGGGGGGAAGAGCTGGGCTGGTTGTGTGGTGCAGTGGGGGGAGGGGACGAACTGGGCTGGTTTAGGGATGCAGTAGGGGAAGGGGAGATTTTGAAACTGGTGAAGTCCACATTGATACCATTAGGCTGCAGGGTTCCCAGGCGGAATATGAGTTGCTGTTCCTGCAACCTTCGGCTGGCATCATTGTGGCAGCGCAGGAGGCCCATGATGGACATGTCATCAAGAGAATGGGAGGGGGAGTGGAAATGGTTTGCGACTGGGAGGTGCAGTTGTTTGTTTCAAACTGAGCGGAGGTGTTCTGCAAAGCGGTCCCCAAGCCTCCGCTTGGTTTCCCCAATGTAGAGGAAGCCGCACCGGGTACAGTGGATGCAGTATACCACATTGGCAGATGTGCAGGTGAACCTCTGCTTAATGTGGAATGTCATCTTGGGGCCTGGGATGGGGGTGAGGGAGGAGGTGTGGGGGCAAGTGTAGCATTTCCTGCGGTTGCAGGGGAAGGTGCCGGGTGTGGTGGGGTTGGAGTGCAGTGTGGAGCGAACAAGGGAGTCACGGAGAGAGTGTTCTGTCCGGAAAGCAGACAGGGGAGGGGATGGAAAAATGTCTTGGGTGGTGGGGTCGGATTGTAAATGGCGAAAGTGTCGGAGGATGATGCGTTGTGTCCGGACCACAATGAGAACAAGAACAGGTCAGAAGCTGGGAATCCTACAGTGAGTAACTCACCTCCTGACTCCCCAAAGCCTGTCCACCATCTACAGGACACAAGTCAACAACACTCAAGAAGCTTCACACCGTCCAGGACAAAGCAGCCACTTGATTGGCACCACATCCACAAACATCTCATTCCCTCCACCACCGACACTCAGTAGCAGGAGGGTGTACTATCCACAAGAAGGCAGCTCACCACCACCTTCTCAGGGGCCACTCCAGATGGGTGATAAATGCTGGCCTAGTCATTGATGTCCATGTCCCATGAATGAATAGAAAAAAGATGCAGTACAGAAATTTGCAAAAGATGCTCAAACAGCACCATCTAAATGATCACTTCCACATACAAGGACAAGGGGCAGCAGATACATGGGAACACCAGCCCCTGCAAATTCCCCTCCAAGCCATTCACCGTTCTGACTTGGAAATATATCGCTGTTCCTTCCGTGTCGCTGGCTCAGAATCCTGCAACTGTGGATCTCCCTACAGCATATAGACTGCAGCAGTTCAAGAAGGCAGCTCACCCCCACCTTCTCCATGGTAGCTAGAGACGAGCAATAAGTGCTGGGCCCAGCCAGTGACCACCCCCACCCCCCATCCCACAAGTAAGTAAAAGACCTCAGAGAAATTGTCAATGCAACTTACAAACTGGACTGGGGAGAGAGGCCAGCCTTACTGACCCCAGATTAGCTCACAAAGTTACCTCCTTCCCATCATTGACTGAAACTGTAGCTCTGATGTTTATGTTGAACAGTACATTCATTCCCTTTGGTGAAGTTATTAATATATATTGTAACTAATTGTGGCCCCAGAGCTGATCCTGATGACACTCCACTATTTACACATTGCCATCCTGGAAATAACCTCCTATCCCTTATCTTAACCCTCTATTTTCTAATAGTTAGCCAACCCCCCCTCCATGCTGATATACTACTTCTAAGACCATGGGGTCTTATTTTGTTAAGTAGCCTAATGTATGGTGCTTCATTAAATGTCAAATGAAAATCCAAATATATTCCATCCAGAGTTTCCCCTTTATCTATTCTGCCTGTTGCCTCCTCAAAGAATTGTAATTCATTTCAATTGTTTCCTTTGCATGGACCCATGGTGACTCTGCTTAATTATGTACATAAATACTCTGTTATTACATCCTTTAGACTCTCATATTTTCCAATAACAGATGTTAAGCTAACTGGCTGTAGTTAACTGCTTTTTTTCATCTCCTTTCCTGTTTAAAATAAAGATGTGACACAGGCAATTTTCCAGTCCTCTGGGACTTTTCCAGAATTTCACACATACACACACACGCGCACGCGCACGCAAACAGACCAACAATGATAAGTAGATTATGGACAGCGGAAATCTGGGAGACAGTTCATTAATTGCTATTCATGGCTAGCTCAGATTATTCTAATGTGCATCTGAACTTTGCTATCCAGCTGCTTCTCTCCAGATGTTTCAACTGGTTTCCAAAAGGCACATTTCAACTGTCTCACATTTCAAAAGTCTCTGATTTGTGAGTTAAAGTTAATGTCTTCAAATACCTACTGAAAAAAAGATGAGTTGCAGCTCTTGAGGTTTAAAATAGGTTTTGAGATGGCCCTCGTAAATTTGAGGTTGGGGTGAAGAGCATTAATAAAGCTGAAGAACTGTTCAAGCTCCTCGGGGAGCACGAGGCAGCACCAATGCAGTTATCAATGTAGCGGAGGAAGAGGCGAGGGACAGTGCCCGTGTAACAGCGGATTCCATGAGCCTTATGAAGAGGCGGGCATAGCTCATTACGGTGCCCATAGCCAGCCCTTTAGTTTGTAGGAAGTGGAAGGATTTAAAGGAGAAGTTGTTGAGGGGGAGGACAAGTTCCATTAAGTGGATGAGGGTGTAAGTGGAGGGAGACTGGTTGGGCCTGTTATAGGGAAAGGCTGAATAAGTTGGGCCTATTTTCCCTGGAGCATTAGAGGTTGAGGGCTGACCTTATTGAGGTTTATAAAATCATGAGGGGTCTGGATAAGGTGAATAGGCAAGGTCTTTTTTCCCAGGGTGGGGAAGTCCAGAACTGGAGGGGCATAGGTTTAGGGTGAGAGGGGAAAGATTTAAATTGGACCTAAGGGACAACTTTTTCACACAGAGATTGGTGTGTGTAAGGAATGAGCTGCCAGAGGAAGAGCAATTAAAAGGCGTCTGCATAGGTACACGAATGGGAAGGGTTTGGAGCGATATGGGACAAATGCTGGTAAGCGGGACTGGATTAATTTAGGATATCTAGTTGGCATGGACGGGTTGGACCGAAGGGTCTGTTTCCATACAGCTCAGCTGTATGACTGTACGACATTTGAACAGGTATATGAATAGGAAAAGTTTAGAAGGCTACGGGCCAAACACAGGAAAATGGGATGATAACAAAGTGTGAAGCTGGATGAACACAGCAGGCCAAGCGGCATCTCAGGAGCACATGGGATGAGTTGAGTTTGGGAAACTTGTTTGGTGTGGACACGTTAGGCCATAGGGCCAATTTCTGTGCTGTATGGCACTCTGATTCTGTTGTACTGAAGCGTTTGAAACTGTGCGGTATCCAGTTCAATGTCAGCGCCACAGGAAATGTTTATTCACAGTTTGCCACACACATTGATAATTAAAGGCTATAGGGAACTGAAATATGGAAATAACAAAGTGTGAGGCTGGATGAACACAGCAGGCCAAGCAGCATCTCAGGAGCACAAAAGCTGACGTTTCGGGCCTAGACCCTTCATCTAGGCCCGAAACGTCAGCTTTTGTGCTCCTGAGATGCTGCTGGGCCTGCTGTGTTCATCCAGCTCCACACTTTGTTATCTTGGATTCTCCAGCATCTGCAGTTCCCATTATCACTGAAATATGGAAATGTTGGATTTCCTGGACTGAAAGGATTTTTCCAGGTCATTCATGAGAGCTGTGTTTGGGAGAAAGTACTCAAAAGTCAAGAGTTGAAATTCCTAATGGCTCATTCAATGGTTACAACACATTGAATCTTTTTGGAGGATTTAAGGATTTACAAAGAGATTACAGATAGGGATTACTGCTACATCATTGGACAAACAGGGGGAAGAGATGACAAAGTGTGGAGCTGGATGAACAGAGCATCTTAGGAGAACAAAAGCTGACATTTCGGGCCACTACCCTTCATTAGAAAAGGTGGATGGGGAGAGGATTCTGAAATAAATAGGGAGAGGGGGAGGCGGACCGAAGATGGATAAAGGAGAAGATGGGTGGAGTTGCAGTAGGAGAGAGATCCCCTGAGGTTGGTCCTTCCAAAAAGAATCTCTTCACAAAATTCTGGGTTGAATTCCATCTGCCACTCCGTTGCCCAGCTCTGCATCCTGTCAATGCCCCATTGCAAACTACAGCAGCCCTCCACACTGTCCACAACTCCACCAAGTTTCATGTCATTGGCAAACTTACTCTCGCACTCTTCCATTTGCTCATGCAAGTCACTTATAAAGGTCACAAAAAGTAGAGGTCCCAGAACAAGTCCCTATGGAACACCACTGGTCACCGAGCTTCAGGATGAATACTTCCCATCTACTGCGACCCTCAGAAGACAGAGTACTGAGGGAGTGCTGCACTGTCAGAGACTCAGTACTGAGGGGTGCCGCACTGTCAGAGGGTCAGTGCTGAGGGATTGAGCACTGACAGAGGGTCAGTGCTGAGGGAGTGCCGCACTGTCAGAGGGTCAGTACTGTGTAGGTGCCGCACTGTCAGAGGGTCAGTACTAAGGGAGTGTCGCACGATCAGAGGGTCAGTACTGAGGGAGTGCTGCACTGTCAGAGGGTCAGTACTGAGGGAGTGTCACACTGTCAGAGGGTCAGTACCGAGGGAGTGTCACACTGTCAGAGGGTCAGTACTGAGGGAGTGCTGCACTGTCAGAGGGTCAGTGCTGAGGGAGTGTCACACTGTCAGAGGGTCAGTACCGAGGGAGTGTCACACTGTCAGAGGGTCAGTACTGAGGGAGTGTCGCACTGTCAGAGAGTCAGTACTGAGGGAGTGCCGCACTGTCAGAGGGTCAGTACTGAGGGAGTGCCGCACTGTCAGTACCGAGGGAGTGCCGCACTGTCAGAGGGTCAGTACTGAGGGAGTGCCGCACTATTGGACGGTCAGTGCTGAGGGAGAGCTGCACTGTCAGAGGGTCTGTGCTGAGGGAGTGTCGCACTGTCAGAGGGTCAGTACTGAGGGAGTGCCACACTGTCAGAGGGTCAGTACTGAGGGAGTGCCGCACTGTCAGAGGGTCAGTACTGAGGGAGTATCGCACTGTCAGAGGGTCAGTGCTGAGGGAGTGCTGCACCGACAGAGGGTCAGTGCTGAGGGAGTGCTGCACTGTCAGAGGGTCAGTACTGAGGGAGTTCTGTACTGTCAGAGGGCCAGTGCTGAGGGAGTGCTGCACTGTCGGAGTGCCGTGCAGTAGAAACATGACTGCTGTGCTCCGTCAGGTGCAGAATTGCTGAAATATTGTTTCATTTTACTTACAGTGTTCGAGTTGTTTAGGCCAACAAGGGGCGAAGCCACATTAGATTTGGTACTGGGTAATGAGCCCGGCCAGGTGTTAGATTTGGAAGTAGGTGAGCACTTTGGTGATAGCGATCACAATTTTGTTATGTTTACTTCAGTGATGGAAAGGGATAGGTGTATACCACAGGGCAAGCGTTATAGCTGGGGGAAAGGCAATTACAATGAGATGAGGCAAGATTTATGGAGCACAGAATGGGGAAGGAAACTGCAGGGGATGGGCACATTAGAAATGTGGACCCTATTCAAGGAAAAGCTCCTGTGTGTCCCAGATAAGTATGTACCTGTCAGGCAGGGAGGAAGCTGTAGAGTGCGGGAGCCGTGGTTTACGAAGGAGGTGGAATCTCTGGTCAAGAGGAAGAAGGCGGCTTATGTTAGGATGAGATGTGAAGGCTCAGTTAGGGCACTTGAGGGCTATGAGGTAGCCAGGAAAGACCTAACGAGAGAGCTCAGAAGAGCCAGGAGGAAACGTGAGAATTTGTTGGCGGATAGGATCAGGGTAAACCCTAAGGCTTTCTATAGGTATTTAAGGAATAAAAGAATGACAAAAGTAAGATTAGGCCCAATCAAGGACAGTAGTGGGAAGTTGTGTGTGGAGTCAGAGGAGATAGGGGAAGCACTAAATGAATATTTTTCAACAGTATTCACTCTAGAAAACGACAATGTTGTCGAGGATAATACTGAGATACAGGCTACTAGACTAGGTGGGATTGAGGTTCAGAAGGAAGAGGTATTAGAAATCCTTCAGAGGGTGAAGATAGATAAGTCCCCTGGGCCGGTTGTGATTTAACCTAGGATCCTCTGGGAAGCCAGGGAGGAGATTGCCGAGCCTTTGGCATTGATCTTTAACTCATCATTATCTACAGGAATAGTGCCAGATGACTGGAGGATAGCAAATGTTGTTCCCCTGTTCAAGAAGGGGAGTAGAGACAACCCTGGTAATGATAGACCAGTGAGCCTTACCTCAGTTAGAACATAGAACATAGAACAGTACAGCACAGAACAGGCCCTTCAGCCCACAATGTTGTGCCGACCATTGATCCTCATGTATGCACCCTGAAATTTCTGTGACCATATGCATGTCCAGCAGTCTCTTAAATGACCCCAATGACCTTGCTTCCACAACTGCTGCTGGCAACGCATTCCATGCTCTCACAACTCTCTGCGTAAAGAACCTGCCTCTGACATCCCCTCTATACTTTCCACCAACCAGCTTAAAACTATGACCCCTCGTGCTAGCCATTTCTGCCCTGGGAAATAGTCTCTGGCTATCAACTCTATCTATGCCTCTCATTATCTTGTATACCTCAATTAGGTCCCCTCTCCTCCTCCTTTTCTCCAATGAAAAGAGACCGAGCTCAGTCAACCTCTCTTCATAAGATAAGCCCTCCAGTCCAGGCAGCATCCTGGTAAACCTCCTCTGAACCCTCTCCAAAGCATCCACATCTTTCCTATAATAGGGCGACCAGAACTGGACGCAGTATTCCAAGTGCGGTCTAACCAAAGTTTTATAGAGCTGCAACAAGATCTCACGACTCTTAAACTCAATCCCCCTGTTAATGAAAGCCAAAACACCATATGCTTTCTTAACAACCCTGTCCACTTGGGTGGCCATTTTAAGGGATCTATGTATCTGCACACCAAGATCCCTCTGTTCCTCCACGCTGCCAAGAATCCTATCCTTAATCCTGTACTCAGCTTTCAAATTCGACCTTCCAAAATGCATCACCTCGCATTTATCCAGGTTGAACTCCATCTGCCACCTCTCAGCCCATCTCTGCATCCTGTCAATGTCCCGCTGCAGCCTACAACAGCCCTCTACACTGTCAACGACACCTCCGACCTTTGTGTCGTCTGCAAACTTGCTGACCCATCCTTCAATCCCCTCATCCAAGCCATTAATAAAAATTACAAACAGTAGAGGCCCAAGGACAGAGCCCTGTGGAACTCCACTCACCACTGACTTCCAGGCAGAATATTTTCCTTCTACTACCACTCGCTGTCTTCTGTTGGCCAGCCAATTCTGTATCCAAGCAGCTAAGTTCCCCTGTATCCCATTCCTCCTGACCTTCTGAATGAGCCTACCATGGGGAACCTTATCAAATGCCTTACTGAAGTCCATATACACCACATCCACAGCTCGACCCTCATCAACTTTTCTAGTCACAATTGTTGTTGGTAAAGTGTTGGAAAAGGTGATAAGGGATAGGATTTATAATCATCTAGAGAAGAATAAATTGATTAGTGACAGCACGGTTTTGTGAAGGGAAGGCCGTGCCTCACAAGCCTTATTGAGTTCTTTGAGAAGCTGACCAAACAGGTAGATGAGAGTAACCCGGTTGATGTGGTGTATATGGATTTCAGCAAGGCGTTCGATAAGGTTCCCTCAGTTGTCTGCGATCAAAAACGGGACTCCTGAATTGTATGATAATAAAATGTGAGGCTGGATGAACACAGCAGGCCAAGCAGCATCTCAGGAGCACAAAAGCTGACGTTTCGGGCCTAGACCCTTCATCATCTCTGATGAAGGGTCTAGGCCCGAAACGTCAGCTTTTGTGCTCCTGAGATGCTGCTTGGCCTGCTGTGTTCATCCAGCCTCACATTTTATTATCTTGGAATCTCCAGCATCTGCAGTTCCCATTATCTCCTGAATTGTATGTTGCTTCCCAGGTGCACGGGTCAGGGAAGTCTCCGATCGGCTGCAGAACATTCTGAAGGGGGAGGGCGAACAGCCAGTTGTTGCGGTGCATATAGGCACCAATGATACAGGCAGAAAACGGGATGAGGTCCCACAAGCAGAATTTAGGGAGTTAGGAGCCAAATTAAAAAGTAGGACCTCAAAGGTAGTAATTTCAGGATTGCTAAAAGTATCACGTGTTAGTCAGTGCAGAAATGAAAGAATAGCCAGGATGAATGCATGGCTTGAGAGATGGTGCAGGAGGGAGGGGTTCAGATTTTTGGGACATTGGAACCGGTTCTGGGGAAGGTGGGACTATTACAAATTGGACGGTCTACACCTGAACCCAACTGGAACCAATGTCCTTGGGGGTGCTTTTGCTAATGCTGTGGGGGAGGGTTTAAACTAATGTGGCAGGGGGATGGGAACCAAATATTGGACAGAAAAGAGGTGGTAATGAAAGCCTGTAGGGAACTAGATAATGGAGTCGGTGTGACTAAAGGGAATAGTAGTCGGGGAGCAGATGATGAACACAAAGGGACAGGTGGTCTGAGGTGCATTTGTTTTAATGTGAGAAGTGTAGTGGGCAAGGCAGATGAGCTTAGGGCTTGGATCGGTACCTGGGAGTATGATGTTATTGCTATTACTGAGGCTTGGTTGAGGGAAGGGCATGACTGGCAACTAGTTGTCCCAGGATATCGCTGCTTCAGGCGGGATAGAGAGGGAGGTAAAAGGGGTGGAGGAGTTGCAGTAATGGTCAAAGACGATATCACAGCCGCACTGAAGGAGGGCCCCATGGAGGACTCAAGCAGTGAGGCAATATGGGCAGAACTCAGAAATAGGAAGGATGCAGTAACAATGTTGGGGCTGTACTACAGGCCTCCCAACAGCGAGCGTGAGATAGAGGTACAAATATGTGAACAGATAATGGAAAGGTGTAGGAGAAACAGGGTGGTGGTGATGGGAGATTTTAATTTTCCCAACATTGACTGGGATTCACTCAGTGTTAGGGGTCAAGACAGAGCAGAATTTGTAAGGTGTGTCCAGGAGGGTTTTCTAGAGCAGTATGTATGTAGTCCAACTCGGGAAGGGGCCATATTGGACCTGGTGCTGGGGAATGAACCCGGCCAGGTGGTTGAAATTACAGTAGGGGACTACTTTGGAAATAGCGACCACAATTCCGTAAGTTTTACAATTCTCATGGACAAGGATAGGAGTGGTCCTAAAGGAAGAGTAAAAAACTAGGGGAAGGCCAACTATACCAAGATTCGGCAGGATCTGTGGAATGTAGATTGGGAGAAACTGTTAGAAGGTAAATCCACATTTGATATGTGGGAGGCTTTTAAAGAGAGGTTGATTAGTGTGCAGGAGAGACATGTTCCTGTGAACACGAGGGATAGAAAAGGCAAGATTAGGGAACCATGGATGACAGGTGAAATTGTGAGACTAGCCAAGAGAAAAAAGGAAGCATACATGAGGTCTAGGCAACTGAAGACAGACGAAGCTTTGCAAGAATATCGGGAATGTAGAGCGAATCTGAAAAAAGGGATGAAGGGGGCTAAGAGAGGACATGAGATATTGCTGGCAAACATGGTTAAGGAAAATCCCAAAGCCTTTTATTCATATATAAAGAGCAAGAGGGTAACTAGAGAAATGATTGGCCCACTTAAGGACAAAGAAGGGAAGTTATGCGCTGAGTCAGAGAAAATGGGTGACATTCTGAACGAGTACTTTGCATCGGTATTCACCAAGGAGAGGGACATGACAGATGTTGAGGTTAGGGATAGATGTTTGCTTAGTCTAGGTCAAGTTGACACAAGGAAGGAGGAAGTGTTGGGTATCCTAAAAGACATTAAGGTGGACAAGTCCCCAGGTCCGGATTGGATCTATCCCAGGTTTCTGAGGGAAGCGAGAGAGGAAATAGCCGGGGCCCTAACAGATATCTTTGCAGTGTCCTTAGACACGGGTGAGATCCCAGAGGACTGGAGACTTGCTAATGTTGTCCCCTTGTTTAAAAAGGGCAGAAAGGATAATCCAGGTAATTATCGACCTGTAAGCCTGACGTCAGTTGTAGGTAAGCTACTGGAGAAGATATTGAGGGATAGGATCTATTCCAGTTTGGAAGAAAATGGGCTTATCAGTGATAGGCAACATGGTTTTGTACAGGGAAGGTCATGTCTTACCAACTTAATAGAATTCTTTGAGGACGTGACAAAGTTGATTGATGAGGGAAAGGCTGTAGATGTCATATACATGGACTTCAGTAAGGCGTTTGATAAGGTTCCCCATGGCAGGCTAATGGAGAAAGTGAAGTCACATGGGGTCCAGGGTGTGCTAGCTAGATGGATAAAAAACTGGCTGGGCAACAGGAGACAGAGGGTAGTAGTAGAAGGAAGTTTCTCAAATTGGAGACCTGTAACCAGTGGTGTTCCACAGGGATCTGTGCTGGGACCACTGTTGTTTGTGATATATGTAAATGATCTGGAGGAAGGTATAGATGGTCTGATCAGCAAGTTTGCTGATGACACTAAGATTGGTGGAGTAGCTGATAGTGAAGGGGACTGTCAGAAATTACAGCAGAATATAGATAGATTGGAGAGTTGGGCAGATAAATGGCAGATGGAGTTCAATCCGGGCAAATGCGAGGTGATGCATTTTGGAAGATCTAATTCAAGGGCGAACTATACAGTAAATGGAAAAGTCCTTGGGGAAATTGATGAAGAGAGAGATCTGGGTGTTCAGGTCCATTGTTCCCTGAAGGTGACAACGCAGGTCAATAGGGTGGTCAAGAAGGCATATGGCATGCTTTCCTTCATTGGACGGGGTATTGAGTACAATAGTTGGCAGGTCATGTTGCAGTTGTATCGACCTTGGTCCGGCCACATTTGGAGTACTATGTACAGTTCTGGTCGCCACATTACCAAAAGGATGTGGATGCTTTGGAGAGGGTGCAGAGGAGGTTCACCAGAATGTTGCCTGGTATGGAGGGTGCTAGCTATGAAGAGAGGTTGAATAGATTAGGATTATTTTCATTAGAAAGACAGAGATTGAGGGGGGACCTGATTGAGGTCTATAAAATCATGAGGGGTATAGACAGGGTGGATAGCAAGAAGCTTTTTTCCCAGAGTGGGGGACTCAATTACTAGGGTTCATGAGTTCAAAGTGAGAGGAGGAAAGTTTAAGGGAGATATGTGTGGAAAGTTCTTTACACAGAGGGTGGTGGGTGCCTGGAACGCGTTGCCAGCAGAGGTGGTAGACGCGGACATGTCAGCGTCTTTTAAGATATATTTGGACAGGTACATGGATGGGCAGGGAGCAAATGGACACAGGCCGTTAGAAAATAGATGACAGGTTAGACAGAGGATCTTGATCGGCACAGGCTTGGAGGGCCGAAGGGCCTGTTCCTGTGCTGTAGGTTTCTTTGTTTCTTAGTGGGCTATTGTACAAAATGCGGAGGAATGGAATTGTGGGAGATATAGCAGTTTGGATCGGAAATTGACTTGCTGAATCAAGACAGAGGGTGGTGGTTTATGGGAAATGTTCATCCTGGAGACCAGTTACCAATGGTGTACCGCAAGGGTCGGTGTTGGGTCCACTGCTGTTTGTCATTTTTATAAATGACCTGGATGAGGGCGTAGGAGGATGGGTTAGTAAATTTGCAGACGACACTAAGGTCGGTGGAGTTGTGGATAGTGACGAAGGATGCTGTAGGTTGCAGAGAGACATAGATAAGCTGCAGAGCTGGGCTGAGAGGTGGCAAATGGAGTTTAATGCAGACAAGTGTGAGGTGATGCACTTTGGTAGGAGTAACCGGAAGGCAAAGTACAGGGCTAATGATAAGATTCTTAGTCTTGTAGATGAGCAGAGAGATCTCGGTGTCCATGTACACAGATCCTTGAAAGTTGCCACCCAGGTTGACAGGGTTGTTAAGAAGGCATACAGTGTTTTAGCTTTTGTTAATAGAGGGATCGAGTTCCGGAACCAAGAGGTTATGCTGCAGCTGTACAATACTCTGGTGCGGCCGCACTTGGAGTATTGTGTACAGTTCTGGTCACAGCATTATAAGAAGGATGTGGAAGCTTTGGAAAGGGTGCAGAGGAGATTTACTAGGATGTTGCCTGGTATAGAGGGAAGGTCTTATGAGGAAAGGCTGATGGACTCGAGGCTGTTTTTGTTCGAGAGAAGAAGGTTGAGAGGTGACTTAATTGAAACATATAAAATAATCAGAGGGTTAGATAGGGTGGATAGGGAGAGCCTTTTTCCTAGAATGGTGACGGCGAGCACGAGGGGGCATAGTTTTAAATTGAGGGGTGAAAGATATAGGACAGATGTCAGAGGTAGTTTCTTTACTCAGAGAGTAGTCAGGGAATGGAACGCTTTGCCTGCAACGGTAGTAGATTCAACAAGTTCAGGTACATTTAAGTCGTCATTGGACAAGCATATGGATGTACATGGAATAGTGTAGGTGTAGGGCTTGAGATTGGTATGACAGGTCGGCACAACATCGAGGGCCGAAGGGCCTGTACTGTGCTGTAATGTTCTATGTTCTAAGTTGTTTTTGTCTTTATGTTAGCGATGTCAGCTGTGTTATTGAGGTTTCTGTACATTTACTTGTTAATTTGTTGTCAATTTCGTTTTCTGGGCTTGAGTTTGCAAACAACGTGATTTCTTTGTTTCTCAGCTTAAGAAGTGACTTGTAAGTATTTCTGTAGCTGGCTGGGTTTTTTAAAAATAGCTTTTGAGGTCTGGCTTCAGTGTGAATTAGTTTTGACCGCCAGTGATTGGCTTTTGTTTATCTTAGATTGTTTTGTGACTCAGTGAGGTTAATAATGGGATCTCAGGTTTGGGTTACATTAAAGTGAAGAGTTAATATTAATTCCAAATCCGAAGCATTAGGATAAAACCCTGAAAATGGTATTTGTGGCTAAGTTCCTTGTAACTGACGTACATTAAAGTTTCTGCAGGAAAATATCTGCAACTGAAAGTTTAACTCACAAATGACTTAAATTCCCCGAGGTATCGGAAACAGGGACCTGCTGTCAACACTGACTGAGTGGTCATTTTGGAAACTGTCCTGATGTGTGTTTTCGGGATTACAGAAGGGTTGTTTTGCTTTCAAATTATATGAGGACTTCCTTCTTTCATTATTCACTGATGGCCAGGCAGCATTTATTGCCCATCTCTAATTGCCCAGTGGGCACTTAAGGGTCAACCACATTTGCTGCGGGTCTGGAGCCACTTGCAGGCCAGCCCGGGTAAAGGTGACAAGTTCCTTCCGTAAAGGGCATTAGTGAACCAGATGGGTTTTTCCTGACAATCAACAATGGATTCATGGACCTCGTTAGATTCTTAATTCCAGACATTTTATTGAATTCAAATTCCACCATCTGCTTTGGCAGGATTCGAACCCTGGTCCCTGGAATGTTATCCAGGTCTCTGGATTAACAGTCCAACAATGCTACCACTTGATCATCGCCTCCCCCTACTTTGAGATCAATGTGATCATACATTTCCCGTGTTTTATCAATCTTTGCATCAGTTTTATAAGCATTGCATTGGTTTATTCCAGTTTTTCTTTGTTTCTTTTGGTAATAGACTTCCATTATAATTTTGAAGCCTATTCAGTAGCCTCACACCTTTATATTTTAGTGAGAAACCATTTTGATCAAACCAAACCAAATCAAAGTACAATCTATCAGGCCAAGTTTCTGTCTCCTCCCCTCTCATTTCCTTCAGGTCAGAGGGGTTGCCATGGGCACCTGCATGGGCCCGAGTTATGCCTGTCTCTTCATGGGGTACAGGAAACATTCCCTGTTCCAGTCCTATTCCAGTCCCCAGCCACAACTCTTTCTCCAACACATCGATGATATCATCAGTGCTGCTTTCCTCTCTCATCCAGAATTGGAAAAGTTCATTGACTTCACTCCCAGTGTCCACCCAATCTTCATTTTCATCTGGCCCATCTCTGGCTCCATCCTTCCCTTCCTTGACATCTCTATTACCATTTCTGGGGATAAACTGGCCACTAATATCCCCTACAAACCCACCAACTCTCACAGTTACCTGGGCTATACATCCTCACTCACACCTTCCTGTAAAGACTCCATCCCATTCTCTCAGTTCCTCCATCTCCATCTCATTTGTTCTGATGAGGTCAACTTCAGCAAGGGAGCTTCTGAAATGTCCACCTTCTTCTTCAACCGAGGATTCCCCAGCTCATTGTCGACAGGGCCCTCATCCAGGTCCATCTCCCGCACTTCTGCCCTCAACCTTTCTCTTCCCTCCCACAACAGTGATAGGGTTCCCCTTATCCTCACCTACCATCCCACCAGCATCCACATCCAGAAGATCATCAGGCACCATTTCCACTATCTCAAGCGAGATGCCACCGCCAGACACATATTCCCCTCCCCTCCCTTGTTCGCCTTCCGCAGGGAGTGCTCCCTCTGGAACACCCTGGCCTTCTCTTCCCAATACAACACCCCACAGCCCTACTGCACCTTCCCCTGTAACCAGCAAAGGTGCAACACCTGCCCATTTACCTCCTCCCTCCCCAGTATCGAAGGGCCTAAACATACCTTCGAGGTGAAGCAACACTTCACCTACACTTCCCACAATCTAGTCTACTGCATTTGCTGCTCACAATGTGGTCTCCTCTACTTTGGGGGAACGAAGCGTAGATTGGGTGACCACTTCGCAGAACATCTACGTTCTGCTCGCAAAAAAGACCCTGAACTAGCTGTTGCCTGCCACTTTAACACACCACCCTGTTCCCTGGCCAACATCTCTGCCCCTGTCTTGTTGCAGTGTTCCAGTGAAGCCCAACGCAATCTGGAGGAACAACACCTCATTTTCCACATGGAGACCCTGCAGCCCTCCAGGATCAATATTGAGACAACAAGGTGTAGAGCTGGACGAACACAGCAGGCCAAACAGCATCAGAGGAGCCCAAAAGCTGACGTTTCGGTCCTAGACCCTTCTTCCGAAATGGGGGAGGGGAAGGGGATTCGGAAATAAATAGGGAGAGGGGGGGAATCGGATAGAAGATGGATAGAGGAGAAGCCACTGAGGTTTTTCTGGAGGGAGGAGGGCTCAATTATTTTAGGGTCTGATCTCCCCCATGTCCTAGTCCTCTATCCTACGTACCAGGCCTTGTTATCATTACACACTATCTATTGTTTGTCTCTAACAGTCTCCAATAACAGCAGTTCACCCTCCTAGCCAAATCATTATCAATTCTTTTGTCCAACTGATCTGTCTACAGGCTTTATCCTCACCTTTCATTTACTCCTTACCCTGACCCCACAGCTTATTTTCTGCGTAAAAACTGACACTTTCTGAGCTACCATTAGTTCTGAGGAAGAGTCACTGGACCCGAAATGTTAACTCTCATTTCTCTTCACAGATGCTGCCAGACCTGCTGAGCTTTCCAGCAATCTCTATTTTTGTTCCTGCCTGCTGTTGGACATTTCCAGTACTAACTTTCGCTGAGACCATAATGTGGTAAATTTAAGTTCCATGTACCCAAATATCGATGATTTATTTCATTGCTGCCTGGAGGACTGGGTCATGTACATTTTTTTTCCTTTGTGATAGTAACTTCAGAATGACCTCAGAGGTCCTGGCGTAGAGTAAGCTGTTAAATTCTTCTGGAGATTTGTTTTCACAATTTGACAGAAACATGATTGGAAGACTCTGTTCTCCCTCAATCAAACATCGCCCCTTATGCTTCAAAGTGCTTGGCACTGATTGTGAAGTAGTGGTTCTATTGGAGCAGCTCACAGCTTTTAGGCTAAATGCTCCATATCAGGCCTAACTCTCAATCTTACCAGCTGCCATTGGCGTTTGTTGTGAAGGTTTACAGATCAATATCCAACCTGCTTAGCTGTCTCACAAACACACCTTCTTCGGCCATCCAGTCCTGGAGTGAGACTTGGCCCTGGGAACTTCCATCTCAGAGGCAAGCGCACTACCTCCTGACTCAAAAGACCTCCTTTATTCAGAAACTTATAAACTGCTACCTGTACTTTCTCCTATTTTAACTGAAATCACACCGCATGAGGCTGGCCTGAGGCACTGTAACAATAGAAGCATAGACAATAGACAATAAGCCTGCTCTGCCATTCATTGAGATCATGGCTGATGATCCAACTCAATACTCTTTTCCTGTGTTACCCCCCAATCTATTAGCGTCTTTAGCTCCAAGTGTTATATCCAACTCCTTCTAGAAATCACACATTTTTTGGTCACAACTGTTTTCTGTGGCAGAGAATTCCATAGGCTCCCCACTCGCTGAAGACATTTCTCCTCATCTCAGTCCTGAAAGGTTTACCCCTTATCCTAAAATTATGACCCTGCTTCTGGGCTCCCTGGTCATCAGGAACAATGTTGCTGAATCTGCCCTGTCCAGTTTTGTTAGAATTTTATGGGTTTCTATGACAGTCCCCCTCACTCATCTAAACTCCAGTGAATACAATCCCAACTAATTCAATCTCCCCTCATTGGTCAGGAATCAGCCCGGCAAACCTCCATCTACAGCAAGAACATCCTTCCTCAGATAATTAAAGCAAAAAGAAAACTTTCACACTTGAATTAAAATATTTTGTAAGGTATCCACCAGTCCCAGCACTGCCCACCAGTTGCAGAAGGTCAGGGTCATACTGATAGACACTGTGCCAATTTCCCACAATGCACAGAGGAGCAGGTGTAAGGCTGTAGTGGGCGATGACACCTCCACGGCCCGATGCCTGGTCCTGTTAATGGCTACTTTGGTCAGGAACAGCATAACCATGAGGGGATGCCAGAATCTGCTCACCCCTCTCCCCGGAGTGATCTTTCCTTTGTACATTAGCTTTATTGTTCCATCATTTCCCCATTGAGATGACTGGCAGTGGTTTTCTGAAACTATGTGGGAATCAAAGCAGTGCCCCAGGCTCAGGCATGGGGTTGAATTTGTTTTTTGTATTTATTTGTGGATTTGTAGTCTAGCAATAACCTCGCCAGGCCAACACGTCCCCGCATGAGAGACTCTTCCTGAGCAGCTTCACAAGAGAGTAATTTAGACAAAATTAGCCTGGAGCCATGCGAGGAGAGGACTGGGCAAGTGACAGACAATATGAACAAAGATAACAAAGTGTGGAGCTGGATGAACGCAGCAGTCCAAGCAGCATCTCAGGAGCACAAAAGCTGACGTTTCGGGCCTAGACCCTTCATCAGAGAGGGGGATGGGGAGAGAGTTTTGGAATAAATAGGGAGAGAGGGGGAGGCGGACCGAAGATGGAGAGAAAAGAAGATAGGTGGAGAGGAGAGAATAGGTGGGGAGGTAGGGAGGGGATAGGTCAGTCCAGGGAAGACGGACAGGTCAAGGAGGTGGGATGAGGTGGTAGGTAGGAAATGGAGGTGCGGCTTGAGGTGGGAGGAAGGGATGGTTGAGAGGAAGAACAGGTTAGGGAAGTGGAGACAGGCTGGGCTGGTTTTGGGATGCAGCGGGGGGAGGGGATGAGCTGGGCTGGTTTTGGGATGCAGCGGGGGGAGGGGACGAGCTGGGCTGGTTTTGGGATGCAGTGGGGAAAGGGGAGATTTTGAAGCTTGTGAAGTTCACATTGATACCATTAGGCTGCAGGGTTCCCAGGCAGAATATGAGTTGCTGTTCCTGCAACCTTCGGGTGGCATCATTGTGGCACTGCAGGAGGCCCATGATGGACATGTTGTCTGAGGAATGGGAGGGGGAGTTGAAATGGTTCGCGACTGGGAGGTGCAGTTGTTTATTGCGAACCGAGCGGAGGTGTTCTGCAAAGCGGTCCCCAAGCTTCCGCTTGGTTTCCCCAATGTAGAAGTTGCCACACCGGGTACAAAGCAAGCGGAGGCTTGGGGACCGCTTTGCAGAACACCTACGCTCGGTTCACAATAAACTGCACCTCCCAGTCGCAAACCATTTTAACTCCCCCTCCCATTCCTCAGACGACATGTCCTCATGGGCCTCCTGCAGTGCCACAATGATACCACCCGAAGGTTGCAGGAACAGCAACTCATATTCCGCTTGGGAACCCTGCAGCCCAATGGTATCAATGTGGACTTCACAAGCTTCAAAATCTCCCCTCCCCCAACTGCATCCCAAACCAGCCCAGACTGTCTCTGCTTCCCTAACCTGTTCTTCCTCTCAACCATCCCTTCCTCCCACCTCAAGCTGCCCCTCCATTTCCTACCTACTACCTCATCCCGCCTTCTTGACCTGTCCATCTTCCCTGGACTGACCTATCCCCTCCCTACCTCCCTACCTATACTCCCCTTTCCACTTATCTTCTTTTCTCTCCATCTTTGGTCCGCCTCCCCCTCTCTCCCTATTTATTCCAGTTCCCTCTTCCCCATCCCCCTCTCTGATGAAGGATCTAGGCCTGAAATGTCAGCTGTTGTGCTCCTGAGATGCTGCTGGGCCTGCTGTGTTCATCCAGCCTCACATTTTATTATCTTGATTCTCCAGCACCTGCAGTTCCCATCATCACTGATACTATATGAACAAAGATGTGGGTTTTGAGGAGTGTCTTAGAGAGATGTTGGAGAGATGGAGAGGGTTAATGAGGGAATTCTACAGTCAGGCAGATTACACTGGCTGAGCAGAGGGTATTTGAATCCGTGGAGTACAGAAGAGTATGAAAACTTAAGGAGCACAGGGCTCTGAGGATGGAGGGGACCACATAAAAACGGATGGAGGCCTGCGCTGAGCAGGTAACTTACCTGCCTCTGAATCACAAGCTGCAGGTTCAAATCCCACTCCCGAACATGTTGTCCCAGGAAGGTGTGGCCATATTGCAGCTAAATGCAGCAAATCCCTGGAACACTCACCAATGGAAGGCAGCAGGGGCTGGGAGAGATGGAGCCTGCAGCAAGACAAGTTCGTACATGTACCACAGGGAGAGGTCAGACTATTGAACAGGAGGAGGCTGTTGTTCAGAATGGTGGCTGGAAGTGCAGGCTGCTGAGCAGAATGGCAGGGGAGTGATGGGGATTTGCTGCTCAGGCCCTGGAGATAAAACCTGTGAAACTGGACACAGCACTTCAAAGTGACAAAGCAACGAGAAATAAATCCCCCCAACACTGAGCTTCACTTCCAGGTGCACCGAGAGGCAACAGCGCAGATATAAACTGCTAATCATTTAATGTTCACAGCAACAAGCAAATACTGCACCTTCCCATAGCTCTCACAACAGTCTGTTTGGAAAGCATGGAGGTTTAAATTGTGAAAAAAGCGCCCAGTGGAGATTTTCCGAACCCGATGGCTGGTTTTTCAAAATGTAATCATCTCAAATGTCAGATAAAAGGCCTTTGTGGATAATCACTTGAGATCAGGAAATATTTGACACCAGCTCCCTGGACAGCACAGGAAGAGATAAGTGGAACACAATATAAACTGTGATGAATGCTCTTGTCTAGAACACAATCGACTCACAACATTCAGCAGCGTGTTCCTCTTAGTTTATTGCATTCCAAACTCAAATCCTCAGCTTTCGACCAGTTAGAGTTAGTCAGATTACACTGCAACCAGAGATTGCCAAAATAGAGGTTACCAAGAGCTTCTCCTCATTTCATGATTCACACTGGCAGAGCAACTCGCCAGACCTTACTGTGGGGAGGCGCCACTTGGCATCTCATACAAAGGACAATTACAATAGACAGACACTTTCATCAACACAACCCAAACACCAGTTCCTGCCCAAGACAGAATGAGCTGCAAATGCTGGAGTCAAGGATAGTGCAGTGTGGAGCTGGAAGAACACAGCAGGCCAGGCAGAGTCAGAGGAACAAGGAAGATGACATTTCGGGTCAGGGCTCTTCAGAATTTCAGATTTTCTGCAGAAGGGTCCCGATCAGAAACATTAACTTTCCTGCTCCTCTGATGTTGCTGGGCCTGCTGTGTTCTTCCAGCTCCACACTTTGTTATCACAAATCCCAGCCTGACACTCAGAGAAGAGGACACAGCGACGATAGCAATCAAAGGACAGTGTGCCACACTGTCAGAGGGTCAGTACTGAGGGAGTGCCGCACTGTCAGAGGGTCAGTACTGAGGGAGTGCCGCACTGTCAGAGGGTCAGTACTGAGGGAGTGCCGCACTGTCAGAGGGTCAGTACTGAGGGAGCGCCGCACTGTCAGAGGGTCAGTACTGAGGGAGTGCCGCACTGTCAGAGGGTCAGTACTGAGGGAGCGCCGCACTGTCAGAGGGTCAGTACTGAGGGAGTGCCGTACTGTCAGAGGGTCAGTACTGAGGGAGTGCCGCACTGTCAGAGGGTCAGTACTGAGGGAGTGCCACACTGTCAGAGGGTCAGTACTGAGGGAGTGTTGCACTGTCAGAGGGTCAGTACTGAGGGAGTGCCGCACTGTCAGAGGGTCAGTACTGAGGGAGTGCCACACTGTCAGAGGGTCAGTACTGAGGGAGTGTTGCACTGTCAGAGGGTCAGTACTGAGGGAGTGCCGCACTGTCGAAGGGTCAGGACTGAGGGAGTGCCGCACTGTCAGAGGGTCAGTACTGAGGGTCAGTACTGAGGGAGTGCTGCACTGTCAGAGGGTCAGTACTGAGGGAGTGCCACACTGTCGAAGGGTCAGTACTGAGGGAGTGCCACACTGTCAGACGGTCAGTACTGAGGGAGTGCCACACTGTCAGACGGTCAGTACTGAGGGAGTGCCACACTGTCAGAGGGTCAGTACTGAGGGAGTGCTGCACTGTCAGAGGGTCAGTACTGAGGGAGTACCGCACTGTCAGAGGGTCAGTATTGAGGGAGTGCCGCAGTGCTGGATGTTCAATACTGACGGAGTATTGTAAATTCACAGGTTTTATCAGGTTGATATGAGGAATTGTATCCTAGTTTAAAGAACAGCAGGAGGTGATATCCCAGAGAGTCTTTGCTGAGACTTATCCCTTAAACAACTTCACAAACAGATTATCACATCATCGACAGCTTGTTATTTGCTGAAAAGTCCTTGATTGGCTGGAAAATGCTGTGGCACATCCTGAGCTGGTGAAAGGTGCTATTTAAATGCAGCTTCTCTGTTTGGTTGCCTCGGAGTCGGCCCCAGGGTTGTTGTGATTGGAGAATGGAGATGAGCTGCTGTCTCAGTTCCCCTGGGAAATTCTCTCACTCCACATCCTGGTGACTCCTGGCTGTGTCCAGGATCTGGGATGTATTTGGCATTAGTTCCAGTTAGCTTTTCCCTGGGATAGTCTGGCTGAGGGAGGGAAGTCTGGATTCTGCTGTATTTTCTGCACCATCCCGTGAGGCTCTGGGGGCTGGCAGCTGCTCAGAGGGGCCCATGGTCGTTAGCAGTGATGAGCAGGGCAGTGAGGGAGAGCAGCAGGCTGTGGAAGCTTGGTTCTTGGGGTGAGTGTGAGACACAGGCTCCTGTGCCCTTCCTGCACTGGTGTTTCTCACACAGCAATCCCGTGTATGGAGGCTGGCACAAGCACCGGCCATTGTCCTCACACACTCCCCCATTCTCACACCGGCTCAGCACGTTATCACAAACACTGGCTGCAAGGAAACACAGAGGTCAGCTCAATGACAATTTCACCAAGTCACAGCGCGTTTCAATGCCCCCCAGCACCCAGCTCCAACTTTTAGAACATTCCCATCGACAAATATCTACACCGTGAGAATCGATCGAAGGGCAGTCACAGTTTGTAAAGGAAAGGCCAACCACGAAACATAGAAATGAAGGAATCGGGGGAACAGGAAGGGAAATCAGAGAGCGAAATGATCCCAGAATAGAAACTGAAACTAGGAAATAATCCACAAGGAGAACCAGCCAGGAGGCAGATGGAGTGACTGAGGGATCCACACGATAAACTCACAGATTTCAGCAGAATCCTCTGAAGAGCAGTTTGTGTCTCAGTGTTTACAGGCAGAGGGTCACTGTGGCTGGCAGGTTAAATGGAGACACTGAAATAGGCATTTAAAAACAAAAGGGGGAGATAATAAATGGATCGATGTAAAGGATCATTCGAGCTCACACCTGGATTGAATCTCACTGAGAATTTTAGCGGAGTTTGGGGAGAGATAGCAATCACACTCTTACAGATTTCTAACAAGTCTCGGGGAAAGAGGGCTGTACATAGGAAATGGCAGAGACTGAGTGGGATTCCTGTATTTCAAAAGGAGCAGAGAACGATCCTGGGAATTGTAGATTTATTCCTGTAAAGCCAGAGCGAGGGAAGCTGAGGGAAACTTTCCTTAAAGATGACTGAGAAAACCTGGAGAAGGTGAAAATATGAGCAACCGTGGTCAAAAGAAAGTGCAGATTCCAAAAAGGAAACTAGTGCAAGAAGTGAGGGTTGATAAGAGGAATCTAGTCGATGTTGTGTATTTGGAGTTTTCAATGTCCTTTGATAAGGTGCCGCTGAGTGAGCTCATGGGGAAGGTGAGACCATGAGGAGGATGGATAAGGGGCAGAGTGAGCTCATGGGGAAGGTGAGGCCATGAGAAGGAGGGACATGGGGCAGAGTGAGCTCATGGGGAAGGTGAGGCCATGAGAAGGAGGGACATGGGGCAGAGTGAGCCCATGGGGAAGGTGAGACCATGAGGAGGAGGGACATGGGGCAGAGTGAGCCCATGGGGAAGGTGAGACCATGAGGAGGAGGGACACGGGGCAGAGTGCGCTCATGGGGAAGGTGAGACCATGAGGAGGAGGGACATGGGGCAGAGCGAGCTCATGGGGAAGGTGAGACCATGAGGAGGAGGGACAAGGAGCAGAGTGAGCCCATGGGGAAGGTGAGACCATGAGGAGGAGGGACATGGGGCAGAATGAACAGAAAGTTGCCTCAGAGAAAGCACTGACCATGGGGCATTGGGACAAAGTGGATGATGAATTGTTGACAGAGGGACTGAGGATGGAATTCTGGGCACAGATCTGAGCCTGGTTCTTTAGGAAGGGTGTGAGGGCTTTGGACAGGGTTCTTTCAGTAAAAACCTCCGTGTGTGTCCCCGGTTACTCTGCTCTTGGATGCCCTGCTGTCTCTGAGAGCCAAAAGGCAGGATGGAGTGAGGACAGGAGCTGGGTAGGATCGGTACTGACCTCGACAGCCCCTGTGCCAGTAATATCCAGGCAGACACTTGTCACACTTGGGCCCTGTTGCTCCAGACTTGCAGACACAATACCCCGTGTCATTACAGCGTCGGTGCAGAGCGCCGTCAGGGTTACACTGACAGTCTGTAGGAACAAGACAACACACACACACTGTACACTGTATACCATACACTGCACACCGCATACTGCATACAGTACTCTGCACACTGTATATTACACACTGTGTACTGTACACTACACTGCACACTGTATTCCGTACACTGCACACTGCATACAGTACACTGCACACTGTATACTGTATACCGTACACTGCATCTGTATACCATACACTGTACACTGTATACTGTACACTTCATACTATACATTGCACACTGCATACTGCATACCGTACACAGTACACTGCACACTGTATATTACACACTGTATACTGTACACTACACTGCACACTGCACACTGTATATTACGCACTGTATACTGTACACTACACTGCACACTGCATACCGCACACTGTACACTGTACATAGAGATTACTGAATCAACACATCAACACTAACTCAGCAACACACCTGACTGGGAGTCAGGACAAGGAACAGTGAGACTCTGTGACTAACACGAGTCTCTAAAACTCCAGGAGCAGTTTCAATGCTGCCCCCACTGATTGCGCACAGCCCGGGTCCCAGTTTCCCCAGAATCTGCAGAGATTCCCAACACCAGGAAAAGCAAACATGAGCTCCACTGTCCCAGGATCGAATTCACCAGCAGGGAGGAGAGACCTCACTGGTATCAAACCATAGGTCACACTTGGGAAGCAGTGAACATTTCTGTCCCTGTGTTATAGGCAGCTGGAGATCAGTGGAGAATGGGGTGACGGAGGGGATTAAGATTAACAAAGACACCCCAGAACAAACAGGGTCTGACTGTCAGGAAGGGCTGGACAGGCAGGAGGCTGTTTGCTCCTGACAAGAGGTGGCAGAGAATCTGATGTGAGGGAGCTCTGTAAAATGATGGGGGCTAGGGAGGGTGGGGTTCACTGGCAGACAGAGAGAAGGTGTCCCCCCACCCCTGACTGTGTCGGGGAGACCAGAACGCGGGGCCATCAATATCAGACAGTCTCCAATAAATCCCAGCAGGAATTCAGGAGAAAACCTCTTCCCCGAGGGACTGGGGAGAATGTGGGAATCACTCCCACATCATAGGGGGAGTTGGGGGTGGGGGGAATGTGGGACTGATCCCACCACAGGTAGAGGGTGAGGGGATTATTGTGGGCACATTCAGGGGAAAGCTGGACCCTGGGGAAAGCCTGATTGGGGGGTGGTGGGGGAAGCAGCGGGGTGAAGTGGGGGGTGTGGGGGGTGTGGGAGAGTGCGGCTCAGAGCAGGCACTGACCTAAGCAGACGTTGTGATGGTGGAGCTGAGCTGTAGGGTTTCGATGGTAGCCCAAACGACACAAGTGGCAGCGTCGGCCCCTGGTGTGGTGTCTACAGTTCACACAAACAGCAGCATGGAACAGCTGGAGGAAACTGCACCGGGTCGAGTGTCCGAAACATTGACAGTCTTGTAAGGAAAAGACAGAGACGGGTAGGTGCAGCAGCGACAGCATGGCCGGGTGGGGTGGGGAGGGGGTTTGGCCAACATGCTGCACCACTCAGAGGGAGGGAGAGGGTACGGAGCGAGAGGGGAAGGACGGAGGGACCAAGGGGGTAGGGAGGGAGAGAGGGAGAGGGGAATGATGGAGAGGGGGGGAGGGAGAAGTAGAGCGGGGAAGGAGGTAGGCAGAGAGGGAGGGAGAGAGAGAGAGGAATGAGGGAGAGAGGGAGGGACAATGAGAGAAAGTGGGAGAGTGAGGGAGAGACAGGAGAGTGTGAGGGTGTGAGAGATGGAGTACAGTGTGACTGAGTGATTGGTGGGGGGTGTGCAATGCTGAGGGGTGGTGATGACAGATGGCCGTAAGGACCCTGACTCATTCCTGTTCACATTCATTCAGAAGGTGGTAACAGATGGTCCCAATCCTAGCTGAGGGTTCGGGGTTGTGGGCTTAGGGCCCAAATTAACAACGTCCCACATCCCCAAAGGTCCAGAACCAGAAACACAAATCCTGAACTTCTGAGGAGTTACAGTCACTCTGGGGAGAGTAAGGTCACTCTTAGTCAGTGTGGAGAGTTACAGTCACTCTGGGGAGAGTAAGGTCACTCTTAGTGTGGAGAGTTACAGTTACTGTGGGGAGAGTAAGGTCACTCTTAGTCAGTGTGGAGAGTTACAGTCACTCTGGGGAGAGTAAGGTCACTCTTAGTGTGGAGAGTTACAGTCACTCTGGGGAGAGTAAGGTCACTCTTAGTCAGTGTGGAGAGTTACAGTCACTCTGGGGAGAGTAAGGTCACTCTTAGTGTGGAGAGTTACAGTTACTGTGGGGAGAGTAAGGTCACTCTTAGTCAGTGTGGAGAGTTACAGTCACTCTGGGGAGAGTAAGGTCACTCTTAGTGTGGAGAGTTACAGTTACTGTGGGGAGAGTAAGGTCACTCTTAGTGTGGAGAGTTACAGTCATAAAGTCATACAGATAAACAGCATGGAAACAGACCCTTTGGTCCAACTCGTCCCTGCCGACCAGGTTCCCTAAATTAATCGAGTCCCATTTGCCCAGCATTTGGCCCTTAACCCTCTAAATCTTTCCTAACCATATCCCCATTCCGATGCTGTTTAAATGTTGTAACTATACCAGCGTCCACCACTTCCTCTGGCAGCTCATTCCATACACGCATCACCCTCTACATGAAAAAGTCTCCCCTCAGAGCCTTTGTAAATTCTTCCCCTCTCGCCTTAACCCAATGCCCCCCTAGTTTTGGACTCCCCCCACCCTGGGGAAAAGTCCTTGGCTGTTTATCCCCTGGTCACCCTCAGTCAGTTACAGTCATTCTTGATCAGTTATGGTCACTCCGAGTCAGTGGCGGTCTCTTTCAGTCAGTTACGGTCATTCTTCATCAGTGTGGGGAGTTATGGTCACACTCGGTCACTCTTGGTCAGCATGGGGAGTTATGGTCACTCTCAGTCACTCTTGGTCAGTGTGGGGAGTTATGGTCATTTCCAGTCAGTCAAAATCACTCCTGGTCAGCGTGGTCACTTTTGGTGAGTTGCAATCACCCTTGGTCAGTGAGGGGAGTTACAGTCACACTTGGTCAGTTATAGTCACTCTCGGTCCATGTAGAAAGTTTCGGTCGCCCTCCGTCCGTTATAGCCACTCTTCATCAGTCATGGTCAGTTATGGTCACTCTTGGTCAGTGTGGGGAGTTATGGCCAGACTCGGTCAGTTACAGTCCATCTTGGTCAGTGTGGGGAGTTATGGTCACTCCCGGTCAGTAATGGTCACTCTCAGTCGGGGATAATGTTTCGGGAGTTCGCTCTATGAAGGGTTTGGAATGATGTGAACAGCATGCGAAGGGTTAATGATGAGGACTAGTTTGATGCTAAATCCATAATAAATGTGAAAGGATTGTGAGAGTGAGACTCATCCAGTTCCCATTCCGGTATCTGGGAAATCAGGATTACAACAGGATCAAACCTGTTCTGGTTACAGCTTTCCCACAAATATTCCCTGTGCTTCCCACTGAAAGCTCACACTGAAACAGAGTTAAGATGCAGTTTCCTCTTTGTTCAGATGTGAATCTTGTAAATTACAAATTCCCTGCTTCCTATTTGTTGCTGTATCCGATAGAATCACATGTTCCTCCCGAGATTCCCAATCCCAGATCCCAGTCACTCTAATCATGGTCACACTCACTCCCTGTTCGCACTCACTCCCTGTTCGCGCTCACCCACTGCTCACACTTACTCCCTCCATGCTCACACTCACTCCCCATTGACACACTCTCCCTGATCACACTCACTCCCTGTTCACACTCACTCACTCCTCTTGCACACTCCCTCCCGTTGCACACTCACTCCCCGCTCACACTCAATCACTCCCAGATCATACTTACTGTCTAGTCATACTCACTCCCTGCTCACTCACTCTCTCCCTGCTCACACTCCCTCCACACACACTCACTCCCTGCTCACCCTCAGTCCCTGTTCACCCACTCACTCCGTGATCACACTTACTTTCCATTCACACTCACTCACGCCCTGATCACTCTTACTTCCTGTTCGCACTCATTCTCTGCCCACTCTCACACTGGTCACACTCACTCTGTGTTCACTCTCACTCACTCCATTTTCACACACACACACTCCCTGCTCACTCACTTCCTGCTCACACTCACTCATTCCATGTTCACAGGCACTCTGTCCCCATTCTCACTCCCTCCCTCTTCACACTCCCTCTCTCTTCACACTCCCTCCCTCTTCACAACCTATCCCTCCCCATTGACAATCACTCCCTGCCACGCTCATTCCCTGCTCGTATTCACTCCCTGTTCACATTCCTTCCCTCCCCATTCACACTCACTCCCTGTTCACAATTATTCCCTGTCCAGACTCACTCCCTGCTAACACTCACTCCACGCTCACACTCACTCCCTGCTCACACTCACTCCCTGCTCACACTCACTCCCCATGTACACTCATTCCCCACCCACACTCTATTTACACACTCACTCCCCGCTCACACTCACTACCTGTTCACTCACTCCTCTGTGATCACACTCACTTTCCACTCACACTCACCCACTCCCTGATCATACTCCCTCCCTCTCCATTCACACTCGCTCCTTGTTCACAATCATTGCTTGTTCACATTCACTCCCTGTTCACTTTCATTCCCTGCTCATACTCAGTCCCTGCTCACATTCACTCCCCACTCACTCTCACTCACTTCCCGCTCACTCTCATTCACTTCCTGCTCACACTCACTCACTTCCAGCTCGCACTCACTCAGTGTTCACACTCACTCCTTTCCCATTCTCAATCCCTCCCTCTTAACACCATTCCATTCCCATTCACACTCCCCCCCTTCACAATCACTCCATCCCCATTCACAATAACTCCCTGCTCACATTCACCCCCCCGCTCACACTCAGTTTACACACTCACTCCCCAGTCACACTCGGTGTTTACACTCACTACTCGCTCACACACACACTGTTCACATTCACTCCCTGTTCACTCCTACACTCGATCCATGGACAATGAGGGGAGAGGGATGTTTCAGCCTGTTGAGTTCCCGATACTGGAATGGTCCCTGGTTTCGCAGCTCACAATCAGAGGGTATCACTTTGAACTTACGGTCACTGGGGGTTTTGTCCGGGAGGCCTGGAGAGAGAGACAGAGAGACAGAGAGAGAGTTAGTGAGACGGTGAATTAACAATCCATATTGATCACCAAACACACAGCGAGATTGTCCCGAGACAGCGAGAGACAGAACAAGCCGGGAATTCATGCACTATCCTCCTCAAAGTGCTCACGCCCACATGAAGAGAGACTGAGCAGGTCACTGAAACACTCACAGCACAGAAAGACTTGATTGGAGTGAGACTGTAATATTTCTGAGTGTGAGCAGTGAGACAGTGAGATCACTGAGAGTGTTGCGATGTAATCATGGAAAGGCAATGACCTGCGGCATTATCGCTCGGATATTATTCCAGAAATCCAGGTCACATTCCTGCAGATCAGATTCAAATTCCTACATGAGCGATGTTGGATACTATTCCCATATGTCAGGTTCCTGATCTGAGTTTAATGCCCTGAATTCCATCATGAGCTAACAGAGTCACACTTCCATCATTTCCAAATATCTCTATCCTTCAAGATTCCTGTCCCAATACGAGGCTCAGGAATGCCTAACAAACAATACATATTCATTTCTATTTGTCCCCTCAGCTTAACCTTTCTGGGTCAAATGCTGCAGGAACTCAGATACACAGCCTTCAGTTTTATCTTGTTACACTGTGCAAACTCTCACCGGTTTGTTAAATCTTCCAGTCAGACTCACCATTGCTGCCTGTCGCAATCTGTTCATTATTTTTCACATTAATACCCCTTCTCTTTCTGTGGCCTTGATTCTGTGACTTAATACACATTCCCAGAATTGATCATTTTCCCTCGATATTCAGTTTACAATTTTCTCGGCTTTCCTGGTTTTGGTGTTGGTAGGACCCCCAGCCCTAGTACAGATCAGCTGGAGACCATCCCATTGCTCCCGATCCTCGTGCCCCCCAGAACATTGCTAGTGCCCCACAGCTCAGACCCATTCTGACCCCCAGCCCAGGTGTCTCTGAGCCACACCTTACTCCCTTTAATCTGATTTAGTTGCTGCTGGTTTGCCTGTGGCTCTGGGAATAATATCAAGACGATGTCCTGTCCAGCTTTGGGTAATGTCCCAAACCCTGGCACTGGGCAGCTAGCGCCGATGCTGAGCTGACCCTGCTTGCTGCACAGAGCCCTGGCAGTGCCCCTCACTATCCTGTCCCCAGTCACGACATGCCCTCCTACTCCCATCTCTTGCACAGCTTCCTGTGGCACAGTGTCCCCACATCCCCCTGCGCCCCCAATCCTGCCCCACCCTCCACAGCCCTCACTCTCAACCAGACAAACTGAAAGACCCTGAAAGCTGACGAGAAACTGGAAAAACTGAGGCTCCTGATCTCCTTCCCTCGAGGACCCCTCACAGAACATCAACAACCCGAGGGAGAGGTCACTCAGACCCTCAGCAGCAGCAATCTAGGCTCAGTGTGAGTGAGAGAGAGTAAGAGTGAGTGTGAGTGTGAGTGTGCTAGTGTGAGTGTGAGTGGGTGTGTGAGTGTGTTAGTATGTGTGAGTGTAAGTGAGAGCAAGTGTGTGTGAATGAGTGAGTGAGTGAATGCGTGAGTGGGTACGTGCGTGTGAGTGTTAGTGTGAGTGAGTAAGAGTGAGTGTTAGTGTGTGTGAATGAGTGTGTGTGAGTGAATGAGAGTGTGTGTTAATGTGTGTGAGTGAGAGTGAGTAAGTGAGTGAGTTGGTGTGTGTGTGAGTGTGAATGTGAGTGAGTGTGAGTGTGCTAGTGTGAGTGTGAGTGAGTGTGTGTGTTAGTATGTGTGAGTGTAAGTGAGGGCAAGTGTGTGTGAATGAGTGAGTGATTGAGTGCGCGAGTGCGTGCGTGTGTGTGTTAGTGTGAGTGAGTAAGAGTGAGTGTTAGTGTTACTGTGTGTGATTGAGAGTGAGTAAGTGAGTGAGTTAGTGTGTGCGAGTGAGTGCGTGAGTGAGTGTGCGTGAGAGCGAGTGTGTGTGAATGACTGAGTGAGTGTGTGTGTGAGTCTGTGTATATAAGTGTGAGTGAATGTGTGTGAGTGTTAATGGGTGTGAGTGAGAGTGAGTAAGTGAGTGAGTTAGTATGTGCGAGTGAGTGTGTGTGAGAGAGAGTGTGAGTGAGTGTGTGTGCCAGTGTGTGAGTGAGTGTGTGTGTGTTAGTATGTGTGAGTGTAATTGAGAGCGAGTGTGTGTGAATGAGTGTGAGTGTGTGTTAATGTGTGTGATTGAGAGTAAGTGAGTGAGTTAGTTTGTGTGAGTGTGTGAGTGAGTGTGAGTGAGAGCGAATATGTGTACAAGTGTGAGTGAGTGCGTGAGTGTGTGTGTGTTTACAAGTGTGAGTGAGTGAGTAGCAGTGTGTGTTAGTGTGTGTGAATGAGTGTGTGAGTGAGTTACTGTGAGTGTGTGTTAATGTGTGTGAGTGAGTGACTAAGTGAGGGAGTTAGTGTGTGTGAGTGAGTATGAGTGAGAGTGAGTAAATGCGTGAGTGAGTGAGAGTGACTAAATGAGAGAGTTAGTGTGTGTGAGTGAGTAAGAGTGAGTGTGCGTTAGTGAGTGAGTGTGTGTTAGTGTGTTTGAATGAGTGAAACAGTGAGTGAATGAGTGTGAGTGTGAGAGAGTGTGTGTTTGACTGAGAGAGTATGCGAAAGTGAATGCCAGTGAGAGAGAATGTGAGCAAGACAGTGAGTGTGAGAATGAGTGAGCATGACAGGGACTGAGGGAGAGAGATAGAGACAGAGAGAAAGTGTGAGTGAGTGTGCGTGTGTGACAGTGACAGTCAGTTTGGAGACCTGTGTAGGATTGTGTGCGTGAGTGAGTGGGGTTGGGCGGTGGGGGTGGGTAGTGTGTACGGAGGGGATTGATCATTTGTAACACAGATTTCAATGTGAACCTCAGCCTCCACGTAATCCCAGGAACTTCACCGTGTTCACTGACTCCAACACGAAACAGATTGTCAAAGCCTTTAATGTAAATGAGGAGACAGTGTCTCTCAGGGCAGGAGGGTCTGTGAGCCGAGGGAGACAGGTTGAAAGGAACTGGGGAAAGCCGCAGAGAGGGGGATGAGAGGGATTGTTTTACACAGGGAGTTGTTGGGACCTGTAATGTGCTGCCTGAAAGGGAGATGGGAGAAACCACACAATACTTACAGGCCCTTTGGCCCAACAAGTCCACACTGACCCTCGGAGCATCCCACACGCACCCATGCCCCTATAATCCACCTAATTTACACATCTCTGAGCACTATGGGGCGATTTAACAAGGTCGATCCACCCTAACCTGCACATCTATGGACTGTGGGAAGGAACTAGAGCACCCGGAGTAAACCCACACAGGCACAGGGAGGATGTGCAAACTCCACACAGACAGTGACCTGAGGGTGGGATCGAACCCGGGTCCCTGGTGCTATGAGGTAACAGTGATAACCACTGAGCCACCGTGTTGTGATTCAATCATAACTTTCAAAAGGGAATCAGGGGAATCCTGAGAAAGGAACATCACAGAGGGGGCTTCTGGGAAATGGTTCCAATTTGATCGATTGGGTACAGGATGGATGCAGTGAATGGCCTCTGCCTGTGTTGTCAGGTTTACTGTGTGTGTGAGTATGTGTGTGTGTGAGTATGTGTGTGTGTGTGCGCGGTGTGCACGCGCATGTGCATGTACGTGTGTGTGTGTGTGTGTGTGTGAGTGAGTGAGAGTGTGTGCGTGTGTGTGTGTTTATGTGCGTGTGCGTGTCTGTGTTCGCGTGCGTGCGTGTGTGTGTGCATGTGCGTGTGTGCATGTACGTGTGTGTGTGTGAGTGTGCATGTGCGTGTGTGTATGTGCGTGTGTGTATGTGTACGTGGCGAGTGTCTGCGCAGGAACACAAGAGGAAACAGTGACTGGGCTGGGATTGGGAAGCGAGGAGTTGCTGGGAATTGGGAGGGAGCTGGAAGTGAAGTGGATCTTGCAGTGACCCTGACGAAATGTTTGCTACTCACAGACATTGGCCGTTCCTTTGGGGATAGGGAGGTAGGAGCCTGCTCTCCACGGCCGCCCTTGGAAACCATTCCTGCAGCTTTCACAATCCTGGCCTGTTGTGTTGTGCTCACATTGACAGCTCAGCCTCCCGCTCTCCAGGATGCAGTTGTTGGCATGAAGATGGCACTTACACCTGGGAACAGGCAACACGAGCTGCTTCAGAACATGCTCAGCAACTTGGTTCGATAAAAGACTCTGTGCAGAGGCTGTCTGTGTCTCTTTGAGCAGCCAACAACAACACCATTTCCCTCACTGACTCACATTCACAGCAGCAGGCAGGCCTCATGCTCATTGTCTGCCGACACATTCATCATCAGACCCTCAGCAACAACAACAACTGCAGGGCAGGAGTGAGTATCATCATCAACTCAAATACCCCAGGCCCTCAAAGAAAGACCCTGCATTTATATAGCACCTGTCACAAACTCCGGGTGTCTCCTTGCATTGCAAGCTCTTTAGCACATGCTCTTCCAGAGGGTCCATGGAAATGCCAGATGTTGTTGTAGTTTTCTGCTGCTCTGAAAGGAAGCATGTACATTTATATAGCGCCATTAACAGAGTAAACGATCCCAAAGTGTTTTCCAGGAGGAATGATCAAACCTAGTTTGACATTGAACCACAGGAGGAATTATTGAGAGAGGTGACCATGACCCTGGCCAAAGTGGGCAGTTTACAGAGAATCACGTCAGGGGGAGAGAGGTGGTGAAGCAGGGAGGCTTGGGGAGGGAACAGCACAGCTCAGGAGCCAGGCAGCTGAAGGCAGGGCTGCCAATAATGAGTGAGGCCTTCACAGTTTGTGTGCAATCATTTCCTTCAGAGAATTAAAAAATCCGGAAAGAATCTAATCCAGGCAATCGTCCAAGTGAACCTGCAAACTCACGTCCATCCCAATGTATTCCTGCTGTGTTTGAGTTCCCCTCCTGTGTAACACCGAGAGACATTTCATTGTGTGGAAGGTGCTATAGAGAGGCACATTGTTGTTGTTTAGTAGTTGTGATTTAGTGAGGGCTCAAGTGTTTCAGTGTGTGAACAGTTTGCTCAGTGAGTCTGTGCTGATAATATCCAGTCGTTCTTTAACTCAGCACAAAGCCTCCGAATCTGCAGACCGTCCCCTGCATATTTTGCAAGTTGGCAGTTCTGGGTAAATTTTACTAAACTAAGCAAAATGCAGACTGTTCCTTGGAGGGAGTTGAAGGGCAGCATCAACATTTTACTGCTGCAGTTCTCTCATTAGTGGTTGAAGCTTCTCCTGCACTAAAACCTCGGGTGAGTCTCCCAGCAGCTGGCTCTAGAATAATGAACTAATGGTTACCAGTCCTGGAGAGAGTGAGATGGTGGGGTGAAGTGTTCACTTTTCCGACTGAATGTAGGTTCCACACACAGGGAGGCGTTCTGTCAGAATCGTTCACAACATCAGCAGCAGCTTTCAGTAATTAAACAGGAACGTTTGGGGAAAACGGGGCGATTAGGAAGCGGGATAAACTGAATAGAGCTCTCATGGAGCTAGGACAGACTGAGGGGCTGATTGGCCTTCCCCAGAGCTGCCTGATCCTGTGACGAGATTGGGGATTGGCTGTGAGGAGAGGGCCACAGAAGATGTCCTAATGCCAAGCCTGTGGTCACACTCCTTCAGTGAACCTAGCACAGGGACACAGGACACTGCTGATTGACTACGGGAAGCAGCACAATCCATCCCTGTGAAAACACAACAGTTACCAAGGGTTCACAGCAGCTGCTCTGAGCAAAGGGAGAAAAAGGAGCGGAGGGATCTTGGGGTTCAAGCCCATAGCTCCCTGACAGTGACCACAAAAGGTGGTAAGGAAGGCATGTGGCATGCCTGGCATTATTGGCCAGGGAGGTGAGTGCAAGAGTCAGGATGTCATGTTGCAGCTTGATAAGACTTGGGTTAGGCTACACTTAGAGTATTGTGTTCATTTCTGGTCACTGCATCACAGGAAGGATGTGGGGGCTTTGGAGAGGGTGCAGAAGAGGTTTACCAGGATATTGCCTGGATTAGAGGGTGTGAACGATAAAGAAAGGCTGGAAAAACTCAGGTCGGCTTCTCTTGAGTGGCAGAGGCTGAGGGGAGGCTTGATAGAAGTTTATAAAATCATGAGACGTATAGATAGTGATGGCAGTCAGAATCTTTCTCCCAGAATTCAAACATCTGAAACTAGGGGGTGTGCATTTAAGTTGAGAGGGGAAACACTCAAGGGAGATGTGAGGGGCAGGTTTTTTACACAGAGAGTGTCGGGAGTCTGCAACACACTGGCAGCGGTGGTGGTGGGTGCAGATATGAAAGGGGCATTTCAGAGACTTTTAGGTAAGTACATGCCTATGGGATGAATGGAGGGATATGGACCAAGGGCAGGCAGAAGGGGTTAGTTTAATTTGGGCCGAATGGCCTGTTCTTGTGCTGTACAGTTCCATGTTCTATGTCCAATCTATGTTCTATGAACAATCTGTGATCTTCTGGGAAACTCCCAGAGAGAGTGATCCAATCCAGATGTGAGCCCTGAGAGGGGGACTCCAGATGTTGTCCCTGGGAGATCATCCCAGGAGGTATGAATCCCAACAATTTCCCTTAAGGATTTCCACAAGCACTGTAATGTCACTTCCCAACATTAACCTATAGGATGCTTCCAGATGTTTCTAGCCAGACAGTCACCCCAGAATTATTCCCAGGAATTGGGAATCTGGATGTTTCAGGACCCAGCAGTGCTCCAGATGTTAATATGAGACAGTAATTACCCTTTCAATGTTCATCCTGAGTTTCCCCAAGATGGAGACCCCAATATCATTTTGATAGTCTCCCCAATGGCCACCAGATGGTGATCCTAATGCCACACATCCACAAATGATCCTTGGATACTTCTTGCAGATGTTTCCCCCAGATGTTTCCCCTGCTATTTCCCTGAGATATTCCCTCTGACATACCTTCCAGTTTATCCCACCCCCAGATGTTTCCCTGGTACCATCCTTTTATTCCCCCAGATGTTATCCTGTGTGTTGCCTGAGATCATTCCCCGAGATACCCCCTCATATTTCCCCCGCAGGTGTGTCCCCTGATTTTTCCCACAGATATTTCCACCAGATGTTACCCCTAGATATTGCCCCTGGTGCTACCCCCAGGTATACCCCTGATATTCCCCCCAGATATCCTCCCTATTATTTCTCCAGATGTTTCCCCAATTTAAGCACAGATATCCCCTGATATTCCCCCCAGATGTTGCCCCAATATACACACAGATGTTACCCAGATTTTGCCACTAATATACCCCTGATATGCCCCCCCCACTGGGTGTTTCTCCTCATATCCCCCCGAAAGTCCTCCCGGTTGTTGCTCCTGATACGTCCCAAGGTTTTGCCCAGGTGTTGCCGCCGATATCCACTGATATTCTCCCCAGATGTTGCACCTGGTATTCCCCAGATGTTGACCTTCAAATCCCCTCCAGACATCCCCCCGACATCCCCCCAGATGTTGCCCCTGATATCCACTGATATTCTCCCCAGATGTTGCCCCGATATTCCCCAGATGTTGACCTTCATATCCCCTCCAGACACCCCCCTGACATTCCCACCAGATGTTGCCCCAATATTCCCCAGATGTTGACCTTCATATCCCGTCCAGACATCCCCCTGACATTCCCCCCAGATGTTTCCCCGATATCCACTGGCAATCCCCCCAGATGTTGCCCCGATATTCCCCCAGATGTTTCCCCGATATCCACTGACATTCCCCCCAGATGTCGCCCCGATATTCCCCAGATGTTGCCCCGATATCCACTGACATCCCCACCAGATGATGCCCTGATATTCCCCAGATGTTGCCCCGATATCCACTGACATTCCCCCCAGATGTTGCCCCGATATTCCCCAGATGTTGCCCCGATATCCCCTGACATTTCCCCCAGATGGTGCCCCAATATTCCCCAGATGTTGCCCCGATATTCCCTGACATTCCCCCCAGATGTTGCCCCTGATATTCCCTGACATTCCCCCCAGATGTTGCCCCTGATATCCCCTGACATTCCCCCCAGATGTTGCCCTGATATTCCCCAGATGTTGCCCCGATATCCCCTGACATTCCCCCCAGATGTTGCCCCGATATCCCCTGACATTCCCCCCAGATGTTGCCCCTGATATCCCCTGATATTCCCCCCAGATGTTGCCCTGACATTCCCCCCAGATGTTGCCACGATATCCCCTGACATTCCCCCCAGATGTTGCCCCGATATCCACTGACATTCCCTCCAGATGTTGCCCCAATGTTCTCCCCAGATGTTGCCCCCGATATTCCCCCAGGTGTTGCCCCGATATCCCCTGACATTCCCCCCAGATGTTGCCCTGACATTCCCCCCAGATGTTGCCCCCATGCAGTCGCCCCACCCACCCCGGTCCCAGGACTCCGATGGCGGAGGGTTGTGAAGGTCTCACCTGCCCCTGATGTCCAGGTTGGAGATGGCATAGAAGTACCTGGAGAGGTTGTGAGGGTCGACACTGGTGGGGCCTGTAGCAGGCCGGAGGAGCCGCAGCCTCAGGTCAGTCACAGTGAAGAAGTCCCTCAGCTCCTTGGTAGTGTCCAAGTGGCTGTACAGGGAGGCCATATCACGGAGCCAGGGTCCCCCAAACAGGGCAAACCGCGCCTGGATCTCAAATCGCACCGTCTTCTCCAGCTTCCACACATAGCCCCGAGAATACTCCTCGGTGCAGATAATGTCCAGGACGGAAGTGACACTCAGATCCCGCGCTCTCCGAGATTCCATGCCAAAGGAACTGAGGCAGTCGGCTGCGTAGAACTGGTATGGCTGCCACGTTCGTCCATGATCGAGCGATTTCTCCAGCACCATCTGCTCTGGCCGGCCTGACTCAAAGGTGATGATAATATCCTCGGTCAGCTCGACGCTCTTACCCCAGGACAGGGTCAGATTGACCACCAGAGGCTCCGGGAACTGCCTCCATGAGACACTTTGCCAAAAGGTGTTTGGGACCCGGCCCTCATCATCCACCATTAGCTCGGGGGGGTGTGCGAGCTCAGGCGTGCGAGCGTCACACTCATTGTTGCACATGTACGGGTTCTCCTGGAAACAGCAACCAGAATGGCACGGCGTTAGGTACAGGGTAAAACTCCCTCTACACTGTGTCCCCCATCAAACACTCCCAGGGACAGCGTTAGGTCATGTAAAGCTTTTTCTACGCCCTGTTCAATAGCCATCCCTGTAGTGACGTCTCGGGAAAAGCTGAATGATTGTGTGCATGCCTTATCAGACTGCACTGTGCAGTGGGCAGTCAGACAGCTCCAGAGTGATACTGCTGCTGTGCCGGTGATGGATGCCAGCTCTCTGACTAAACATAGCTTCACACCATAAAATATTAACAGACTGGAATTATAAAGCAGCGCAGGATTGGGAAAAGAGATCTTCAATCTCATGCTGTCCTCACTGGGAATTTTTCCCTGTCTCCAAGTGATTCCCCATACAATTATCGGAAACAGGAACAGGATGAGGCCATTCAGCCTATTGATCATGACCTTGGGGTTTCACCCCCACATTCCTCCCCTACCCCACCCCCACCCCCCCGCCCCTTGCTGTCTCTCAATTCCCAGAATCTGCCAAAACCTCTCAGGCCCAAACTAACATCAGTAAAATGATGGAAATGGCTGAACCCACTGTGCGGGGGCTTCCACACATCAACAACACTCTGAGGGAAGGACTTGTTCCTTACCTCACTCCGAATGATTGGACCCTGATCCGAAGAGTGGACCCAGCATTTTGATTTGCTTCCCAGTGGAAAAGTCTCTCAGCAGCTGCCCAATCAAATTGCTGCAGAATCTCTTATGTTTCAACAAGATCCCCTCTCAGTCTTTAAACTAAATTCTACGTTATTCACCTTCCTAATGCTATCTTCCTGTGTTCTTTCATGACAACACCCAATTCTCTCAGAACGTCAAGCTTCACACTTTAAAAAATACTTGCCTTTTCTATCCTTATGATATCACATCCCCCTGTTAAAATCTATTTGCCCACTCACTGATGCTCTCAGTATCTCTTTGCACCGTCTCTGTGTGCTGCCCACAGCTTACCTTTCCAACCAGCTTTGTGTTAACAGTAAACATCAAGACATTACCCTCGGTCTCTTCATTTCGATAATCAATATCGATCGGAAATAGCTGAGGTCCCAGCACTGATCCCTGTCACACTCCAGTCCTCACATCCTGACAATTTCAAAATGCCCCCTTTATTCACGCTCTCTGTTTTCTGTCTGGTAACCAGTCCTTCATTGCAGACTAACATATTACCTGTAACTCCATGGGTCCCTGTCTTTCCTGTTATGGGATTTTGTGGCACTGTACTGGCCTTGTTAGAAATCATTATACATTACATTTACTTGCTCCCCTTCACCTACCTTCCCCAGCTCCTCCCGAAGAGCACACTCATCGGGTGTCCCTATTGTAAAAACAAGTTGATTTGTTCGAACCAATGTCTGCTTTTCGAAGTGCACCATTAACAGGTAAGAATTGAACCTGGTGTTTTCCCAATAACTGATGTCAGGAAATTGTTTTGTTTTCCCACGAATTCTCCCATTTTCTCCCACATCATTCTCTGAGCCATGTGTTTAGAACATAGAACATAGAACATAGAACAGTACAGCACAGAACAGGCCCTTCAGCCCACAATGTTGTGCCGACCATTGATCCTCATGGATGCACCCTCAAATTTCTGTGACCATATGCATGTCCAGCAGTCTCTTAAATGACCCCAATGACCTTGCTTCCACAACTGCTGCCGGCAACGCATTCCATGCTCTCACAACTCTCTGCGTAAAGAACCTGCCTCTGGCATCCCCTCTATACTTTCCACCAACCAGCTTAAAACTATGACCCCTCGTGCTAGCCATTTCTGCCCTGGGAAATAGTCTCTGGCTATCGACTCTATCTATGCCTCTCATTATCTTGTATACCTCAATTAGGTCCCCTCTCCTCCTCCTTTTCTCCAATGAAAAGAGACCGAGCTCAGTCAACCTCTCTTCATAAGATAAGCCCTCCAGTCCAGGCAGCATCCTGGTAAACCTCCTCTGAACCCTCTCCAAAGCATCCACATCTTTCCTATAATAGGGCGCCCAGAACTGGACGCAGATTTACCTCTTTAATTTTGTTGACCCTGTGTCTATTTGCTCGTGGCTCAGGTAGTAATCTGGAGATTATTTCTTTTCTCCAACACCAGGAACATACCAATCTGGCCAACTGATTGGTTACAAGCAAACTCAGTTAATAACATTGCTGACAGCAAAAGGTGAGGTAGGGAGAGGGGGGCGGGAATGAATCAGAATGGAGTTGGAGGGGAGGATACAGCACTGAATCCCCCCACGGTGCCCACAGCTCTCTAAAAGCAACAAGAGCATTGACGGACACCGTGTGCTCCTTCCCCAAGGACCCCCAGGTTCGAACAAAACTGTAGAAGAGGGGCAGATGCTCAGCAGGAATGACACCCTTCACGGCCCACTGCCTGAGCCTGTTAATCTGGAGATTATTACCTTCCTGGTTCCGCCTTGTAATTTAGCCCCGAGCTGCTCACATTCCCTCAACAGAACACTTTCCTCTTTCTAACTGTATTGCTGGTGTGTGCAGGCATCGCGATGGATTCAGCGCTGTAAAGGTACAAACTGAGACATCCTGAGGATGAGATACACTGCTCCTCCCATCATCAACAACAGAGTGTATCAGCCCAAACTCCTTTTGGAAATGATCAGAGCTCCCCTGTTCAGGATGACTCTGTGATAGAAGTGGAGAGGGTGGCAATACAGAGAGATAATCGAGATAAATGAATCTGTGAATGCTGCAGCATTAACTGAAAGCTTTAGGTACAGCTGCATATTGCAACAGGTTATTTTTAATTCCCATGTAAATTGAATCAACTGAAGGTTACAGGCAGAAGCCTGAAGCCGGGTCAATTCTGAATGAATTCTCCAACACTTCAGATCTGAAGGGCTCCTGAATTGATCTGCACTCTGTACAAAACAACCAGTCCCGTGACACACAGTTACAGCTAACAGCTTGATAAAATTTTACTGTTCAAACAGACAGTAATCTCGAAGGGAATCAATGCTGGGAGCAAGCTGTGACCCCTAACTGGGAGAGTGGGGTAAAACTCAGAGACTCTGTCACTGTCTCCCTCCACCACTCCCAGCTATCTCTGATTGTCAATCCTGAACTCTCACACATATCCCCAATGATTTCTGCTTTATTATCCTCCTCAGAACAATCTGCGTCCGGGCCACCTCCACACTCCATCGTTCCAATATTCTCCGGCTCAGTCTCTCATCTCAATGCTCCACAAACGTTAGTTCCTCCCGAACTCTGCTGTTTGTAACAAACACTTGCCAGGTCCCGTTCACCCATTACCCCATCTGCTCCCTGGCAAACACAGTCTGCAGCCCCTACACCCTCTCCCTATCTCGGTAAACTCCTCCAGCCTCTCCACCGACTCCCTATCTCTGTAACCCCCTCCACCCCCTATATCCCCTCCCTATCTCTGTAACACCCTCCAGCCCCTACACCCCCTCCCTGTCTCTGTAACCTCCTCCACCCACTATATCTCCTCCCTATCCCTGTAACCTCCTCTAGCCCCAACACCTCTCCCTATCTCTGTAACCTCCTCAAGCCCATACACCCCCTCCCTGTCTCTGTAACCCCCTCCAGTCCCTACACCCCCGCCCTTTCTCTGTAACCCCCTCCAGCCACTACATCCCCTCCCTATCTTTGTAACTGCTTCCAGCTGCTACACCCCCTCCCTGTCTCTGTAACTCCCTCCAGTCCCTACACCCCCGCCCTTTCTCTGTAACCCCCTCCAGCCCCTACACCCCCTCCCTATCTTTGTAACTGCCTCCAGCCCCTACACCCCCTCCCTATCTCTGTAACATCCTCTAAACCCTACTCGCCTCCCTATCTGTGTAGCTTCTTCCCGCCCCTAGTCTCCAACCGACCTCGGTGACCATATCCAGGCCCTACTCCCCTCCCTATTTCTGCAACCTGCTCCAAGATCTCTGCCTCCCTCTAATTCCGGGATTTGCATAATCCTGATTTAAATCGCTCCACCATTGAAGGCTGTGCCAGTCCTAAACACCAGAATTCACTCCCTGACTGTCGCCACCTTCTCTCGCTCTGTCCTCATTTAAAATGCTCCTCAAACTTCCATATATGAACTGGTCTTCTCCATGGACATCTCCATGGTTGGGTCACAATCATTTTACTGTCTTTTGCTGTCCTTCCAGTCAGTTTGGCCTTTTAACACCATAAATGTGCCATAGAAATGCAGGCCTTTGTCGGTATGAGTGAAGAACAACCATCCCGAGCAGAGAAGCAACAAGTAACTGATGCCTTTGTCTCAATCAGAACAGAAAAGGTAACATTTCACCAGAATGGCCCTATGTTCCGGAGGCTGTCAGTGTCACACTGCACACCGACAGCAGCACCTCACTATCAGTGTCACACTGCACACCGACAGCAGCACCTCACTGTCAGTGTCACACTGCACACCGACAGCAGCACCTCACTGTCAGTGTCACACTGCACACCGACAGCAGCACCTCACTGTCAGTGTCACACTGCACACCGACAGCAGCACCTCACTGTCAGTGTCACACTGCACACCGACAGCAGCACCTCACTGTCAGTGTCACACTGCACACCGACAGCAGCACCTCACCGTCAGTGTCACACTGCACACCGACAGCAGCACCTCACTGTCAGTGTCACACTGCACACCGACAGCAGCACCTCACTGTCAGTGTCACACTGCACACCGACAGCAGCACCTCACTGTCAGTGTCACACTGCACACCGACAGCAGCACCTCACCGTCAGTGTCAAACTGCACACCGACAGCAGCAACTCACCGTCAGTGTCACACTGCACACCGACAGCAGCACCTCACTGTCAGTGTCACGCTGCACACCGACAGCAGCACCTCACTGTCAGTGTCACACTGCACACCGACAGCAGCACCTCACTGTCAGTGTCACACTGCACACCGACAGCAGCACCTCACTATCAGTGTCACACTGCACACCGACAGCAGCACCTCACTGTCAGTGTCACACTGCACACCGACAGCAGCACCTCACCGTCAGTGTCACACTGCACACCGACAGCAGCACCTCACCGTCAGTGTCACACTGCACACCGACAGAAGCACCTCACCGTCAGTGTCACACTGCACACCGACAGCAGCACCTCACCGTCAGTGTCACACTGCACACCGACAGCAGCACCTCACTGTCAGTGTCACACTGCACACCGACAGCAGCACCTCACCGTCAGTGTCACACTGCACACCGACAGCAGCACCTCACCGTCAGTGTCACACTGCACACCGACAGCAGCACCTCACTGTTAGTGTCACACTGCACACCGACAGCAGCACCTCACCGTCAGTGTCACACTGCACACCGACAGCAGCACCTCACCGTCAGTGTCACACTGCACACCGACAGCAGCACCTCACTGTCAGTGTCACACTGCACACCGACAGCAGCACCTCACCGTCAGTGTCACACTGCACACCGACAGCAGCACCTCACTGTCAGTGTCACACTGCACACCGACAGCAGCACCTCACTGTCAGTGTCACACTGCACACCGACAGCAGCAACTCACTGTTAGTGTCACACTGCACACCGACAGCAGCACCCCACTGTCAGTGTCACACTGCACACCGACAGCAGCACCTCACTGTTAGTGTCACACTGCACACCGACAGCAGCACCTCACCGTCAGTGTCACACTGCACACCGACAGCAGCACCTCACTGTCAGTGTCACACTGCACACCGACAGCAGCACCTCATCGTCAGTGTCACACTGCACACCGACAGCAGCACCTCACTGTCAGTGTCACACTGCACACCGACAGCAGCACCTCACTGTCAGTGTCACACTGCACGCCGACAGCAGCACCTCACTGTCAGTGTCACACTGCACACCGACAGCAGCACCTCACCGTCAGTGTCACACTGCACACCGACAGCAGCACCTCACTGTCAGTGTCACACTGCACACCGACAGAAGCACCTCACTGTCAGTGTCACACTGCACACCGACAGCAGCACCTCACCGTCAGTGTCACACTGCACACCGACAGCAGCACCTCACCGTCAGTGTCACACTGCACACCGACAGTAGCACCTCACTGTCAGTGTCACACTGCACACCGACAGCAGCACCTCACCGTCAGTGTCACACTGCACACCGACAGAAGCACCTCACTGTCAGTGTCACACTGCACACCGACAGCAGCACCTCACTATCAGTGTCACACTGCACACCGACAGCAGCACCTCACCGTCAGTGTCACACTGCACACCGACAGCAGCACCTCACTGTTAGTGTCACACTGCACACCGACAGCAGCACCTCACTGTCAGTGTCACACTGCACACCGACAGCAGCACCTCACCGTCAGTGTCACACTGCACACCGACAGCAGCACCTCACTGTCAGTGTCACACTGCACACCGACAGCAGCACCTCACTGTCAGTGTCACACTGCACACCGACAACAGCACCTCACTGTCAGTGTCACACTGCACACCGACAGCAGCACCTCACTGTCAGTGTCACACTGCACACCGACAGCAGCACCTCACCGTCAGTGTCACACTGCACACCGACAGCAGCACCTCACCGTCAGTGTCACACTGCACACCGACAGCAGCACCTCACCGTCAGTGTCACACTGCACACCGACAGCAGCACCTCACCGTCAGTGTCACACTGCACACCGACATCAGCACCTCACCGTCAGTGTCACACTGCACACCGACAGCAGCACCTCACCGTCAGTGTCACACTGCACACCGACAGCAGCACCTCACTGTCAGTGTCACACTGCACACCGACAGCAGCACCTCACCGTCAGTGTCACACTGCACACCGACAGCAGCACCTAACTGTCAGTGTCACACTGCACACCGACAGCAGCACCTCACTGTCAGTGTCACACTGCACACCGACAACAGCACCTCACTGTCAGTGTCACACTGCACACCGACAGCAGCACCTCACTATCAGTGTCACACTGCACACCGACAGCAGCACCTCACTGTCAGTGTCACACTGCACACCGACAGCAGCACCTCACCGTCAGTGTCACACTGCACACCGACAGCAGCACCTCACCGTCAGTGTCACACTGCACACCGACAGCAGCACCTCACCGTCAGTGTCACACTGCACACCGACAGCAGCACCTCACCGGCAGTGTCACACTGCACACCGACAGCAGCACCTCACCGTCAGTGTCACACTGCACACCGACAGCAGCACCTCACCGTCAGTGTCACACTGCACACCGACAGCAGCACCTCACCGTCAGTGTCACACTGCACACCGACAGCAGCACCTCACCGTCAGTGTCACACTGCACACCGACAGCAGCACCTCACCGTCAGTGTCACACTGCACACCGACAGCAGCACCTCACCGTCAGTGTCACACTGCACACCGACAGCAGCACCTCACCGTCAGTGTCACACTGCACACCGACAGCAGCAGCTCACCGTCAGTGTCACACTGCACACCGACAGCAGCACCTCACCGTCAGTGTCACACTGCACACCGACAGCAGCACCTCACCGTCAGTGTCACACTGCACACCGACAGCAGCACCTCACTGTCAGTGTCACACTGCACACCGACAGCAGCACCTCACTGTCAGTGTCACACTGCACACCGACAGCAGCACCTCACTGTTAGTGTCACACTGCACACCGACAGCAGCACCTCACTGTCATTGTCACACTGCACACCGACAGCAGCACCTCACCGTCAGTGTCACACTGCACACCGACAGCAGCACCTCACTGTTAGTGTCACACTGCACACCGACAGCAGCACCTCACTGTCAGTGTCACACTGCACACCGACAGCAGCACCTCACCGTCAGTGTCACGCTGCACACCGACAGCAGCACCTCACTGTCAGTGTCACACTGCACACCGACAGCAGCACCTCACTGTTAGTGTCACACTGCACACCGACAGCAGCACCTCACTGTTAGTGTCACAATGCACACCGACAGAAGCACCTCACTGTCAGTGTCACACTGCACACCGACAGCAGCACCTCACTGTCAGTGTCACACTGCACACCGACAGCAGCACCTCACCGTCAGTGTCACACTGCACACCGACAGAAGCACCTCACCGTCAGTGTCACACTGCACACCGACAGCAGCACCTCACCGTCAGTGTCACACTGCACACCGACAGCAGCACCTCACTGTCAGTGTCACACTGCACACCGACAGAAGCACCTCACTGTCAGTGTCACACTGCACACCGACAGCAGAACCTCACTGTCAGTGTCACACTGCACACCGACAGCAGCACCTCACTGTCAGTGTCACACTGCACACCGACAGCAGCACCTCACTGTCAGTGTCACACTGCACACCGACAGAAGCACCTCACTGTCAGTGTCACACTGCACACCGACAGAAGCACCTCACCGTCAGTGTCACACTGCACACCGACAGCAGCACCTCACTGTTAGTGTCACACTGCACACCGACAGAAGCACCTCACTGTCAGTGTCACACTGCACACCGACAGCAGCACCTCACTGTCAGTGTCACACTGCACACCGACAGCAGCACCTCACCGTCAGTGTCACACTGCACACCGACAGAAGCACCTCACCGTCAGTGTCACACTGCACACCGACAGCAGCACCTCACCGTCAGTGTCACACTGCACACCGACAGCAGCACCTCACTGTCAGTGTCACACTGCACACCGACAGCAGCACCTCACCGTCAGTGTCACACTGCACACCGACAGCAGCACCTCACTGTCAGTGTCACACTGCACACCGACAGCAGCACCTCACTGTTAGTGTCACACTGCACACCGACAGAAGCACCTCACTGTCAGTGTCACACTGCACACCGACAGCAGCACCTCACTGTCAGTGTCACACTGCACACCGACAGCAGCACCTCACTGTTAGTGTCACACTGCACACCGACAGCAGCACCTCACCGTCAGTGTCACACTGCACACCGACAGCAGCGCCTCACCGTCAGTGTCACACTGCACACCGACAGCAGCACCTCACCGTCAGTGTCACACTGCACACCGACAGCAGCGCCTCACCGTCAGTGTCACACTGCACACCGACAGCAGCGCCTCACCGTCAGTGTCACACTGCACACCGACAGCAGCGCCTCACCGTCAGTGTCACACTGCACACCGACAGCAGCACCTCACCGTCAGTGTCACACTGCACACCGACAGCAGCACCTCACTGTCAGTGTCACACTGCACACCGACAGCAGCACCTCACCGTCAGTGTCACACTGCACACCGACAGCAGCACCTCAGGATTGATTGCCCCAAGGCAGGGTCATTACTGAGGGAGTGCCGCACTGTCAGAGGTTCAGTGCTGAGGGAGTGGGCACTGTCAGAGGGTCAGTACTGAGGGAGTGCTGCACTGTCAGAGGGTCAGTCCTGAGGGAGTGGGCACTGTCAGAGGGTCAGAACTGAGGGGGTGCCGCACTGTCGGAGGGTCAGTACTGAGGGAGTGTCACACTGTCAGAGGGTCAGTACTGAGGGAGTGCCGCACTGTCGGAGGGTCAGTACTGAGGAAGTGCCACACTGTCAGAGGGTCAGTACTGAGGGAGTGCTGCACTGTCGGAGGGTCAGTACTGAGGGAGTGCCACACTGTCAGAGGGTCAGTACTGAGGGAGTGCTGCACTGTCGGAGGGTCAGTACTGAGGGAGTGCCACACTGTCAGAGGGTCAGTACTGAGGGAGTGCTGCACTGTCGGAGGGTCAGTACTGAGGGAGTGCCGCACTGTCGGAGGGTCAGTACTAAGGGAGTGCCGCACTGTCAGAGGGTCAGTACTGAGGGAGTGCCGCACTTTTAGAGGGTCAGTATTGAGGGAGTGCCACACTGTCAGAGGGTCAGTACTGAGGGAGTGCCGCACTGTCGGAGGGTCAGTACTGAGGGAGTGCCGCACTGTCAGAGGGTCAGTGCTAAGGGAGTGCTACACTGTCAGAGGGTGAGTGCTGACGGAGCGCCGCGCTATACGGGGAAGATGATGCTGTTCAATGCCTCGTGACAGTTTCTGTGGTAATGCACTGTCTATTCATTGTCGTTCTCCTATTTGGGAGAAAATGTTTTAGGTTTTGTTTTCTGCACCCACGGAGCTTACGTTATAATCTGCGAGAAAACCACTGCCTGGGAATAATTGATTGGAGCCGTATTGTGTTGATGTTTGTTATGACATCTTTCAATTCCAAATAAGAATGTTGGGTTTGGAGGGCCAGCTGTCAAAGGCTGATTTGATAAAGATACAAACAGATACTGTCGCAAATAAATTTTAAACTAATTATGTGAAATGATCAGCTCAAACATACAGTGTACTAACACAATAGCTCGGGGAAATAGATCAATCTGTGGATACCTAACAGCGTGAAACAGTGTATTATATAAAACGGAGGGGAGTACAATGTTGGGGCAAATGCTAATAACGATTGAGAGAGTTTTCCAAACCAGCTCAGAGTGACCGAAACATTAAAGAAAATCAAAAATGTAAAGTTGAGTAAAACAGCTGAGAAAATATGTCAGCGAACAGGAAATTTTATCAGGATATAGAAAGAGGCATTAAAGATTGTCCCTTCAAGAGAGAAATGGGGGCAATTCCCTTGAGTAAGAGGAAGAAGGAGAGATATCAAACCAATACACTGTACCTGCCTTGTGGAAGACGTAATGGATGTTGCAAAATTAGAAGTAATTGAGAAATTAATTTTAACGAGGAGCTTCGAGTCATTAATGTCATCAGAGAATGAGTTTGCAAAAACTGCGCATGAAATATTCCAGATCTGCCCTGTGCCTCGAAACATATATCACCTTCCTTGTTCCAAATCGACACACAGAAATGACACACACAGAATGGGGCCATTTGGCCCACCTTGGCCATGTTTACCCAGAGACACCTAGATGTCCTTTCCAATCCCATCTTCCTGCACACGGTCCAAAGCCCGGCAGCTTACAGCATTTCAGGTGCAGCTCCAGGGATCATTTCAAATAGTTTAACCTCGCTGCCCTCATCACCAACTCAGGCAGCGAATTCTAGACACCAACCACTCTCTGCACAAAAATGCTTTTCCTCATTCTCTCTAATTCCCTGCCATTTAGCTTGAAACTAAGACCCCACCCCCCAACCAGCTTTTGAACTCGCTGCCAAGGGAAAAGGGTTCCCTTGTCTGTTCTATCTCGAGTCCTCACAATTCTGTACACCTTAATCAAGTCACCCTTCAGCCTTCTCTGTTCCAAGGAAAACAAACCCAACCCCTCCAAACTCCCCTCTTAGCTGCAATTCTCCAGCCCGAGTAACATTCTGGTAAATCTCTGCTCTTCTCTGCTCTCTCTCCAGAGCAATTACATCCTTCCTGGAATGTGCTGAGCAGGACTGCACACAATACTCCAATTCAGGCCTCACCAGTGTCACCTACAGTTCCATCATTATATCCCTGCCTGTGTGCTCCACATCTCTGTTGATGAAGGAGAGCAGTCCACGTGCCTCGTTATAACCTTAATTCCCTGTGCTGCTACTTTCTGGGACCTGGGCACTTGGACAGTGCACCCACCTGTGGGCTATCTACAAATTACTGGCTGATCGTGGGCTTTTTTATGTTAACGGCTATTCAATTCTCATATTCTCTCTCTACCTCCCAGCGTTATTTTCCCCTTCAATTCACCTCACACCCTGTTAGATTTATCAAGGTTTTGGTTTGAAGAATTGACCTGATGTACATCCTACTCTCTCCGTTTTTTCTTCATCACAGCCTCTCACTCTCCCTCTCTCACTATCCCGGGAGGTCAGCTTTACACTCCTCCAGCCTTGCTTTTGTTGGAATGATCCTGTTGTGTTTCTGAAACTTCTCCGTGGAAAGATGGTCCATCGCACAGTTGCAGTTCCTCCTGTTCAGTTTCTGGTTCCATCTTCCCCGGCTCGATCCTTTCACACCTGATTGCCCTTTGTCCTGCACCAGCTGACATCTTCTCTTTATGATAGCTCCTCTCTTTTCTGCATTCCCCAGTTCAAGCTGTTCCAGTTTCGTATCTGGGGGGTCGGGTTCGCTCAGGTGGCTGGACGGCTGGTTTTTGAAACAGAGTGATGCCGACAGTGTGGATTCAATCCCTATCACTGACTGAGGTTACAATGAAGGACTTTACTTCTCAACCTCTCCCCTCAGCTCCGACACGATGACCCTCAGGTTAAATCACCATCAGCCATCTCTGTCCACACAGACAGCTGCCCAATGTTCTGGTAAGACTTTGGCATTACCACACATTCCCAACTCCCTAAAGGCTCAGCAGCATCGTGTCTGGGTCACAAAGAGTGGGGAATAAACCCCAGTCCTGCCAGTGACACCCACAGCCTCAGTATTGAGTTAATAACGAAATGACAGGTTTAAGTCAACATCTTGCCAGGGAGCTCGATGGGATTAGCAGCGTTGGAATTTAATTACAAAGGATGTGAGCTGGCAGAAATGAATGTTTGTTCAAGTTAATGAAAGCCAGCACTCTGCACCTGGTGTTTGTGTCTAAACATTTCAGTAATGAGAAGACCAGGGGGAGGTTTCAGAGATCAGAAAGCAGGATGGTGATAGAATGAGAATTTACAGGAAATCTTTCACCACGCAGCCTGGTTGCCCTACACTATTGACAGAGTCCTGTGTAAATCAGTCCCCCTCAATCACAATCAGCTTTCACTGAACAGTCAGTATTCACTTTTAAACCCTCCTTCCCCAAGAGGGACCTCCCTGAAATGAAAACTGTCCATAAAGGGCTTTCTCCCCAGTCTGGTCTCCTGAGTGTCCCCAGCTCATACAGACTCAGGGTAGTGAAAGTGCGTCAGCTCGGTCAGCACATCCTTGTTAACAGAATGACATGCCTGACAAATCTGTTCGAATCCTTGAAGGAGGTAATGAACAAGTTCAACAAAGGAGAGACAGTGGATGTGATCTATTTGGATTTTCAAAAGGACTTTGACAAGGTGCCAACAGGAGGCTGCGAAATAACATAGTGTCAGAGGCAGGGTACAGGCATGGAGAGAGGATTGGCTGACTGGCAGAAAGCAGAGAGTGGGGATGACAGACAGTGACCACTGGAGCTCTGCAGGGGTCAGTGTTGGGACCACAGCTATCCACGTTACACATTAACGATCTGGATGGAGGAACTGAGGGCTTGTTGCTAAGTTTGTAGGTCACACAAAGATAGGTGGAGGGACAGGTAGAGCTGAGGACACGGGGAGGCTGCAGAACGACTCGGGCAGGTTGGGAGAGTGAGCAAAGAAGTGGCAGATGGAACACAATGTGGGAAGGTGTGAGGTTATACACTTTGGTCGGAAGAACAGAGGCATAGAATATTTTCTGAATGGGGAAAAGCCACAGAAATCTGAACCACAAAGGACCATGTGAGCCCGACTTCCTGATTCTATTAAAATTAAAATGTAGGCTTAGTTGGCAGTTGGACGGCAAATGCAATGTTAGCTGAGAATATAATAGCACAGACATATTGCTGAGGCTGTATAAGGCTCTGGTCAGACCACATTTGAAACATTGCAAGCAGTTTTGGGCCTGTGTCTAGGAATAGATGAGCTGGTATTGGAAGGAGTCCAGAGGAGGTTCATTAAAATGATCCTGGGAATGAAGGGATAGTCGAGGACTCTGGGCCTCTGACCCTCTGACAGTGCGACATTCCTTCCGTACTGACCCTCTGACAGTGCACTGCTCCCTCAGTACTAACACTCCGACAGTGCGGCACTTCCTCAGTACTGACCCTCCGACAGTGCGGCACTCCCTCAGTACTGACCCTCCGACAGTGCGGCACTCCCTCAGTACTGACCCTCTGATAGTGAGGCACTCCCTCAGTACTGACCCTCTGACAGTGCGGCACAGCGCTGAGTCTGTGTTGCTCTGCGTTTTTCAAATGGATTTATTTGCTGATGTGGGTCTTGAACCCTGGGCCTTACTGTCTGTCTCTCTCTGTGTTTGATATTAAATGTCTGTTTGGGTAAAACAGCGCAGGCTCAAACTGAGACTGACAGGTGATGGAAATGAGAATCTCATCGATCAAAAGCTTCAAAATAAAAATCTACTGGCTGACGAGATGGTCAGAGGTCAGTCAGTCTTTGCTACGACAAGATTAAATTATTCTTCAATCTACTTGTCTCTCTGCTTATAATTGATCCGGGCATTCCCTCTGGGAATCATTCAATGAGGAACCCTGCTCCGAGGGCACTGAGCCTGGTCAGGGTGAATGCCCAGACAGCTGGCCAGGTTGAGGCACTCAGTAGGGAGGGAGATAGTGGCCCGGATTAATGAGGGAGAATGTTCACGGCCTCAGCTTTAACCGCCCGCCCCACCCAACCCCCTCAACCCTCTTTCTCACCCCAACCCCTAGACCCTGTCCTCAGCCCTCGATGTTCCTGTGCAGTGTAAAGATGAGAACATAGAATAGTACAGTACAGTCCAGGCCCTTTGACTCAAGATATTGCTCTGACCTATTATCCTACTCTCAAATCAAACTACCCTGCATACCCAACATTGTACTATCATCCATGTGCCTATCCAAGAGTTACTTGAAAGTCCCTAAAGTGTCTAACTCTACTACTATGCTGGCAGCGCATTTCACACTCCCACTATAGACCCTACCTCTGACACTTCCCCATACCTTCTTCCAATCACCTTAAAATTATGCCCCTTGTAATAGTCTTTTCTGTCCTTGGAAAATGTCTCTGACTGTCCACTCTATCTGTGCCTCTCATCATGTTGTAAACCTCTATCGAGTCACCTCTCATCTTTCTTTGCTCCAATTAGAAAAGCCCGAGCTGCCTCAACCTTCCCTCATAAGACCTGCCCTCTAGTCCAGGCAGCATCCTGGTAAATCTCCTCAGCACCCTCTCTGAAGCTTCTACACCTTTCCTATAGTGAGCTGACCAAACTGAACACAATATTACAAGTGTGGTCTAATCGGCGTTTTATAGAGCTGTAGTATAACCTCATGGCTCTTAAACTCAATTCCCCTGCTATTGAAAGCTAACACACCATACACCTTCTTTACAACCCCATCAACTTGGGTCGTCACTTTGAGGGATCTATGGACATGGACCTCAAGATCCCTTAGTTCTTCCACACTGCTGAGAATCCTGCCATTAACCCTGTATTCTGCATTCAAATTTGACCTTCCAAAATGAATCACTTCACACTTTTCTGGGTTGAATCCCATCTGCCTCTTCTTTCCCCAGCTCTACATCCTGTCTATGTCCTGTTGCAACCTACAACAGCCCTCCACACCGTTTCAACTCCACCAACCTTTCTATCATCGGCAAACTTATTCTCGCACACTTCCACTTCCTCATCCAAGTCATTTATAAAGATCACAAAGAGCAGAGGTCCCAGAACAGATCCCTGCGGGACACCACTGGTCACCGAGCTCCAGGCTGAATACTTTTCACTTACTACCACCCTCCATCTTCTTTTGGACAGCCAATTGTTCAGGGATGAGGGACAGTTGCAAGAGAATGGACTCTGAGATTCCAGAGTGAATGTTCAGATTGCAATCCCAACCACAAATAAACTCCCTTCCAATCGGGAAAACCTGGGGGTATCTAGAATCAGAGAAGGCCATTCATCCCATCTTGCCAAACTATGCCCTTTGGAATTGGGGAATGGGAACCAAGGATAATTGGAGAGACTTTGAAAGGGCCAGCAGGGACACAACGGAATGAATGGCCTCCTCCTGTGTTGCGTGGCTGTTGGAACAGGAGGCAGATGAATGGATCCTGACATGAACAATCACAAAAGAATGGGGTCATTATCTTCTCAGTATGAACAATCATCTTCATTCAAATTTCCTGGGGTCTTCGATCCACACATACGTAGCCTTTGGGGGAAAATTACTTCATTGGTTGTAAAGAGCTCTGGGATGTCATGAGATACTGAATGCTGATTTGGAAATGCAAGTCTTTGTTTGAAAGATGAGACCCAGAAACTCGCACATTCACCAGCTGTCACGACTCAATTGGATTTTCATAATTGGTGCTGGGATTCAGAAATAATTGGTTGTCAGCCTTTTAGCGGAGCTAGTTCGAGAGTGTGTTTCCACAGAACTCGTGATGATTCTCTCTTTAAGTCAACAGTTCCAGTCAGCCTCACAACACATGTAGTAAATTCGCTGAGACAAGGATTCCTGGTTAACCACATTCTCTTTCAAACTCACCGACAAAATGAGTGAGATCATCCTGACACTGTGTAAATCATCAGTGAAAACACGCTTAGATACACCAAACTGCTTATCAAATACACTGAACAACTCCATAAATACCCTGACCATCTCAAATACACTGACCATCTCGTCAAATACCCTGACCATCTCCTTAAATACACTGACCATCTCCTCAAATACCCAGACCATCTCCTCAAATACACTGACCATCTCCTCAAATACCCAGACCATCTCTTCAAATACACTGACCATCTCCTCAAATACACTGACCATCTCCTCAAATACACTGACCATCTCCTCAAATACCCTGACCATCTCCTCAAATACACTGACCATCTCTTCAAATACCCTGACCATCTCGTCAAATACACTGAACATCTCGTCAAATACATGATTGGTTCAGAAATCATTTTACTGATTCACGGGTAATGGGATGTGGGTGTCTGGTTGGCCAGCATTTACTGCCCATCCCTAGTTGCCCTTGAGTAGGTGGGGGTGAGCTGCCTTCTAGAACTGCTGCAGTCTAGATGCTGTCGGTTGACCCACAATGCTGTTAGGGAGGGAATTGCAGGATTTTGAGACGGTGACAATGAAGGAACAGCAATATATTTCCAAGTCAGGATGGTGAGTAGCTTGGAGGGGAACTTGCAGGGGGTGGGGTTCCCGTGTATCTGCTGCAGTCGTTGTCACTTTGGAAGGTGCTGTCTGAGGATCTTTGGTGAATTTCTGCAGTGCATCTTGTAGATAGTACACACTGCTGCTACTGCGCGTCAGTGGTGGAGGGAGTGGGATGTTTGTGGATGTGGTGCCAATGAAATAGCTGCTCTATCCTGGACGGTGTCGGGCTTCTTGAGTGTTGTTGGGGCTTCACCCATCCAGGCAAGTGGGGAGTATTCCATCACACTCCTGACTTGTGTCCTGTAGATGGTGGACAGGCTTTGAGGGGTCAGGAGGTGAGTTACTTGAAGCAGGATTCCTAGCCTCAGACCTGCTGCTGTAGACATTATGACAGGCACAGACCAGTTGAGTTTCTGATAGTGGAGGAGTCAGTGATGGTAATGCCATGGAATAACAAGAGGTGATGGATATTGGTGATGGTCACTGCCTGGCATTCGTGTGGCACGAATGTTACTTCCTACGTATTTGCCCAAGCCTGGATAGTGTCCAGATCTTCTTGCATTTGAATTTGGACTGCCTCAGTATCTGCAAGGCACAAATTCTGTAATCGTTGTTAAATATCCACACTTCAGACCTTATGATGGAGGGAAGGTCCTGGATGTGAGTTTGCTCGCTGAGCTGGAAGGTTCGTTTTCAGACGTTTCGTCACCATTCTAGGTAACATCATCAGTGAGCCTCCGACGAAGCGCTGGTGTTATGTCCCGCTTTCTATTTATCTGGTTAGGTTTCCTTGGGTTGGTGATGTCATTTCCTGCGTTGGTGATGTTATTTCCTGTTCTTTTTCTCAGGAGATGGTAGATTGGCTCCAAATCAATGTGTTTGTTGATGGAGTTCCGGTTGGAATGCCATGCTTCTAGGAATTCGTGTGCGTGTCTCTGTTTGGCTTGTCCTAGGATGGGTGTGTTGTCCCAATCAAAGTGGTGTCCTTCCACATCTGTATGTAAGGATACGAGTGACAGTGGGTCATGTCGTTTTGTGGCTAGTTGATGTTCATGTATCCTGGTGGCTAGCTTTCTGCCTGTTTGTCCAATGTAGTGTTTGTCACAGTTCTTGCAAGGTATTTTGTAGATGACGTTTGTTTTATTTGTTGTCTGTATAGGGTCTTTTAAGTTCATTAGCTGCTGTTTTAGTGTGTTGGTGGGTTTGTGGGCTACCCTGATGCCAAGAGGTCCGAGTAGTCTGGCAGTCATTTCGGAAATGTCTTTGATGTAGGGGAGAGTGGTTATGGTTTCTGGGCCCGTTTTGACTGTTTGTTTGGATTTGTTGCTGAGGAATCGGCGGACTGTGTTCATTGGGTACCCGTTCTTTTTGAATATGCTGTTTAGGTGATTTTCTTCTGCTCTGCGTAGTTCTTCTGTGCTGCAGTGTGTGGTGGCTCGTTGGAATAATGTTCTAATGCAGCTTCGTTTGTGGGTGTTGGGATGGTTGCTCCTGTAGTTCAGTATTTGGTCCGTATGTGTTGTTTTCCTGTAGACGCTGGTTTGAAGTTCCCCATTGGCTGTTCGCTCTACTGTGACATCTAGGAATGGCAGTTTCTTGTTGTTTTCCTCCTCTTTTGTGAATGTTATGCCAGTAAAGGGTATTATTGATGGTCTTGAAGGTTTCCTCTAATTTGTTTTGTTTAGTGATGACAAAGGTGTCATCCACATAGCGGACCCAAAGTTTGGGTTGGATGATTGGCAGAGCTGTTTGTTCGAGTCTCTGCATTACTGCCTCTGCTAAGAACCCTGATATCGGAGATCCCATGGGTGTACCGTTGGTTTGTCTGTAGGTTTTGTTATTGAAAGTGAAGTGGGTGGTGAGGCATAGGTCCACCAGCTTGATGATGTTGTCCTTGCTGATGAGGTTGGTGGGGTCTGGTGTATGTGTCTTCGGTTCTTCTAATAGTGTAGTCAGTGTTTCTTTGGCCAGGTTGATGTTGATGGATGTGAACAGGGCTGTTACGTCAAAGGAGACCATTATTTCATCCTCTTCTATCTTGGTGTCTTTGATGGTGTTCAGGAATTCTTGGGTGGAGCGAATGGAGTGGTGGGAGTCTTCTACTGGGTGTTTTAGTCTTTGGTGTAGTTCCTTGGCTAATCTGTAGGTTGGTGTTCCAGGGAGCGAGACTATGGATCTGAGGGGGGCTCCTGGTTTGTGAATTTTTGGTAGTCCGTAGAAGCGTGGTGTGTTGGATCCATCTGGTTTCATTTTTTGGAAGTCTCTCTTGTTTAATTCTCCAGATTTTTGAAGTTTTTTGACTAAGGCTGTGATTCGGACCCTATCGCAGGGAAGGTCATTGATGAAGCAGCTGAAGGTGAATGGGCCTCGGACACTACCCTGAGGAACTCCTGCAGAGGCATGCTCAAAACTCTCTGTGTCACACTGTACCCAGTACCCCATCTCTCTCTGTCAGCCACACTGGACCCAGTGTCCATATCACTCTGGGTCACACTGTACCCAGTACCCCATCTCTGTCTCTGGGTCACACTGTACACAGTACCCCACCTCTCTCTGGGTCACACTGTACTCAGTGCCCATCTCTCTCTCTCTGGGTCACACTGTACTCAGTGCCCATCTCTCTCTCTGGGTCACACTGTGCTCAGTGCCCATCTCTTTCTTTCTGGGTCACACTGTACTCAGTGCCCATCTCTCTCTCTGGGTCACACTGTACACAGTACCCCACCTCTCTCTCTGGGTCACACTGTACTCAGTGCCCATCTCTCTCTCTCTCTGGGTCACACTGTACACAGTACCCCACCTCTCTCTCTGGGTCACACTGTACTCAGTGCCCATCTCTCTCTCTCTGGGCCGCACTGTACCCAGTACCCCATCTCTGTCTCTGGGTCACACTGTACTCAGTGCCCATCTCTCTCTGGGTCACACTGTACTCAGTGCCCATCTCTCTCTCTCTGGGTCACACTGTATTCAGTACCCCATCTCCCTCTCTGGGTCACACTGTACTCAGTGCCCATCTCTCTCTCTCTGGGTCACACTGTACTCAGTGCCCATCTCTCTCTCTGGGTCACACTGTGCTCAGTGCCCATCTCTCTCTTTCTGGGTCACACTGTACTCAGTGCCCATCTCTCTCTCTGGGTCACACTGTACACAGTACCCCACCTCTCTCTCTGGGTCACACTGTACTCAGTGCCCATCTCTCTCTCTCTGGGTCACACTGTACACAGTACCCCACCTCTCTCTCTGGGTCACACTGTACTCAGTGCCCATCTCTCTCTCTCTGGGTCACACTGTATTCAGTACCCCATCTCTCTCTCTGGATCACACTGTACTCAGTGCCCATCTCCCTCTCTGGGTCACACTGTACTCAGTGCCCATCTCTCTCTCTCTGGGTCACACTGTACTCAGTACCCCATCCCTCTCTGGGTCACACTGTATTCAGTGCCCATCTCTCTCTCTGGGTCACACTGTACTCAGTGCCCATCTCTCTCTCTGGGTCACACTGTACACAGTACCCCACCTCTCTCTCTGGGTCACACTGTACTCAGTGCCCATCTCTCTCTCTCTGGGTCACACTGTATTCAGTGCCCATCTCTCTCAGGCAGTGGAATGCCCAACCTACTCAGAGTTTCCTGCTTGTTGCAGATGGTTTTCTTCCCTCTCGGTGAGTTTTATTCAATCCCAGGAGAAATTCTCAGTCCCATCAATCAGTCACAGTGAAGTGGAACAGGGTTTAAATCCTTTGTGTTACTGCCAGAAATTAATCAGCTTGGAGTTTACATGGAGTCAGCAAAATGTTCCCGTTCACAAACAAAAACAAAGTTTCTGGAAAAGCTCAGCAGGTCTGGCAGCATCTGTGAAGGGAAAAACAGAGTTAACATTTCGTGTTCGGTGTCCCTTCTTTAGAACATTCCACTTCCCTCTCTGAGACTGATGATGTTGGACACAAGTCTTTCCACCTGGAGAATGTAAAGGGAACAATTCCCATTCTGCCTCTCACCAAGACCACTCCCTGTGCCCCCCAGGAGCAGCTCCACGGTATTGTGCAAACCACCACCCCACCCCCCTGCCCTCTCCACCCCTACCCCCAGCTACTGAATCTCCCAGCACTGCCTTTGACAGCTCCACTTCACAGACAGTTCTGCCTGGCCTCTCACTAACATGCAGTAAGTCCCAGGGCCAGGCTGTCCCCTTACTCACTGAGCCGCAGTGACCCTTCGCCACCGGCTGTTTATTCCCATTCCTTCAGGAACTGAATGGAAATTGCCAGCTGCTGAGTGGGATTTGATCTCAGGATTATTAAGCTGGCTCTCAGCATTCTCAATCTAATAACGTCACCAATATGTTACCATTCCTGACAGCTCATTTACATCCACATTTCATCCAATTCACTGCTTCAATAAACCCCACTGAAAATGTGAAGTGGATTACATTTATCCCATCGCATTTTGACTCAGACACTCATTTTCAGAATTAATCTGATTGAGGATTTGCTGTTTTTGTGAAGCTTTGAGAGAATAAATCAGTGTCTCCCACAATCTCTTTGGTTAAACTGGGTCCATTGCTGACCGGGTGCTTCAGCTGGGAATTATCAGTGTATTATTTAAATTAGGACAGAGAGACAAATGGGGGAAGTGACCAACCTGTTAGCCTCACATCAGCAGCGAGAGGATGCTTAAATCTATTATCCAGGCTCAGGTACAGGACAAAATTGTATCAGTGATAATGGGAACTGCAGATGCTGGAGAATTCCAAGACAACAAATTGTGAGGCTGGATGAACACAGCAGGCCAAGCAGCATCTTAGGAACACAAAAGCTGACGTTTCGGGCCTAGACCCTTCACCAGAGAGGGGGATGGGATGAGGGCTCTGGAATAAATAGGGAGAGAGGGGGAGGTGGGCCGAAGATGGAGAGTAAAGAAGATAGGTGGAGAGGAGAGTATAGGTGGGGAGGTAGGGAGGGGATAGGTCAGTCCAGGGAAGATGGACAGGTCAAGGAGGTGGGATGAGGTTAGTAGGTAGGAGATGGAGGTGGGGCTTGGGGTGGGAGGAAGGGATGGGTGAGAGGAAGAACAGGTTAGGGAGGCAGAGACAGGTTGGACTGGTTTTGGGATGCAGTGGGTGGAGGGGAAGAGCTGGGCTGGTTGTGTGGTGCAGTGGGGGGAGGAGAAGATCTGGGCTGGTTTTGGGATCCGGTGGGGGAAGGGGAGATTTTGAAGCTGGTGAAATCCACTTTGATACCATTGGGCTGCAGGGTTCCCAAGCAGAATATGAGTTGCTGTTCCTGCAACCTTCGGGTGGCATCATTGTGGCACTGCAGGAGGCCCATGATGGCCACGTCATCTAAAGAATGGGAGGGGGAGTGGAAATGGTTTGCGACTGGGAGGTACAGTTGTTTATTGCGAACCGAGCGGAGGTGTTCTGCAAAGCGGTCCCCAAGCCTCGGAACCGCAACTCATATTCCGCTTGGGAACCCTGCAGCCCAGTGGTATCAATGTGGACTTCACCAGCTTCAAAATCTCCCCTTCCCCCACCGGATCCCAAAACCAGCCCAGTTCGTCCCCTCCCCCCACTGCAGCACACAACCAGCCCAGCTCTTCCCCACCACCCACTGCATTCCATAACCAGTCCAACCTGTCTCTGCCTCCCTAACCTGTTCTTCCTCTGACCCATCCCTTCCTCCCATCTCAAGCCGCACCCCCATCTACCTATTAACCTCATCCCACTTCCTTGACCTGTCCATCTTCCCTGGACTGACCTATCCCCTCCCTACCTCCCCACCTATACTCTCTCCACCTATCTTCTTTTCTCTCCATCTTCGGTCCGCCTCCCCCTCTCTCCCTATTTATTCCAGAACCCTCACCCCATCCCCCTCTCTGATGAAGGGTCTAGGCCCGAAACGTCAGTTTTTGTGCTCCTGAGATGCTGCTTGGCCTGCTGTGTTCATCCAACCTCACATTTTATTATCTCAGGTACAGGACACTTGGGAATTAATAAAGGGATTAGGTTGAGCCAGCATGAGGTTAGGAAAGGGAAATTAGATTGTACAAATCTGGTGGGAATTTTTGAGGATGTTAGAAGCTGAACAGATTAAGCAGAGCCACTGGATGTGGGATATTTGGACGCTTTGGAGGATTTTGATAAAAGTTGCATGAGAGAGACTTGTGAAGAGTACTACAACTTATGGGATTCAAGAGAAAAGCCTGGAATGGATTGCAACTGAGTGAATGGACAGAGAACTGGGACAGGCTTTGATCACCAGCTCTGAGCAAGATCGAGTTTCTTTCCAGCCCATTGCCAGGCCCAGACTGAATACATTCTCACCTCGAAGCCTTTCCTGCTAACATTCCCACTCACACTGAATACCAACTGCGACAACAGATGTTTCTGAGATGGAGCAGTTTGGGAGAGAGAGAGAGAGAGAATGAGAGAATATGTCAAAAAAAAACCCAGGCCCTTATTAAAGCCCACAAACTGCCAGATAAATGCTGAGAAACCCAGGCAGGACAATCATCCACTAAATGGCCAATAAACTCTAATATGACCGAGACAGTCGATGTTTATCCTTTAGCCGACCTCACTCGGTGCAGATTAAATAGGAAAATAAGGAACAGCAAAAATAGGAAGAGGCCATTCGGCCCTTTCAGCTGTTGCCCCATTCAAGACAGGCATGGGTAATGATGTGTGTGTGTGTGTGTGTGTGTGTGTGTGTGTGTGTGTGTGTGTGTGTGTGTGTGTGTGTGTGTGTGTGTGAGAGAGAGAGAGAGTATGTGTGTGTGGGAGAGTGTGTGTGACCGTGTGTGTGTGAGAGTCTGTGTGTGTGAGAGAGAGAGAGTATGTGTGTGTGAGAGAGAGTGTGTGTGTGTGTGTGTGTGTGTGTGTGTGTGTGTGTGTGTGTGTGTGTGTGTGTGTGTGAGAGTGTGTGTGTGTGTGAGCGTGTGTGTGTGAGAGTGAGAGAGTGTGTGAGCATGTGTGTGTGAGCGTGTGTGTGTGAGCATGAGAGAGAGAGAGTGTGTGTGTGTGTGTGTGTGTGTGTGTGTGTGTGTGTGTGTGTGTGTGTGTTTGTGTGAGAGAGAGAGCATGTGAATGAGGATGTGGTGTGAGTGGGGGTATGGGGATGTGCGCCTGGGGAGATTTGTGGGTGGGGGTGCATTTGGGTGACGTCCAAAACCAGTGACCGAAACCGTTTCCCCACAATGCCCTCAGTTTTAGCCTCAGTGCCCTGGTTTCTGATTGTGGAGTGGGATTGAGGAGAGAGATGCCTTCGATAAAAACCATTCCCTGAGGCTCCATTAACACAGAGACACACACAACACACACTGGGTCAAGAAGCTGTCAACTTACCAGTGTGCAGTACATCTCGGGGCTCTCCCCACATGTACTGTTGGGGGGGTCCAAGCTGATCTTCAGAAACCTGGTGAGTTGGGCAGCTTCAGGCTGACATGCCATGTAATCCCAGCTCAGTCCCTGATCCCTGTGAACCTGGGTTTTACACAGATCATAGTGACCCCAGGATGGGAAGTGTTGGCCAGCGAGACCCAGGCTCAGCGACAGGGCCTGGAGTGTCAACAGACTGAACAGGGGCATCGTTCTGACTAGACCGTGATGCGAGATGGAGCCCTCAGTGTGAGCACACCCTCAGGGGCTCAGGAATTCCAGAGATTTCTTCCAGCTGATTGATACATCAGATGGATGTTGTGGTTGGCTGATCACTTGGCACTGGGAGCCAATGGGATGACTCTATCCTGACCAGAGTTGGTTTCCATGAATCAGCTCTTACCCCAGCATCGGAATCCTGTTGGGAGAGAAATGAAAACCAGTGAATTTGGGATTACTGTCCGACACTGTCTCACTCCCACCCCCAGTCTCTGTCTCCTGTTGGTGGTGAACAATTAGGAAAAACAACAGCTAATAGCACAGTGAGATCCCAAATGAGAGTAAATCATACCTCCTGTCACCTTCGCTCGTACTCTGCAACAGCCTACACTGGAAAGCAAACAGTTTTTTTTTCATTTTAATAGACAGTTCATTCCCTTTCAACTAAACACAGAGACTGGCAAATCTGCCCCCAGATTATTTTACAATACAATGTTTTAAAAACAAAGAACCAAAGAAACCTACAGCACAGGAACAGGCCCTTCGGCCCTCCAAGCCTGCGTCGATCAAGATCCTCTGTCTAACCTGTCATCTATTTTCTAACGGCCTGTGTCCATTTGCTCCCTGCCCATCCATGTACCTGTCCAAATATATCTTCAAAGACGCTAACGTGTCTGTGTCTACCACCTCTGCTGGCAACGCGTTCCAGGCACCCACCACCCTCTGTGTAAAGAACTTTCCACGCATATCTCCCTTAAACTTTCCTCCTCTCACTTTGAACTCATGACCCCTAGTAATTGAGTCCCCCACTCTGGGAAAAAGCTTATTGCTATTCACCCTGTGTACACCCCTGATGATTTTGTAGAACTCAATCAGGTCCCCCCTCAATCTCCGTCTTTCTAATGTAAATAATCCTAATCTACTCAACCTCTCTTCAGAGCTAGCACCCTCCAAACCGGGCAACATCGTGCTGAACCTCCTCTGCACCCTCTCCAAAGCATCCACATCCTTTTGGTAATGTGGCGACCAGAACTGTACACAGTACTCTAAATGTGGCCGCACCAAAGTCTTATACAACTGTAACATGACCTGCCAACTCTTGTACTCAATACCCCGCCCAATGAAGGAAAGCATGCCATATGCCTTCTTGACCACCCTATTGACCTGCGTTGTCACCTTCAGGGAACAATGGACCTGAACACCCAGATCTCTCTGTTCATCAATTTTCCCTCGGACTTTTCCATTTACTGTATAGTTTGCCCTTGAATTAGAACTTCCAAAATGCATCACCTCGCATTTGCCCGGATTGAACTCCAACTTGGGAAGTGAGTGATGTCCAGTCAAAAGGCAGTGAGGAATATAAACCATTCTCTGGGAGAAACACCACAGCATTTTATAAACTGCTGCGGAAACAGCTTCAGAATCCTCTCTCATCCGCTCGAGTTACTCTATTCCCCTTTACTTCAAGCACTTCAAACACACACACACACATTCAGGAGATCCATGTCACTGACCCACTCAAACCCACTGCACACTCACCAACACACACTCACCAACACACACTCACTGCCTCCAATTTCTGACTCACGTTCACAATTACCTGCTCAAATGCTGACAAGAATTTTCATTTGATTAGCACCTGAATGCTGTGAGGTGCAACACAACATTGTAAACAGAGGATAGGTCTGAACGCCAGGCAAAGGCATGGGAAGTATAGACCAGAGGATTGTCTCCAAGGAGGGAGCTAATGAGCAGCGAGGGATAGAGAGATTCAGGAGGGGAGTCCCAAAACTCAGGATGGAGTTGCTGAAGACATGGCTGCCAGTAATGAAGGACAGATCTCAGAGCAGGGTCCAGAGTTCAATGTCTTCAGAATCATTAAGAGATAAGGAGCATGTAGGGACTGGAGGAAGTTACAGAGACAGGGAGGTGTGTCAGGAATTGCAGGTTTTATAGAGATAGAGAGAGATTCAGGGTTGGGGGACATTACAGAGACAATGAGGGGTCTGTGGGTTGGATCAGGGAGGGGTTAGGGGGCAGAGGAGTTTGCAAAGGTAGGGAGATGTGTAGGGGGATGGAAGAGGTTACACAGATGGTGTGGTGTTAGATGCTGCAGGTCATTACAGAGATAAGGGCTGGTATAGGGTTATGAGGAGGTTACAGAGATAGGGAGGGGGTGTAGGGACTGGAGGAGGTTGCAGAGATAGGGAGGGGTGTAGGGGCTGGAAGAGGCGACAGAGATAAGGAGGGGATGTGGGGGCTGGAGGGGGTTACAGAAATACGGAAGGGCTGAAGGGGTTGGAGGGGGTTACAGAGATAGGGAGGGTTGTAGGGGCTTGAGGAGGTTACAGACATAGGAAGGGGGTGTAGGGGCTGGAGGAGGTTACAGAGATAGGGAGGGGGTGTAGGGGCTGGAGGAGGTTACAGAGATAGGGAGGGGGTGTAGGGGCTGGAGGAGGTTACAGAGATAGGGAGGGGGTGTAGGGGCTGGAAGGGGTGTAGGGGCTGGAGGGGGTTACAGAGATAGGGAGGGGGTGTAGGGGCTGGAGGAGGTTACAGAGATAGGGAGGGGGTGTAGGGGCTGGAGGAGGTTACAGAGATAGGGAGGGGGTGTAGGGGCTGGAGGGGGTTACAGAGATAGGGAGGGGGTGTAGGGGGTGGAGGAGGTTACAGAGATAGGGAGGGGGTGTAGGGGCTGGAGGAGGTTACAGAGATAGGGAGGGGGTGTAGGGGCTGGAGGGGGTTACAGAGATAGGGAGGGGGTGGGGGAGTAGAGGAATTTCCAGACAAAATGAGGTTTGTTGCTGTATATTCTCACACTTGGACACCTTGAGCGTGGTGGTGAGTTTGTGGATGTTTCTGTTTCGTTTGTAGAGGACATTTTCAGGCAACATTAGTTCATAGAACATAGAACATAGAACATAGAACATAACAGCACAGTACAGGCCCTTCGGCCCTCAGTGTTGTGCCGACCTGTCATACCGATCTCAAGCCCATCTAACCTACACTATTCCATGTATGTCCATATGCTTGTCCTATGACGACTTAAATGTACCTAAAGTTGGCAAATCTACTACCGTTGCAGGCAAAGCGTTCCGTTCGCTTACTACTCACTGAGTAAAGAAACTACCTTGACATCTGTCCTATATCTTTCACCCCTCAATTTAAAGCTGAGCCCCCTCATGCTCGCCGTCACCATCCTAGGAAAAAGGCTCTCCCTATCCACCCTATCTAACCCTCTGATTATTTTATATGTTTCAATTAAGTCACCTCTCAACCGTCTTCTCTCTAACGAAAACAGCCTCAAGTCCCTCAGCCTTTCCTCGTAAGACCTTCCCTCTGTACCAGGCAACATCCTAGTAAATCTCCTCTGCACCCTTTCCAAAGCTTCCATATCCTTCTTATAATGTGGTGACCAGAACTGTACGCAATACTCCAAGTGCGGCCGCACCAGAGTTTTGCACAGCTGCAGCATAACCTCTTGGTTCCGGAACTCGATCCTTCTATTAATAAAAGCTAAAACACTGTATGCCTTCTTCACAGCCCTGTCAACCTGGGTGGCAACTTTCAAGGATCTATGTACTTGGACACCGAGATCGCTCTGCTCATCTACACTACTAAGAATCTTATCATTAGCCCTGTACTTTGCCTTCTGGTTACTCCTACCAAAGTGCATCACCTCACACTTGTCTGCATTAAACTCCATTTGCCACCTCTCAGCCCAGCTCTGCAGCTCATGTTTTGCAAATGAGTCTCAATAATTGAACATTGGGAAGGGGTTAATTGTATTTGAATTTATGTAGAACTGAGGGGTGTTTGAATGTTGCCCAGTGACAGAGTGTGGGATTTGGGCAGGTTTTATGTCTTGATCTGGAAACTTGAGGATTGAGACATGACATGGAATGCTGCAGAAAGTTAATCTGATGTCAAACAGGATCATTAGACGCCTGGAGAGCAATTAAAACACATTCCACAAACCCACCGTTCACCACATACTCACTTTCCAGCAACCCAGCCAATTCCATTATTCGTTTGTCCAGGATTATTCCATTGCATAAAAGCAGAACACTTCCTGCATCTCCAGTCATTCCTAAATTCACTCACTAGAAGTGAGGAGATTCTGAAAGAGATGTATTTAATCTCAACTTTGGGACTATACTTTTTGGAGTTTAGAAAGATGAGGGGGGGATCTAATTGAAACTTACAGAATACTGAATGGTCTGGACAGAGTGGATGCTTTCATTGATAGGAGAGACTAGCCCTGACGGCACAGCCTTAGAGTCGGGAAGGCTCTTTAGAACGGAGATAAGAAGAAACTTCTTCAGCCAGAGAGTGGAGAATCTATGAAATTCATTGCCACAGAAGGCTGTCGAGGTCAGGTCATTGAGTACATTTAAGATGGAGATAGAAAGGTTCTTGATTATCAAGGGGATCAAGTGTTGTGGGGAGAAAGCAGGAGAATGAGGTTGAGGAACTTGTCAGCCATGAATAAATGGCAGAGCAGACTCGATGACAGAATGATCTGATTTCTGCTCCTATTTCTTATGGTCTTGTGGCCTTACCTGCCATCTCACTGTCCAGGTCACCTACTGAGAAACAGGATAAACACAATGAACATGTCAGCTTCACAAACCTCAGACAACAGGAGCAATGACAAGGCATGTGTTTGTTGTGGAGATTGATGCTGAGATTAGATTTCAAAGATATTGAGGGAGAAAGAAATCGATCAAAGTATAACCAGGTCACTGAAATGCATGCTCTGCTGTCAGTGAGATCACATCAGGATCTCTACATTCCTCCAGTTCCGAACTCACACACATCCAGATTTCATCCCTTTATCAATGCTGGGAGCGAGCTGTGACCCCAAACTGCGAGAGTGGGGTCACACTCAGAGACTCTGTCACTATCTCCCTCCACCATTCCCTCCAGCTGTCTCTGATTGTCAATCCTGAACTCTCACACATTTCCCCAATGATTTCTGCTTTATTATCCTCCTCGGAACAATCTGTGTCCGGGTCACCTCCACACTCCATCGTTCCAATTTTCTCCGGCTCAGTCTCTCATCACAACGCTCCACAATTTCAGTTCCTCCCGAACTCTGCTGTTTGGAACAAACATTCACCAGGTCCCGTTCACCCAACACCCCATCTGCTCCCGGACCAACACAGTCTGCAGCCCCAACATCCCCTCCCTATCTCTGTCACCCCCTCCAGCCCCTACATCCCCTCCCTATCTCTGTAACACCCTCCAGCCCCAACACCCCCTCCCTGTCTCTGTAACCCCCACCAGCCCCTACACCCCCTCCCTATCTCTGTCACCTCCTCCAGCCCCTACACCCCTCCCTATCTCTGTCACCTCCTCCAGCCCCTACACCCCTCCCTATTTCTGTAACCTCCTCCAGCCCCTACACCCCTTCCCTATCTCTGTAACTCGTCCAGCCTCGACACCCCCTCCCCATCTCTGGAACCTCCTCCAGCACCTACACTCCCTCCCTATCTCTGTAACCTCCTCCTGCCCCTACACACCCTCCCTATCTCTGTAAACTCCTCCACCCCCTACACCCCCTCCCTATCTCTGTATCCCATGCAGCCCCTACACACCCTCCCTATCTCTGTAACCCCCTCCAGCCCCTACACCCCCTCCCTATCTCTGTAACCCCTTCCAGCCCCTACACCCCCTCCCTATCTCTGTAACACCCTCCAGCCCCTACATCCCTCCCTAACTCTGTCACCCCCTCCATCCCCTAAACCCCCTCCCCCTCCATCCCCTACACCCCCTCCCTGTCTCGGTAAACTCCTGCAGTCCCTACACCCCCTCCCTATCTCTGTAACCTCCTCCAGCCCCTACACCCCCTCCCTATCTCTGTCACCTTCTCCAGCCCCTACACCCCCACCCTATCTCTGTAGTGTCCTCCAGCCCCTACACCCCCTCACTATCTCTGTAACCTCCTCCAGCCCCTATACCCCCTCCCTATCTCTGTAACCCCCTCCAGCCACTACGTCCCTCTCTACCTCTGTAACCCCCTCCAGCCCCTACACCCCCTCCCTATCTCTGTAACCCCCTCCAGCCACTACGTCCCTCTCTACCTCTGTAACCCCCTCCAGCCCCTACACACCCTCCCTATCTCTGTAACACCCTCCAGCCCCTACACCCCGTCCCTATCTCCTTAACACCCTCCAGCCCCTACACCCCCTCCTTGTCTCTGTAACCTCCTCCAGCCCCTACACTCCCTCCCTATCTCTGTAACCCCCTCCAGCCCCTACACCCCCTCCCTATCTCTATAACACCCTCCAGCCCCTACACCCCCTCCCTATCTCTGTAACCCCCTCCAGCCCCTACACCTCCTCCCTATCTCTGTAACCGCCTCCAACATCTACAACCCCTCCCTATCTCTGTAACCCCCTCCAGCCCCTACACCCCCTCCCTATCTCTATAACACCCTCCAGCCCCTACACCCCTCCCTATCTCTGTAACCCCCTCCAGCCCCTACACCCCCTCCCTATCTCTGTAACCGCCTCCAACATCTACAACCCCTCCCTATCTCTGTGACCCCCTCCAATCCCTACACCCCCTCCCTATCTCTGTAACCCCCTCCAGCCCCTACACCCCCTCCCTATCTCTGTAAGCCCCTCCAGCTCCTCATTTCATGATCTCCACCCTCCTGTAATCCTGGTTGCTCTTGAATCCTAGTTTCCATCGCTCCAGCATTGGTAATGTCTGCGACCTGTCCCCACAATCTGCCTGTGTGAAAGAATAAGTGAAAGGTCAGGGGCAAAGCCACAGTGCTGGGTTCAGAACATATGAATCTCAGTATAGCAGCTCCAACCTCTGAATTTACAAAACCGTCTGAGTAGCTCTCTGTCTGTGAGAGGCTGAAATATTCCCACTGAGAGTGTTAGAACATAGGACAGTACTGCACAAGAACAGGCCCTTCAGCCCACCATGTCTGTGCTGACCATGATGCCATTTTAAGCGAATCCCATCTGTCTGCACATTGTCCATACCCAAGGATTTGTTTAAACAACATTTAAACATTGCTATGGTACCTGGTTCCATCACATTGTTTTAACCTGAACCATTCTTTCTAACCTAAATTCCAACATTAAGTTTTCAAAATTTATCCGAAAAGTCAGTGATTCTGTGTGAGGTTCATGATTCAGTGCAGCGTCCCCAGTGAGGCACTCCCTCAGTGCTGACCCTCCGACAGTGCGGCACTCCCTCAGTACTGACCCTCTGACAGTGCAGCACTCCCTCAGTACTGACCCTCCGACAGTGTGACACTCCCTCAGTACTGACCCTCTGACAGTGTGACACTCCCTCAGTACTGACCCTCTGACAGTGAGCACTCCCTCAGTACTGACCCTCTGACAGTGAGCACTCCCTCAGTACTGACCCTCTGACAGTGTGACACTCCCTCAGTACTGACCCTCCGACAGTGCGGCACTCCCTCAGTGCTGACCCTCCGACAGTGCGGCACTCCCTCAGTACTGACCCTCTGACAGTGTGACACTCCCTCAGTACTGACCCTCTGACAGTGTGACACTCCCTCAGTACTGACCCTCTGACAGTGCGGCACTCCCTCAGTACTGACCCTCCGACAGTGCGGCACTCCCTCAGTACTGACCCTCCGACAGTGCGGCACTCCCTCAGTACTGACCCTCCGACAGTGCGGCACTCCCTCAGTACTGACCCTCCGACAGTGCGGCACTCCCTCAGTGCTGACCCTCCGACAGTGCGGCACTCCCTCAGTACTGACCCTCTGACAGTGCAGCACTCCCTCAGTGCTGACCCTCCGACAGTGCGGCACTCCCTCAGTACTGACCCTCCGACAGTGTGGCACTCCCTCAGCACTGACCCTCTGACAGTGCGGCACTCCCTCAGTACTGACCCTCTGACAGTGCGGCACTCCCTCAGTACTGACCCTCTGACAGTGTGACACTCCCTCAGCACTGACCCTCTGACAGTGCGGCACTCCCTCAGGACTGACCCTCCGACAGTGTGGCACTCCCTCAGCACTGACCCTCCGACAGTGTGGCACTCCCTCAGTACTGACCCTCTGACCGTGCGACACTCCCTCAGCACTGACCCTCTGACAATGCGGCACTCCCTCAGTACTAACCCTCTGACAGTGCGACACTCCCTCAGTACTAACCCTCTGACAGTGCGACACTCCCTCAGTACTGACCCTCTGACAGTGCGACACTCCCTCAGCACTGACCCTCTGACAATGCGGCACTCCCTCAGTACTAACCCTCTGACAGTGCGGCACTCCCTCAGCACTGACCCTCTGACAGTGCGGCACTCCCTCAGTACTGACCCTCCGACAGTGTGGCACTCCCTCAGTACTGACCCTCTGACAGTGCAGCACTCCCTCAGTAGTGACCCTCTGACAGTGCGGCACTCCCTCAGGACTGACGCTCTGACAGTGCGGCACTCCCTCAGGACTGACCCTCCGACAGTGCGGCACTCCCTCAGGACTGACCCTCTGACAGTGTGGCACTCCCTCAGCACTGACCCTCTGACAGTGCGGCACTCCCTCAGTACTGACCCTCTGACAGTGCGGCACTCGCTCAGGACTGACCCTCCGACAGTGAGGCACTCCCTCAGCACTGACCCTCTGACAATGCGGCACTCCCTCAGTACTGACCCTCTGACAGTGCAGCACTCCCTCAGTACTGACCCTCCGACAGTGTGGCACTCCCTCAGTACTGACCCTCTGACAGTGCAGCACTCCCTCAGTAGTGACCCTCTGACAGTGCGGCACTCCCTCAGGACTGACGCTCTGACAGTGCGGCACTCCCTCAGGACTGACCCTCCGACAGTGCGGCACTCCCTCAGGACTGACCCTCTGACAGTGTGGCACTCCCTCAGCACTGACCCTCTGACAGTGCGGCACTCCCTCAGTACTGACCCTCTGACAGTGCGGCACTCCCTCAGGACTGACCCTCCGACAGTGTGGCACTCCCTCAGCACTGACCCTCTGACAGTGCAGCACTCCCTCAGTACTGACCCTCTGACAGTGCGGCACTCCCTCAGGACTGACCCTCCGACAGTGAGGCACTCCCTCAGTACTGACCCTCTGACAGTGCAGCACACCCTCAGTACTGACCCTCCGACAGTGCGGCACTCCCTCAGGACTGACCCTCCGACAGTGAGGCACTCCCTCAGCACTGACCCTCTGACAGTGCAGCACACCCTCAGTACTGACCCTCCGACAGTGCGACACTCCCTCAGTACTGACCCTCTGACAGTGCAGCACTCCCTCAGCACTGACCCTCCGACAGTGCGACACTCCCTCAGTACTGACCCTCCGACAGTGCGACACTCCCTCAGTACTGACCCTCTGACAGTGCAGCACTCCCTCAGCACTGACCCTCTGACAGTGCAGCACACCCTCAGTACTGACCCTCCGACAGTGCGACACTCCCTCAGTACTGACCCTCTGACAGTGCAGCACTCCCTCAGCACTGACCCTCTGACAGTGTGGCACTCCCTCAGTACTGACCCTCTGACAGTGCGGCACTCCCTCAGGACTGACCCTCCGACAGTGAGGCACTCCCTCAGTACTGACCCTCTGACAGTGCAGCACTCCCTCAGCACTGACCCTCTGACAGTGCGGCGCTCCCTCAGTACTGACCCTCTGACAGTGAGACACTCCCTCAGCACTGACCCCCTGACAGTGCGGCGCTCCCTCAGCACTGACCCTCTGACAGTGCGACACTCCCTCAGTACAGACCCTCTGACAGTGCGGCACTCCCTCAGTACTGACCCTCTGACAGTGCGGCACTCCCTTAGTACTGACCCTCTGACAGTGCGGCACTCCCTTAGTACTGATCCTCCGACAGTGCGGCACTCCCTCAGTACTGACCCTCTGACAGTGCGGCACTCCCTTAGTACTGACCCTCTGACAGTGCTGCACTCCCTCAGTACTGACCCTCTGACAGTGCGGCACTCCCTCAGTGCTGACCCTCCGACAGTGAGGCACTCCCTCAGTACTGACCCTCTGACAGTGTGGCACTCCCTCAGTACTGACCCTCCGACAGTGAGGCACTCCCTCAGTACTGACCCTCTGACAGTGTGGCACTCCCTCAGTACTGACCCTCTGACAGTGTGGCACTCCCTCAGTACTGACCCTCCGACAGTGAGGCACTTCCTCAGTATTGTCTGTCGGACAGTGCGGCACTCCGTCAGTACTGATCCTCCGACAGTGCGGCACTCCCTCAGGACTGTCCCTCTGTCAGTGCTGACCCTCTGACAGTGCGGCACTCCCTCAGTACTGACCCTCTGACAGTGCGCCACTCCCTCAGCACTGACCCTCCGACAGTGCATTACTCCCTCAGTACTGACCCTCTGAAGGTGCGGCACTCGGTCAGTACTGACCCTCTGACAGTGAGCACTCCCTCAGTACTGACCCTCTGACAGTGCGGCGCTCCCTCAGTACTGACCCTCTGACAGTGAGACACTCCCTCAGCACTGACCCCCTGACAGTGCGGCACTCCCTCAGTACTGACCCTCTGACAGTGTGACACTCCCTCAGCACTGACCCTCTGACAGTGAGACACTCCCTCAGTACTGACCCTCTGACAGTGAGCACTCCCTCAGTACTGACCCTCTGACAGTGCGGCGCTCCCTCAGTACTGACCCTCTGACAGTGTGACACTCCCTCAGCACTGACCCTCTGACAGTGAGACACTCCCTCAGTACAGACCCTCTGACAGTGCGGCACTCGGTCAGTACTGACCCTCTGACAGTGCGGCTCTCCCTCACTCCCTCAGTACTGATCCTCCGACAGTGCGGCACTCCCTCAGTACTGACCCTCTGACAGTGCGGCACTCCCTCAGTACTGACCCTCTGACAGTGCTGCACTCCCTCAGTACTGACCCTCTGACAGTGCGGCACTCCCTCAGTGCTGACCCTCCGACAGTGAGGCACTCCCTCAGTACTGACCCTCTGACAGTGTGGCACTCCCTCAGTACTGACCCTCCGACAGTGAGGCACTCCCTCAGTACTGACCCTCTGACAGTATGACACTCCCTCAGTACTGACCCTCTGACAGTGCGGCACTCCCTCAGTACTGACCCTCTGACAGTGCGGCACTCCCTCAGCACTGACCCTCTGACAGTGCGACACTCCCTCAGTACTGATCCTCCGACAGTGTGGCACTCCCTCAGTACTGACCCTCCGACAGTGAGGCACTTCCTCAGTATTGGCTGTCGGACAGTGCGGCACTCCGTCAGTACTGATCCTCCGACAGTGCGGCACTCCCTCAGGACTGTCCCTCTGTCAGTGCTGACCCTCTGACAGTGCGTTACTCCCTCAATACTGACCCTCCGACAGTGCGGCACTCCCTCAGTACTGACTCTCTGACAGTGCGGCACTCCCTCAGAACTGACCCTCTGACAGTGCTGCACTCCCTCAGTACTGACCCTCTGACAGTGCGGCTCTCCCTCACTCCCTCAGTACTGATCCTCCAACAGTGCGGCACTCCCTCAGTGCTGACTGTCGGACAGTGCGGCACTCCCTCAGCAGTGACCCTCTGACAGTGCGACACTCCCTCAGTACTGGCCCTACGACAGTGCGGCCCTCCCTCAGTACTGACCCTCTGACAGTGTGGCACTTCCTCAGTACTGACCCTCTGACAGTGCGGCACTCCCTCAGTACTGACTCTCTGACAGTGCGGCACTCCCTCAGTACTGACCCTCTGACAGTGCGGCACTCCCTCAGTACTGATCCTCCGACAGTGTGGCACTCCCTCAGTACTGACCCTCTGACAGTGCGGCGCTCCCTCAGTACTTGGCATCGACTCAAAGTGCCAAATTGCCTGCTTCCACATGATTGGGATTCTCTGACTTTATAAGAAAATGTGTAAAATTAAACCATTAAGCTGATCAAAATCCTCTCTCATTCAATCATAGCTGATATCTTTCTCAACCCACAACCCCACTCTGTTGGCTTTTCCTGTAAGCATTGTTCCCCGTACTAGTCATCAGCTGATCTATCTCTGTTATGGAGTCATAGATTTGAACATCATGGAAACAGGCCCTTTGGCCCAGCACAATCATGCTAACAAGGTTTCCTGAACAGAACTATTCCCATTTGCCTGATAGGTTTACCGTTAAATTACAGAGCGACCATCGTAAATCAGCCTGGTCACTGTTCAACGTACAGAGCGAGGGATGGAGAGTAACCGGGTCACTGTTAATCTACAGAGTGAGTGATGGAGAGGAACCGGGTCACTGTTAATGTACAGAGAGTGATGGTGAGTAACCGGGTTCTTGTTAATGTACAGAGCGAGTGATGGAGAGTAACCGGGTCACTGTTAATCTACAGAGTGAGTGATGGAGAGTAACCGGTCACTGTTAATGTACAGAGTGAGTGATGGAGAGTAACCGGGTTATTGTTAATGTACAGAGTGAGTGATGGAGAGGAACTGGGTCACCGTTAATGTACAGAGTGAGTGATGGAGAGTAACCGGGTCATTGTTAATGTACAGAGTGAGTGATGGAGAGGAACCGGGTCACTGTTAATGTACAGAGCGAGTGATGGAGAATAACCAGATCACTGTTAATGTACAGAGCGAGTGATGGAGAGTAACCAGGTTTGTGTTAATCTACTGGAGCCTCCTGTTCCAGGCTGTGCCTTCATGCACTGACTATTTGCTGTTGTGGGAATGAATTATTTATGCTTTGGGACTTGAATAAAGTCACTTTCAATTCTCATCACACAGGAATCAGCAGAATGTTTCAGTTCCATTGTGTTCCTGAAGGTGAAGGATGTTGGACCTGGGAAAGAATCAGCCCCATTTCATCATTCTGTGTCAAAGAACAAAGAACAAAGAAAATTACAGCACGGGAACAGGCCCTTCGGCCCTCCAAGCCTGTGCCGATCAAGATCCTCTGTCTAACCTGTCATCAATTTTCTAACGGTCTGTGTCCATTTGCTCCCTGCCCATCCATCTACCTGTCCAAATATATCTTACAAGACGCTAACATGTCTGCGTCTACCACCTCCGCTAGCAACGTGTTCCAGGCACCGAACACCCTCTGTGTAAAGAACGTTCCACGCATACCTCCCTTAAACTTTCCTCCTCTCACTTTGAACTCATGACCCCTAGTAATTGAGTCCACCACTCTGGGAAAAAGCTTCTTGCTATCCACCCTGTCTATACCCCTCATGATTTTGTAGACCTCAATCAGGTCCCCCCTCAATCTCCATCTTTCTAATGAAAATAATCCTTATCTATTCAACCTCTCTTCATAGCTAGCACCCTCCATTCCAGGCAACATCGTGTTGAACCTCCTCTGCACCCTCTCCAAAGCATCCACATCCTTTTGGTAATGTGGTGACCAGAACTGTACACAGTACTCCAAATGTGGCTGAACCAAAGTCCTATACAACTGTAACATGACCTGCCAACTCTTGTACTCAATAACCCGCCCAATGAAGGAAAGCATGCCATATGCCTTCTTGACCACCCTATTGACCTGCGTTGTCACCTTCAGGGAACAATGGACCTGAACACCCAGATCTCTCTGTTCATCAATTTTCCCTGGGACTTTTCCATTTACTGTATAGTTCGCCCTTGAATTTGATCTTCCAAAATGCATCACCTCGCATGTGCCTGGATTGAACTCTATCTGCCATTTATCTGCCCAACTCCCCAGTCTATCTATATTCTGCTGTAATTTCTGACAGTCCCCTTCACTATCAGCTACTCCACCAATCTTAGTGTCATCAGCAAACTTGCTGATCAGACCACCTACACCTTCCTCCAAATCATTTACATATATCACAAACTACAGTGGTCCCAACACAGATCCCTGTGGAACACCACTAGTCACAGGTCTCCAATTTGAGAAACTCCCTTCTACTTCTACCCTCTGTCACCTGTTGCCCAGCCAATTTTTTATCCATCTAGCTAGCACACCCTGGACCCCATGAGACTTCACTTTCTCCATCAGCCTGCCATGGGGAACCTTATCAAACACCTTACTGAAATCCATGTATATGACATCTACAGCCTTTCCCTCATCAATCAACTTTGTCACGTCCTCAAAGAATTCCATTAAGTTGGTAAGACATGACCTTCCCTGTACAAAACCATGTTGCCTATCACTGATAAGCCCATTTTCTTCCAAATGGGAATAGATCCTATCCCTCCGTATCTTCTCCAGTAGCTTCCCTATCACTGACGTCAGGCCACCAGTCGATAATTACCTGGATTATCCTTGCTGCCCTTTTTAAACAAGGGGACAACATTAGCAAGTCTCCAGTCCTCCGGGACGTCAACCGTGTTTAAGGATGCTGCAAAGATATCTGTTAAAGCCCCGGCTATTTCCTCTCTCGCTTCCCTCAGAAACCTAGAATAGATCCCATCCGGACCTGGGGACTTGTTCACCTTAATGTCTTTTAGGATACCCAACACTTCCTCCTTCCTTATGTCAACTTGACCTAGGTGTCAACCCAAAACACTGACAGGACAGGGACAGCATGTGGCCAGAGACAGTGTAAAGCTCTCTCTACACTGTCCCTCCTCAAACTTCCCCAGGACAAGGACAGCATGGGGTTAGAGACAGTGTACAGCTCTCTCTACACTGTTCTTCATCAAACATCCCCAGGTCAGGGACAGCATGGAGTTAGGTACTGAGTAAAGCTCTGTCTATACTGTTCCCCATCAAACATGCCCAGGACAGAGAGTGGATGAAGTGAGATAGAGTGAAGCTCCCTCAACATGTCCCCATCAAACAATCCCTGGATAGGGACAGCAAAGGGTTGGATACAGCGTAAAGCTCTCTCTATACGGTCTCCCATCAAAACCTTCAAGGGCAGAGACAGCACAGTGTTAGATACAGAGTAAAGCTACCTCTAATCTTTTTGAACTAAAATTAATCTCACTTGATACTGTTCCTATCAAACAGGACAGGTACTGAAGGGCTTTGACTCCCTTTCTGAAAAGCAGGGTGAGGATCAGACATGATAATCTAATTGCAACCTCCACGTTTTCCAAACATTCATTACAACCACTTGACTCTGATCGTCGCTGTCTCGGCTTATAAAGCCCTGGGCCCCCAAAGGTATTTTTAAACAATTTTATCCACCATTCTTTAAAGACAGGATAGGTTTCACTGTGACTCCTCCTGATGTCGAATAGCCAGCTAACATCGGGCCTTGTAGATGAAGAATGACCACTTGGGGTGTGAGATCCTGCTCAGGGAGTGGGGGCCAGCGTTAATTGCTCCCAGGAAGGAGGAACCAGGACAGCGAGGAAAGGAGAGTCAATCCATTGGGATTGGAATAGATGCTGAAAGCTGGAGTGGGAGTCATTCCTGAGATACAGAAACACTGGAGTGGAAATCACTCAGTGTGATATTCCTCCCAATCCCTGAGCTCACGGCTCAGTTTCTGGCCCAAGGCTGACAGTGTGACACTCTGTAAACAGATCAAAGAGGAATGAGCAAAGCTCAATGTAATTACAGCCCTGATAGCCCCATCCATCAAAACTAAAACGAGAAACATTCACCAACAAGACGGCAAACATCAGCTGGGGCTGAGACTCGGAGGCAGCTCGAGTGGAATAGGAAACCTGTCATCATTTATTGTCCATCTCCAGGGAGCAAACACAGTCCTTTCACACTGACCGAGAGGCTGATGTGAAACAAGCCTAGCTTGGGCTCACAGATATTAAAGAAAGGACTTACATTGCTCTAGCGCCTGCCACCACCTCAGGACATTCCAAAGCTCTTTGCAGTCAGTGGAAGTGTAGACAGTATTGTAATGTCTGCAGTCTGTCCTCTTCATTTAACCTTTTCTGCTCTATTGCTCAGCGCCCATTGATGCCCTCAGGAATGAGAGGAAAGGAGAATTCAGGAGAGGTTATTAACATCTCCAGCACAGACACCAGTAGGACAGACTGCCTGGAAAGGGCTAGCAATCAGACACACTGGAAAAATGGATGAAAATGGAAGAGAGAGGGTTAATAGAGGACTGAAGGCGTTATTTTCTGAGGAATTAGGTAAAGGAGCTTGTGGTACAGATCGAAACTGGCAGGTATGATGTGGTAGGCATCACAGAGACATGGCTGCAAGGGAATCAGGATTGGGAACTGACTATTCAAGGATATACATCCTATCGAAAAGATAGGCAGGTGGGCCTAGGGGGTGGGGTTGCCTTATGAGTGAGAAATGAAGTTAAATCAACTGGAAGAAACAAAGTAGGGTCGGATGGTGTAGAATCTGTGTGGGTAGAATTGAGGAACCACAAAGGCTAAAAAAAACACCGCTGGAGTTGTGCACAGGCCTCCAAACAGCACTCAGGACCTGGGGCACAAGATATACCAGGAGATAGAAAAGGTGCATAAGAGGTAAAGTCACAGTGATCAGGGGGGATTTCAACATGCAGGTGGACTGGGAAAACATGTTGGTGGTGGGTTGCTAGAAAAGGAGTGTGTGGAATGTCTATGAGATGGCTTTTTGGAGCAGCTCGTGGTGGAGCCCACAAAGGAACAGGGAATACTGGATTTAGTGCTGTGCAATGAGGCAGACTTGATAAGGGAGCTTAAGGTAAAGGAACCCTGAGGAGGCAGTGACCACAAAATGATAGAATTTACTCTGCAATTTGAAAGGGAGAAAATAAAATTAGAGGTAACGGTATTACAGCTGAATAAAGGCGACCTCAGAGGTATAAGGGAGGAACTGGGCAGAATTGACTGGAAGAGGAGCCTAGAAGGAAAGACAGTGGAACTGCAATGGCAGGAGTTTCTGGGCATAATTCAGGAGACACAGCGACAATTCATCCCGAGGGAAAAGAAGCATGGTACAGGGAGGGTGAGGCAACCATGGCTGACTGAGGAAGTCAGGGATAGCATAAAAGCAAAAGAGAAAGCATATAATGTGGTGAAGCGCAGTTAGAAACCAGAGGACTGGGAAGCTTACGAAGACCAACAGAGAGCAACCAAAAAAGAAGTAATGAAGGAGAAGATTACATGTGAGGATAAGCTGGCCAGAAATAGAAGTGAAGGTCAAAAGAGAGGCAAAAGTGGACATTGGACACTGGAAAATGGCAGTAGAGAGACAGTAGGCGGGAACAAGGAAATGGCTGAGGAACTGAATAATTACATTGCATCAGTCTTCACAGTGGAAGACACGAGTAATATCCCAAAAATTCAAGAGCTTCAGGGGGCAGAGCTGAGTATGGTGGTCATCACCAAGGAAAAGGTGCTAGCTAAACTGAATGGCCTGAAAGTGGATAAATCGCCTTGACCAGCTGGACTACACTCCAGAGTCCTAAAAGAGATAGCTGAAGAGATAATGGAAGCGTTCGTGGTGATCTTTCAGGAATCGCTAGAGTCAGGGAGGGTCCCAGAGGACTGGAAAATCCCAAACCTGACACCCTCGTTTAAATAGGGAGTAAGGCAAAAGATGGAAATTTGCAGGTCAATTAACCTAACCTCAGTCATGGGTAAGATTTTAGAGTCCATTGTAAAGGATGAGATTTCTGAATATTTGGAAGTATATGGTAAAGTAGGGCAAAGTCAGCATTGTTTCATCAAGGGGAGGTCATGCCTGACAAATCTGCTAGAATTCTTTGAGGAAGTAATGACTAGGGTAGACCAAGGGGGGCTAATGCATGTTATCTACCTGGGCTTCAATGAGGCCTTTGACAAGGTGCTGCACAAGAGGCTGCTGAGTAAGATAAGGGCCCATGGTTCTAGAGGCAAGGTGCTAGCATGGCTAGAAGATTGGCTGTCTGGCAGAAAGCAGGGAGTGGAGATAAAAGGGTCTTTCTCCGGATGGCAGCTGGTGACAAGTGGTTTTCCACAAGGGTCAGAGCCGGGACCACAACTTTTCACTTCACAAGATAAGCATGAGATATTTTCTCAATGGGGAGAAAATTCAGAAATCTAAAGTGCAAAGAGACTTGGGAGTTCTAACCCAGGATTTTCTCAAAGTAAACTTGCAGATTGAGTCATCAATTAGGAAGGCAAATGCAATGTTGGCATTTATTTCGAAAGGACTTGAATATAACAGCAGGGATGCACCCCTGAGGCTTTGTAAGGCTTTGGTCATGCCACAGTTGTGTACAGTTTTGGACCCCATATCACAGGAAGGATGTACTGGCGCTGGAGTGGGTTCTGACGAGGTTCACAAGAATGGCTGTGGAGACCAGATCATTGCGTACATATAAGACAGAGATATCAAGGGGATCAAGGGTAGTGGAGAAAAAGCAGGAGGATGGGGTGGAGAAACTTATCAGCCATGATTGAATAGTGGAACAGACTCAATGGGTTGAATGACATAATTTCTCCTCCTATGTCTTATGGTCTTAAGATCTTATGAAATTTGACGGATTCCAGTTTGATGTTCCTGATTACCGAATCTCTCCCATTGACACAGTTTCTGACCCTGTTCCCAACTCACTCACTGAACACATAGAAACATAGAACAAAGGGGAAATAGGAGCGGGAGAGACCATTCAGCCCTTCGATCGAGCTCTGCCATCCAATATGATCATGGTTGATCATCCATTCAACAGCATGTTCCTGCTTTACCCCAGGATCCTTTCACTTCTGTAGTCCCAAGTGTTATATCCAACTCCTTCTTGAAAACATTTTGAAATCAACCATTTCCTACAGGAGAGAATTCCACAGACCCACCACTCTCTGGGTGAAGACATTTCTCCTCATCTCAAACTCAAACCATAAGACCATAAGACATAGGAGTAGAAGTAAGGCCATTCGGCCCATCAAGTCCACTCTGCCATTTGAATCATGGATGATGGGCATTTCAACACCACTTCCCTGCACTCTCCCCGTAGCCCTTGATTCCTTCTGAGATCAAGAATTTGTCGATCTCTGCCTTGAAGGCATCTAACGTCCCGGACTCCACTGCACTCTGTGGCAATGAATTCCACAAGCCCACTACTCTCTGGCTGAAGAAATGTCGTCTCATTTCAGTTTTGAATTTATCCCCTCTAATTTTAAGGCTGTGCTCACGGGTCCTAGTCTCCCGGCCTCACGGAAACAACTTCCCAACGTCCACCCCTTCTAAACCATAAATTATCTTGTAAGTTTCTATTAGATCTCCCCTCAACCTTCTAAACTCTAATGAATATAATCCCAGGATCCTTAGCCGTTCATCATACGCTAAACCTACCATTCCAGGGATCATCCGTGTGAATCTTCGCTGGACATGCTCCCAGGCTAGTATGTCCTTCCTGAGGTGTGGGGCCCAAAATTGGACACAGTATTCTAAATGGGGCCTAACCAAAGCCTTATAAAGCCTCAGAAGCACATCACTGCTTTTATATTCCAACCCTCTTGAGATAAACGACAACATTACGTTCGCTTTCTTAATTACGGACTCCTCCTGCAAGTTAACCTTTAAAGAATCCTGGACCAACGCTCCCAGATCCCTTTGTACTTCTGATTTACGAATTTTCTCACCATTTAGAAAATAGTCCATGCCTGTATTCTTTTTTCCAAAGTTCAAAACCTCACATTTACTCACATTGAATTTCATCAGCCATTTCCTGGACAACTCTCCTAAACTGTCTAAATCTTTCTGCAGCTTCCCCACCTCCTCAGTACGACCTGCCTGTCCACCTATCTTTGTACCATCGGCAAACTTCACCAGAATGCCCCCAATCCCTTCATCCAGATCATTAATATATAAAAGGTGAATAGCTGTGGCACCAACACTGAACCCTGCGGGACACCACTCATCACCAGTTGCCATTCCGAAAAAGAGCCTTTTATCCCAACTCTCTGCCTTCTGTCAGACAGCCAATCCTCAATCCAAGCCAGTAGCTCACCTCGAACACCATGGGCCCTCACCTTGCTCAGCAGCCTCCCGTGAGGCACTGTATCAAAAGCCTTTTGGAGGTCTAGATAGATAACATCTACTGGGTTTCCCTGGTCTAACATACTTGTTACCTCTTCAAAGAATTCTTACAGGTTTGTCAGGCACAACCTCCCCTTACTAAAACTATGCTGACTTGTTTTAATCTGACCCTACACTTCCAGGAATTTAGAAATCTCATCCCTAATGATGGATTCTAGAATTTTACCAACTACCGAGGTTAGCCTAATCGGCCTAAAATTTTCCATCTTTTGCCTTGTTCCTTTCTTAAATAAGTGGGTTACAACAGCAATTTTCCAATCATCTGGGACTTTCCCTGACTCCAGTGACTTTTGAAAGATCACAACCAAAGCCTCCGCTATTTCCTCAGCCTCCTCCCCAGAACTCTAGGATGTAGCCCATCGGGGCCAGGGTATTTATCAATTTTTAGACCTTTTCTAACACTTTCTCTTTTGTAATGCCTACCGCACTCAACTCTTCCCCCGACTCTCCCTAATTGTTGGCATACTACTCATGTCCTCCACTGTGAAGACTGATGCAAAGTACTTATTAAGTTCTTCAGCTATTTCCTTATTTCCCATCACTAGCCTTCCAGAATCAATTTGGAGAGGCCCAGTGCCTACCAGAGCTGCTAAATCAATACTCCACAATGGATTATCTAATGTTATTACACTTGCACTGAATTTGTCTTCAACATAATATCCAAAAGTTTTCCTCATCATCTGGGACCTGTTTTTATTTGCAAGGAGCAGCCAACAAGATGGTGAGGACCTGCTCCTGTCCCTCTGGCCAATCATTCCTCACTGCGCCCTTGGCTCTGCCCCAGTGATCCTCATTGTAATCCATGGTGTCCCTGAGGTCCCACTCCCTCCTTCACCCTCTCTGTCACTCCCTGACTCCCACATCGACCTGCTTCACTCTCTCCCTCACTGTCTCCATCACTCCCTGACAACCCATGCCTCACTCTCTCCATCTGATGATTGATGGGAGAAAGATTTTCAGGCAATTTTCCAGCACAAGGCATTTGACACAGACATTTCACATAGAGCCATGAGAAAACTCCATAAATCGCCCAGGGGCCATTCATCCCTTCAATGCTGCCCTGTCATACTGTGAAGTCATGACAGATCTTCACTCTAATCTCATCCAGCTACCATTGCTCTCCATATGTAGGGATGGAGAGGGGGAAAGCAGTGGGAAAGAGGAGAGACTGATGGAGAAAGATGCAGCGGGATCTGGCCTTCCTTGTGCATGAATCACAAAATGTTAGTTTGCAGGGACAGCGAGTCATTCAGAACGCCGGCAGAATCTTACCATGGATCGAAAGAGGTAATGAATATAAACGCTGAGAGGTTATACTTCAGTTAGGCAGGGCCCTGGTGGTATTGGGCACAGTGATACAGCACTAACATGGACTGGACACAGTGATACAGTGTTTACATGGACTGGGCACAGTGATACAGCATTAACATGGACTGGACACAGTGATACAGTGTTTACATGGACTGGACACAGCGATACAGCACTAACATGGACTGGACACCGCGATACAGCGTTAAGATGTACTGGACACCGCGATACAGCATTAACATGTACTGGACACAGTGATACAGCATTAACATGGACTGGACACAGCGATACAGCATTAACATGGACTGGACACAGTGATATAGCATTCACATGGACTGGGATTGATGGTGTGTTTGGTCTGAATGTTAAATGTGGGCAATATACCAAAGAGGTGAGTGTAACACAGAGCTCACCCTGAGAGACTCTCAGTCATGGAGAGATTCAGACTTCCATCACTCTCTCACCATCTCCCAAATGTCCAGAAGCTTTCAGGGTTAAAGCAATGACCATCACACGGACTGAACCCAGGGGAAGGGTTGGCTGGACCATTGACCCCACAGCCCTCCCCCTGACCTTCAGGCAGAACAATCTGCTGCCCTCCACCCCTGTCCTCAGGGTGGGGCTTTAAACAGATGCTCAGATTGTCTCCAAGGGGGCAAACTTTAAACATTTCAACTCATTCTTACAACTTGCACAACATCATTTATTCTCCAGTGTCTGTACAAATGAACATTGAGCTCTGGCTGTTAAATATTTATATCCTACAGCCTGATTAAAGCTTCTCACCCACTGCATTAATTCTCCAGCTATCGGAATGAGAGGCAGTTTATACAGCGACATTAGCAGCAGGATTTATACCTTCCCCACCCATTGGTCATCACAGTCAATGTGAGCTGACAGCTCCTTTCAGGAGCTGATTATTTCCCTGGATTTGGAGGGGTCGGCATTTTGAAGAATTATTTCAGGGAAGCTGGCTCTCATGGGTAAGGCTATATTCATTGGCCAAGTCTTGTTGCTGTGAAATTGTCCACCCTTTTAATCCCAATCAAATTAACCCTTCATTGTCCAGAGAAGATGCTGACAGCTTTATCCAAAGGCCCATCCAGCCAATGAAACACTCGGAAACAACAGCTACTTCCATTTACATAGCGCCTTTCAAAGAATGAAAGGTCGCAGAATGTTTCAGAGGAACGTTGCAAGATTAAGTCTGACATAGGGACACATCAGGAGATATTCAGTCAGGAAGAGTCACTGGACTCGGAACGTTAACTCTGTTTGTCTCTCCATGCAAACTGCCAGACCTGCTGAGTTTCTCCTGCAGATTTTTCTTCAGATTTCCAGCATCTATAGTTCCTTGTTTTTATTCTGCTGATGTTTTGTTTCTGTATCTGGGCGAGTTGGGTCAATATGGAGCTGGGAGTGGAGGGCTAATAGGGGCAGGCCTCTGTAGTAACAGGCATCCAGTGCTCTCCGATAGCAATGGGACAGCACAGGGCTTTTCACTGACCCAGGGATTGGAAAACCTCGTACATTCCCATCACAGGGGAGGCTGTGTCTTAGGCCGGTTACTGTGATTGACACATTCCATTGAAATCTCCATGTGCCTCTCTCACCTTCTGTCTGTCAGCCTCCATATCTCTGCATCACTCACTCCCTCTCTCAATCTCTCATTCTCTCTCTCTGTTACTCACTCCCTCTCTACTTCACTTATTCTCTCTTTCTGTCTCCCTCTCTCAGCTCCTCCTTCATTCCATGACTCACTCTCTGTCTCTCCTGATCACTCACTCTCTTCAGCACTCCCCCTCCCTCTCTCCATGAGTCCCTTTCTTCATTACACACTCTCTCTCCCTCATCTGCTTCCTTTTCCCATCAGTCTCTCTCTCCTTCTCACTTACCCTCACTCCCTTTCTCCATCACTCACTTTCTGTTTGCCTGTGCCAAAGGACTATCTTTTGTTTCTTGTGTGTTTTATTTTAAACTGAGCAGTTGATTGTTGAGAGCGACTGCTTTTCTCCCTGAACTCTCATTTCAGATCCTCTTTGTGAAAGTTCTGCTTCTGGCTGTTGCACTCAAATCCTGTTTCACCCCCATGCCTCCCACTCTCACCCAGCAATGTGAAGCTGCTGCCTAACACTGGGTCACCTCACGTCACTGGATCACTGTCCATCACTGGGTCACTGACTGCCACTGGGTCGCTGACTTCCACTGGGTCACCGCCTGTCACTGGGTCACTGCCTGCCACTGAGTCACTGCCCATCACTGAGTCATTGCCCATCACTGGGTCACTGCCTGCCACTGAGTCACTGCCCATCACTGAGTCACTGCCCATCACTGGGTAAGTGGGTCTCACTGGGTCACTGCTCAGCACTGGGTCACTCTCAGTCACTGGGTCATTGCCTGTCACTGGGTCACTGTCAGTCACTGGGTCACTGCCCGTCACGGAGTAAGTGGCTCTCACTGGGTCACTGCTCAGCACTGGGTCACTGCCCGTCACTGGGTCACTGCCTGTCGTTGGGTCACTGTCAGTCACTGAATCAATGCCAATCACTGGATCACTGCCTGTCATTGAATCACTGCCAGTGGCAAAAGCATAGGTTCTTCAGACCATTCATCATCCTGAAAGGGCCTTCACTGTGAGCGAACACTGCCCACGGGCTGTCCTGACTGAATCAGAGAGGCACAATGAGGGGGAGGGGTGTGGTGGGGGTTAGGATCACCAATCTCCATCCACCCCCAATTAAATATTGACCCCAACAAACACACCCATTGGGACAGTTCCAAACTTCACATCCTCTCCAAATCACAACAACTTGCCACGTGAATAAAACCCAGAGACCCCTCTCAGACTGTGACCACTGTCTTTATTCTGACCCTGTTCAATTTTCCTGCTCCTTGTTTCCTCGCTCTCTAATAACAAATCACAGCCTCAGAGAGAGGATGGTGTTCAGTCCTGGGCCCCACTCTTTAGGAAGGATGTCAGGGCCTTGGAGAGGGTGTGGAAGAGATTTACTGGAACAGGAGCAGGGATGAGGAACTTCAGCGAATGTGGAGAGACTGGAGATGCTGGGATTGTTCTCCTTAGAGCGGAAAAGGTTCAGGGGGGTTTAATCGAGGCCCTCAAGGTCATTGGGAGAGCTTAACTGAGTATGGTGATAAATGTAGACAGGGTGGTGAAAGGTGTTTGGCACACTTGCCTTCATTGGTCACAGCAATGAGTACAGGAGTTGGGATGTCATGTTACAGCTGCACAAGACAATTGCTGAAGCCATATTTGGAGTACTGTGTACAATTCCAGCCGTATTGCTCTTGGAAGGATATTGCTAAACTGGAAAGGATGCAACAAACATTTAGAAGGGTGTTATTGAGGTGGGAGGTTTTGAGTTGGAAGGAGAGGCTGGATAAGCTGTAACTTTTTCACCGAAGCATAAGAGGCTGAAGTAGAGGTTTACAGAGATTATAAAACCATGAGAGGCCTGGATAAGATGAATAGCCAAGGTCTTTTCCCCAGGGAATCCAAAACAAAGTTTAAGGTGAGAGTGCAAAGATTTAAAAGCGACTTGAGGGGCAGCTTTTTCATACGGAGGGCTGTGCATGTATGGAACAGGGGAACTGGTAGAAGCTGGAATAATTACAACATTTAAAAGACTTTTAGATGGTTACATGGATAGCAAAGGGTTGGAGGGATCTGTGCCAAACATAGGCAAGTAGGGCTAGTTCAGTTTAGAAAACCTGGTGGGCACAGATGAGTTGGGCTAAAGGGCCTGTTTCTGTGCTGTATAACTCTGTGAGCCTACGGATAAATCAGGGGAAAATGTTTGCGGGGGAGGAGGGTCAGTGACTAGAGGGTCACAGATTGAAGGTGAAGGGGTTCCTATTGTGTTGTCTCATGCTGTGATTTGATGCTTCAAGTGCAGTGGAATTATATCACATTACACTGATATTACAGGACTTTTCACCAACTCGGGAATTGAATGGTTACACAGGAGATAAAAGTCGATGTTAAATATACGGAGAATGTTAAATAAAAGATACTGTTTTCCTGTGAGTGACTAAACTCGACCATTAGGAGGAAATCAGATCTTATTCACTGCAGAAACTCAGCCTTGGCTTGTAATTCCAGATTTCTCAATGTCTGAGGCATTTCAGGGAATAAAATCTCAGATCAGAGCTTTATCTCCGGGGCCTGATCTCTAGCTCCCTCTGATCAGAGTCTCCTGAAGGACAATTAGTTCATTGCACAGGCCCAAAGCCTGTAATTGAGCACAGCCACTTAACACAAAGATTCTGGTCTGAAAACACAGCAGCAAATGGTAGGCCTTCTCCAACGTTTAGGCCTGGGCTATGGGTGAACTTAGATCAGGGACATGAAGCTCCTATTGGTCCCATCATTTGGCTCTGGTTATCGTCACTGAACAAGTTAGGGAGCACAGTTTAACACACGGTTTTTCTCCATTAACATGAAGCATATAATAAAGTAATAACACTGAGCAGATAATGTGACAGCGCTGAGCACTAATTATGGGCTGTGGAGTTTGGAATGAAAACACTTGGTGACAATCTCTCTGTCACCAGCTGCTGTATAATTTCACATTCCCCTGTGTAAAGCTTTCCATGTTCAGCTGCTGTTTGTGGGACTGATCACATTCTCCAGACTGCTTTATGAATCCAGCAGGCCAAGCAGCATCTTAGGAGCACAAAAGTTGATATTTCAGGCCTAGACCCTTCATCAGACAGTTCCCATTGTCTCTGCTTTATGAATCAATCTAGTCCCCATTTGTGACTCTGACACTGACTGGGGCCACTGTATGGAAGGAGTTACCTACAGGAAACAATCTAATTAAAGGAGAGTCACAGCATGGAAACAGGCCAAATGCTCCATGCTAAGATTTTTACTCCACATAAATTTCCTCCCAACATCTCTCCATTTCACCCTGTCATCGTAGCCTTCTATTCTTTTCTCCATCATTGGATCTTGCATCTTCCCCTTTGTGCCTCTGTAATTTTCCTCAATTACTCCCTGTGATTTCACATTCTGCTCACTTTGTGGAGAAAGACATTTTTTCCTGAATTTCCAGCTCTATTAATGTCTGAAGTTGATAATTCTTCTTGTGAGCTCTTTCTCTCCTTACTTTTCCTGTAAATGGTGCAACAGAATCTTGGGATGAATGGACTCCTCTTCCTGTGGGAATGAGCTGGAAGCTAGACATTTGATGTTGGCTGACAGTGTTAGTTTGAGATAAAAAAGTGTGGGGCTGGATGAACAAAGCAGGCCAAGCAGCATCTTAGGAGCACAAAACAATGAAGGGTCTAGGCCCGAAATGTCAGCTTCTGTGCTCCTAAGCTGCTGCTTGGCCTGCTGTGTTCATCCAGCCCCACACTTTGTTATTTCAAATGCTCCAGCGTCTACAGTTCCTATTATCTCTGATACAATCTCAGTTTGAGTCTGCCTCTGTCCCAGTAAAGCTATGATTAATCAGACTGAGTAAATTGTTGATGAAAGATGTTAGGGTTGGGTCTGAGACAGATTCTCAAACTCACACAAAAGCCCTACCATGAGGGCTGAGTCTTTGGAGAGGTTGAGTTGCTCCGAACAACCTTGGTGCGGGTTGCTGTCCATGGTGCTGGTTCGGCAAGAACAGCTGTCCAAACCTCACCCGGCATTTCTGACCTTTCTATCACTGTTCCCACCAAGCCTGCTCCCAAACCGATCACAGTCCACATTGTAAAAGGAGGAATTTGGGTCTAAACTTTGGGAGGTAACGTGAATTTGTACGGAAGGTAGGGCAGTATTTGAGTAAGGAGCAGGTTCACTAAGTGGGGAGGCTATGACAGATGGAGTATAATGTGGGAATTGTTGACTTTGCCAGAGAGAACAGAAAAGCAGCAATTTATAAAAAGAAAAGGGCAATGGCTGCACGAATCTGCAGTCCAGCAGGATCGGGGTGGGGGGGGGGGGTCCTGGTGCATCAGTCACAAAACAGGCTGAGGAAACAGGGACAGGGAGTGATTTGGAAGGGAGATGGAATGTTGTTGTTCAGTTAGAGGGGAATAGAATAATAAACAGTGTAAGTTTTCTTACAATTTAAAACATACAGGATGTTGGTGAGACCACGGGAATACTGAGCACAGTCCTGTATTGCTCAGTTATGAGAGGACATAATTACATTAGGAGTAATTCAGACAAAGTTCGCTGGACTGATTCCTGGGATGAGGGGGTTATCTATTGAGGGAAGGATGTACAGACTGGGCCTGTATCCATTGGTGTGATGGGAAATGTGAGGTGAACTTAATTGAAACAATTTAGATTATCAGATTCTATAGCATCCACAGTTCTTTTGATTTTTATTCAGATTCTTAGGTGCCTTGACATGGTGGTTTATGAGAAGATGTTTTCCCTTGAGGAGGGGCTGAGGCAGGGCATTTTTCCTCACAAGGTGATGAGGATTTCGAATTTTTCTCCTCAGAGAGCACTGAGAGTGTGATATTGATTTTCTTTGAGGCTGAGGAGGATAGGTCCATCATTAATAAAGGAGTCAAAGGTTATTGTGGTGTGACTATGAAGTGGAGAGGTGGCACAGCCAGATCAGCCATGACCTTATCAAAAATAGCACAGGGTTTTGGGGCAGAAAAGCCTCCTGCTCCTGATTTGTGTGGTTGTTGTTCATTTGTACTTGTTACTATCCATTCACTCTCTGTTACAAACTACAGGAGATTGAGTCCAGTCGTGGACCCCACTCTTTAGGAAGGACATTGGGGTCATGGAGAGAGTGTGGAGGAGATTTGCTGGAATGGAATCAGGAATATAGACAGACTGGAAAAGTTGGTTTTGTTCCCCTTAGAGCAGAGAAGGTTAAGCAGAGATTCAATAAAATGCTGACAAATCAGCTGAGAGTTCAAACAATTTGTGAAAGGTTCTGATGAAGTAAATATTGAGAAAGTGTTTCCAAGGGCAGGGATGTCAGTGATTAGAGGGGGATGGATTGAAGACAATCGGGAAAAGGCCCAGAGGGGAAGACAAAGGATTTTTAAAAATTTTCTATGTAGTCTGAGCTCATTTCGGGAGTGGGCTTTGCATGGAAAGTGATGGAAATGCCAGGAGAGAGCCTGCGACAGTGGGCCCTGCTGCGGTCATCACCATGGACAGTGGGTCCAACGGAGACCAGCACCATGGACAGCGGGCCATGCTGGTGTCAGCACCCGGGCAGTGTGTCCTGCTCTGGGCTGCACCATGGGCAGTGATCATGCCTCAGTCGTTCTGCACAATTGAGCTGCTCCAAAGAACCAAACATCATCGCAGGGTTTGTGAGTGAGATTGAGAATCTGTTGTGAGCTCCAATGTGCTGCCTGAAACGGCAGTGAAAGCAGGTTTAATAATAATTTTCAGATGGTAATCAGGGAAGTACAGGAAGGAGAGTACATTGGAGGATTATAAGGAATGAATAGGTTGTGGGGGTAATTGGACAAATCTTTCAAACATCTGCAGCACACTGATGGGCTGAATGGCCTTTTTCGGAACAAAGAGAGTCACTCAATGTGTGAACACCATGACACCAGATCAGGGAGATTCCACATTTGTTGGTCCTGCTGTGTTCCCCAATCATCTTCCTCGATCATTGGGCTTTTGGGATCGGTAACAGGAGATGTCAACATCTGAAGGGGGGGCCAACTTTACTCAGGAATATCTCAAATTCACCACAAACCATCATCAACAAATTCAAAGCATCAGCAAGATGCAAACAAACAAATTGATCTGAGTGACATTTAAATCTGCACATCACTGTGGAAACTTGTTTAAAGAGAATATTGGAAGTGAGAATCACTCCTGCCTCATGTGAACTTTCTGCAGTCTCAAACTGATCCTCATGAATATTTTGTGGGATGGATGAGCTGCTTCAGAGAATTTACAGAAGCTTCAGTGAGTGAGCCAAACATCTTTATTCATTAAATAATAAGCCTGCTTCCCAGAGACTGTATTGTGTCAGTGACTGTGTCTGTGAGAGATATTTTGTGTGATTGTGGCGATGTGTTTCTGTCAGTCTGCTTATGCACCCGAGTGCTTCATTGTACGTGTGGGCCTTTGTATATATCTGTGTCTATCCGCGGCTCAGTATGTGTTGGTGTCTCTGTGTGTCTATTTGTGTCACGGATTGCGTGATTCTAATTGTTCATGTTTATGTGCGTCTCAATCTCAGTGTCTGTGCTTGTGTCAGAGACAGTGAGACTGTTTGTATCCATCTATGTCTATCTGAGTCTCTGTGCCTGTCTTTGTCTGTCTGCATCTGATTGGGTCTAAGTATCTGTCTTCACTTTGTATCTGTTACACGGTTACACTCCCTCAGCACCAACTTGGTGACAATGCAACACGCCCTCAGTCCTGACCCTCCAATACTGCAGCACTCCCTTAGCACTGACCCTCTGACAGTGTGACACTCCCTCAGTACTGACCCTCTGACAGTGCGGCACTCCCTCAGCACTGACCCTCTGACAGTGCGGCACTCCCTCAGTACTGACCCTCTGACAGTGCGGCACTCCCTCAGCACTGACCCTCTGACAGTGCGGCACTCCCTCAGTACTGACCCTCTGACAGTGCTGCACTCCCTTAGCACTGACCCTCTGACAGTGCGGCACTCCCTCAGCACTGACCCTCCGACAGTGCGGCACTCCCTCAGTACTGACCCTCTGACAGTGCGGCACTCCCTCAGTACTGACCCTCCGACAGTGCGGCACTCCCTCAGCACTGACCCTCTGACAGTGCGGCACTCCCTCAGTACTGACCCTCCGACAGTGCGGCACTCCCTCAGCACTGACCCTCTGACAGTGTGGCATTCCCTCAGTACTGACTCTCTGACAGTGTGGCACTCCCTTAGCACTGACCCTCCGACAGTGCGGCACTCCCTCAGCACTGACCCTCTGTCAGTGTGACACTCCCTCAGTACTGACCCTCTGACAGTGCGGCTCTCCCTCAGTACTGACTCTCTGACAGTGCGGCACTCCCTCATAGCTGACCCTCTGGCAGTGCGGCACTCCCTCAGTACTGACCCTCTGACAGTGCGGCACTCCCTCAGCACTGACCCTCTGACAGTGCGGCATTCCCTCAGTACTGACTCTCTGAGTGTGGCACTCCCTCAGCACTGACCCCCTGATAGTGCGACACCCTCTCAGCACTGACCCTCTAGTGTGGATTTGAAGGGGCGATATTGCAGGGTGATGGGGAATGAGCCAGATTTTGCACTCCGTGAATAACTTTTCATGGGAGTAGCACTGCGATGGTGGGTAGAAAGGCACGTTCCTGTTCTGCTGTTTGAGAGGAAAAGTGAAATTCTGGGATATTAAGCAGTGCCTCTCACTCATTGATGGGACACTCACACTACCTAAGCGTTGGACTGAGAGCCCAGAAGATTATTAATCACAGACTAGAGCCCAACATTTTATCCCAGAAACAGTGGGTTGGGGTGGAAAGAATGGGTCTGAGTACTCACTGAAGAGTAAATCTAAAAATAAATCTGAGCAATTCTCTCACTTTACAATGAAAGGTTGTAGAGAAGGTTTTGTCCACTGGGTCAGTATAAGTGGAAGTCAGAAACAGGAAAGGAACAGTCACTTTATTGGGAGTTTTCTATAGACCCCCCAATTGCAACAGAGACTCTGAGGAACAGATTGGGAGGAAGATTGTGGAAATGTGCAGAAGTAATAGAGTTGTTGTCATGGGTATAGACTAATATTGACTGGAACCTCCTAAGTGCAAATAGTTTCGATGGAGCAGATTTTGTCAGGTGTCTCCAGGAAGGATTTCTGACTCAGTGGGTAGATAGGCCAACTAGAGGGGAGGCCATATTGGATTTGGTGCTTGGTAATGAACCAGGCCAGGTGTCAGATCTCTCAGTGAGAGAGAATTTTGGTAACAGTGAACATAATTCCCCGACCTTTATGAGAGTAATGGAGAGGGATAGGAGCAGACAGTATGGGTAAGTATTTAACTGAGGAAGGGAGAATTACAATGCTACAGGCAGGAACTATGGAGCTTAAATTGGGATCAGATGTTCTCAGGGAAATGCACAACAGAAATGTGCATGTTGATTAGGGAGCACTTGCTATATGTACTGGATAGACTTGTCCCACTGAGGCAAGGAACGGCATGGTAACATGAAGGAGCCTTGGATGGCAAGACTTATTTAACACCTAGTCAAGAGGAAGAAGGAAGCTTACTTAAGGTTGAGGAAGCAAGTATTAGACAGCGCTCTAGAGGTCTACAAGGTAGACAGAAAGGAACAGAAGAATGGACTGAGGGGAGCTAGAAGCGGGTGTGAGAAAACCTTGGTGGGTAGGGTCAAGGAAAACCCCAAGGTGTTCTATGCATATGTGAGAAAAAAGAGGATGGCCAGAGTGAGGGTAGGGCCAATCAGGGATAGTGGAGGGAACTTGTGCGTGGAGTCGTAGGAGGTAGGGGAGTTCTTTAATGAATACTTTGTTTCAGCATTCACCTGTGAGAGGGACCTTGGCATTTATGAGGGTAATGTAAAAAGGGCAGATATGCTCGAACAGGTTGATGTTGGGAAAGAGGGTGTGCTAGAAATTTTGAAAAACACGAAGATAGATAAGTCCCCTAAGACAGAGAGGATATACCCAAGGTCACTATGGGAAGGGAGGGAAGAGATTGCTGCCTGTTTAGCAACGATCTTCCATCATCACTGCCCACTGGCATAGTGCCAGATGGAGGGTGGCAAATGTCATTCCCTTGGTTAAGACAGGGAAGAGGGATAATCCTGGGGATTACAGACGAGTCAGTCTTCTGTGGTGGGAAAATTATTGGAGAAGATTCTGAGAGATAGTATTTATGATCATATGGAAAAGCACAGTTTGATTAGAAGTAGTCAGTGCAGATTTGTAAGGGGCAGGTCATGCCTCATAAGCCTTACTGAATTCAGTGGGGATGTGACAAAACACATCACTGAAGGCAGAGCAGTGGATGTGGTGTAGAGGGATTTTAGCAAGGCATTCGAGAAGGTCCCCCATGGTACGCTCATTCAGAAAGTAAGAACGCATGGGATTCAGGGAAATTTGGTTGTCTGGATACAGAATTGGCTGTTCAATAGAAGACAGATCGTGGTAGTAAATGGAAAGTATTCAGCCCAGAACTTGGTGGCTGGCGGTGTCCCACAGGGAGCTGTTCTGGGACCTCTGCTCTTTGTGATTTTATAAATGACTTGGATGAGGAAGTGGAAGGGTGGGTTAGTAAGTTTGCTGGTGACACAAAGGTTGGTGGAGTTGTGGACAGTGTGGAGGGCAGTTGTGGTTTGCAATGGGACATTGACAGGATGCAGAGCTGGGCAAAGAACTGGCAGATGGAATTCAACCCAGAAAAGTGTGAAGTGATTCATTTTAGAAGGTCAAATTTGAATGAAAAGGATAGGGTTAATAGCAGGATTCTTGGCAGTATGGAGGAACAGAGGGAAATTGGGGTCCACATCCTTAGATCTCTCAAAGTTGTGACCTAAGTTGAGAGGGTTGTAAAGAAGGCATATGGTGTGTTAGCTTTCATTGGCAGAAGAATTAAGTTTTAGAGCCGTGAGGTTATGCTGCAGCTCTATAAAACCCTGGTTAGACCACACTTGGAATATTGTACTCAGTTTTGGTCACCTCATTATAGGAAGGATGTGGAAGCTTTAAAGAAGGTGTAGAGGAGGTTTACTAGGATGCTGCCTGGACTGGAGGGTGGGTCTAACGAGGAAAGGTTGAGGAAGCCAGGGCGTTTTTGATTGGAGCAAAGAAGGATGAGAGAACATAGAACATAGAACATAGTACATTACAGCACAGTACAGGCCCTTCGACCCTCGATGTTGTGCCGACCTATCTAACCGATCTCAAGCCCATCTAACCTATACTATTCCATGTACGTCTATATGCTTATCCAATGGCGCCTTAAATGTACCCAAAGTTGGCGAATCTACTACCGTTGCAGGCAAAGCGTTCCATTCCCTTACTAGTCTCTGAGTAAAGAAACCACCTCTGACATCTGTCCTATATCTTTCACCCCTCAATTTAAAACTATGCCCCCTCGTGCTCGCCATCACCATCCCAGGAAAAAGGCTCTTCCTATCCACCCTATCCAACCCTCTGATTATTTTATATGTTTCAATTAAGTCACCTCTCAACCTTCTTCTCTCTAATGAAAACAGCCTCAAGTCCCTCAGCCTTTCCTCGTATGACCTTCCCTCCATACCAGGCAACATCCCAGTAAATCTCCTCTGCACCCTTTCCAAAGCTTCCACATCCTTCTTATAATGCGGTGACCAGAACTGTACACAATACTCCAAGTGTGGCCGCACCAGAGTTTTGTACAGCTTCACTATAACCTCTTAGTTCTGGAACTCGATCCCTCTATTAATAAAAGCTAAAACACTTTGCCTTCTTAACAGCCCTGTCAACCTGGGTGGCAACTTTCAAGGATCTGTATACATGGACACCGAGATCTCTCTGCTCATCTACACCACTAAGAATCTTACCATTAACCCTGTACTTTGCCTTCCGGTTACTCCTACCAAAGTGCATCACCTCACACTTGTCTGCGTTAAACTCCATTTGCCACCTCTCAGCCCAGCTCTGCAGCTTATCTATGTCTCTCTACAACCTATTGCATCCTTCGTCACTGTCCACAACTCCACCGACCTTAGTGTCGTCTGCAAATTTACTAACCCATCCTCCTACGCCCTCATCCAGGTCATTTATAAAAATGACAAACAGCAGTGGACCCAACACCGACCCTTGCGGTGCATCACTAGTAACTGGTCTCCAGGATGAACATTTCCCATCAACTACCACCCTCTGTCTTCTTTCAGCAAGCCAATTTCCGATCCAAACTGCTATATCTCCCACAATCCCATTCCTCCACATTTTGTATAATAGCTTATTGTGGGGAACCTTATCGAACGCCTTGCTGAAATCCATATACACATCAACCGGTTTACTCTCATCTACTGACTTGACAGAACTACATAAGATGATGAGAGGCACGGACAGAGTAGACAGAAGCTTTTTCCCAGGGCAGAAACGACTATTTCGAAGGGGCATTATTTTAAGGTGGTTGGAGGAAGGTATAGGATACATGTCAGAGGTAGGTTTTTTATACAGAGAGTTGTGGGCACGTGGAATGTGCTGCCGGCAGTGGTGGTGGAATTAGATACTTTAGAGACTTCTGAGAGACTCTTGGATAGGCACATGAGGATTTTAAAATATAACATATGCAGTGTAGTTTGAAATTAAAATATGACATTTTGAGGCCAGTATCAGACCATCCACTTCCTGCCCCCAGTCACCTTTCCCTGTTCTCATGGACGGATATTAAGCTGTGTATGTGCTGACTACCTGCTCAGGCACTGGGCCAGCACAGGTTTACCAACTCCACAGAGTCCAGTCACTACCTCTGGATTTCTCCCACAACAGGCAGCAAACAGGAAATCTCGATAAGTACAACAAAGGCTTTAAATAAGACAGACAGTTCCAGTCACCAAAGATTTACAAAGTGTAGAGTTTGAGGTAAGAATGTTAGACTGGAGAATGTGGTGTATGTGGATTTAAGACAATCCCTCAAATCATAAAGGAAAGAGTTGCACTCCGAAAGCACCTTACGGCAACTCAGCACACCCGAGGATCAATGGGAGTACACGAGCCATACAGTCAAAGCTCTGATGGAGGAAATTTGGCTGCAAACAGGAACACAGAAATATCCCAAAAAACGCAATACATGAGAAAGAGGAGGCCATTCAACCCATTGAGACTGCCCCACCATTCACTGGGATCTTGGTTGCTCTCAGTGATAACAACATCCCCCAATCTTGCTGCAAAACCCAATAATGCAGCATCCAATCACAAACCTATCGCCAATTCAAATGCCGACTCACCAATCAATAGCAAAGTGCTGGTTTCCGGGACAGCGTCAAAGTGTTGCAGAGAACAATCAGAAAGACTTTACAGAGCTCAACAACTCGGCAGGTGTAGGAATTGCCATCCACGTCAGGACAACTAAAGTCAGGAATGAGAGGGAACTGGAAAAGACCAGAAAGTTACCGCATTAGCATTAGAGGAGGGTGTGAGGATAAAGAGGGGACTAAGCAGCAGAGGAGGTTACAGAGTTAGGGAGGGGTTTAGGGGCTGGAGGAGGTTACAGAGATAGGGACGGGGTGTCGGGGCTGGAGGAGGTTACAGAGATAGGGAAGGGTATAGGGGCTGGAGGAGGTTACAGAGATAGGGAGGGGGTGTAGGGGCTGGAGGATGTTACAGAGATTTAGGGAGGGGGTTTAGGGGCTGGAGGAGTTAGAGAGATAGGGAGGGGTGTAGAGGCTGGAGGAGGTGACAGAGATAGGGACGGGGTGTCGGGGCTGGAGGAGGTTACAGAGATAGGGAGGGGTGTAGGGGCAGGAGGAGGTTACAGAGATAGGGAGCGGGTGTAGGGGGCTGGAGGAGGTTACAGAGGTAGGGAGGGGTGTAGGGGCAGGAGGAGGTTACAGAGATAGGGAGCGGGTGTAGGGTGCTGGAGGAGGTTACAGAGATAGGGAGGGGGTTTAGGGGCTGGAGGGGTTACAGAGATAGGGAGGGGCGTAGGGGCTGGAGGAGGCGACAGAGATAGGGACGGGGTGTCGGGGCTGCAGGAGGTTACAGAGATAGGGAGGGGTGTAGGGGCAGGAGGAGGTTACAGAGATAGGGAGGGGTGTAGGGGCTGGAGGAGGCGACAGAGATAGGGACGGGGTGTCGGGGCTGGAGGAGGTTACAGAGATAGGGAGGGGTGTAGGGGCAGGAGGAGGTTACAGAGATAGGGAGGGGTGTTGGGGCAGGAGGAGGTTACAGAGATAGGGAGGGGTGTAGGGGCTGGAGGAGGCGACAGAGATAGGTACGGGGTGTCGGGGCTGGAGGAGGTTACAAAGATAGGGAGGGGTGTAGGGGCAGGAGGAGGTTACAGAGATAGGGAGGGGTGTAGGGGCAGGAGGAGGTTACAGAGATAGGGAGGGGTGTAGGGGCTGGAGGAGGCGACAGAGATAGGGAGAGGTGTAGGGGCAGGAGGAGGTTACAGAGATAGGGAGGGGGTGTGGGGCAGGAGGAGGTTAAAGAGATAAGAAGGGGTGTAGGGGCTGGAGGGGGTTACAGAGATAGGAAGGGGGTGTAGGGGCTGGAGGAGGTTACAGAGATAGGGAGGGGGCGTGGGGCAGGAGGAGGTTAAAGAGATAGGAAGGGGTGTAGGGGCTGGAGGGGGTTACAGAGATAGGGAGGGGGTGTAGGGGGCTGGAGGGGGTTACAGAGATAGGGAGGGGGTGTAGGGGCTGAAGGATGTTACAGAGATAGGGAGGGGGTGTAGGGGTTGGAGGGGGTTACTGGGATAGGGAGGGAGTGTTGGGGCTGGAGGGGGTAAAGAGATAGGGAGGGGGTGTAGGGGCTGCAGGAGGTTACAGAGATAGGGAGGGGGTGTCGAGGCTGGAGGATATTACACAGATAGGGAATTGGGCAGGTTTAGCTCAGCAATTGTTAAGTTTTTGCTGTCTTCATTTTCAGCCCCTGAGCAGCTCCATTATTCCTTCTCAAGGTGACTGATTGAATTTGTGATGATGATAACCTTGGGTTGAGATGTTGAGAGTGCAATGATTTTCTGTCCTTGTTGCTGAGTGTGTGGTGCCCAGGACAGGAGATGAGTTTGTTCATCTGCCTGGTGTCAGAACGGGGCCAGAAATGAAGTGTTAAGGATGATTTGGAGCTGACAGTAATGGAATAGAGAACAGCACTTTGTTCAGCTCAGTGCAAGAGGCCATCAGCTCGAGGGCAGCTCAGTTAGTGCTTCCCTTCAGCAGGATGTTCATTAACAGACAGAACAATTCTGAAACACAAACACCAAGTTCCCACAGCCTCGTGCACATCCCCTTGACTTTAACCCCCCCACCAGTGGCCCTGCGTGGAACCATGAGGGGTTACAGATCACCCTGTGGGCTGTCAGTTCTCCGCCATCCCTCTAATTCTCTTTTGGATCTCTGTGCTGCTCCGATTCTAGCCTCTTACATACCCCCAGGCTTTAATCCCTCCCCCCATCAACGGACAAGTCTTTTGCTGCCTGAGCTCTGATCTCTGGAATTGCCCACATCACCCTCATCCTCTCCCTCACTCTCTCCCTCTCCGTCTCTCTGCTCCTTTAAAATGCTTCTTAAAACCTGCCTCTTTATCAAGCCTTTGGTCACCTGCCAATTTGGTTTGGTGATAATTTGGGCCTGATTTCTGCTCCTGTAATGCCACCACTGCTGATTCCCTGTGATAAGGGTGCTGTAGAAATGTAACTTGTTGTTTGTACTTGTCCTATGAACATATCGCAGGAGCTATCCAATCCCTGGCAGAAATGATAAACTGACCAATAATGATCGGACATAATAGGAACTGCCGATGCTGGAGAATCTGAGATAACAAGGTGTAGAGCTGGATGAACACAGCAGGCCAAGCAGCATCTCAGGAGCAGGAAAGCTGACATTTTGGGCCTAGAGAAGAAAGTTATTTTTCTGATGAAGGATCTAGGCCTACCTCATCAGCCTTCCTGCTCCTCCGATGCTTGGCCTGCTGTGTTCATCCAGCTCTACACCTTGTTATCTCCAATACTGATCGGAGCCGGGGTTCCTTTGCCAGGATTTCACTCCATTGTTTCTCTTCCTTCTTTCACAGAAACCTCTATTCCAATCTCTGTTCCTCCTCCTGAGGACTGTGTGTCAGATTCTGTTCACTTAATGCTGCCTTCCATTTCATTTGATTTCATACCTGTTTTCATGTTGTCCCATCTTTTGCGGAGAACTACTGAACATTCATAACCCTGGCCCATTATCCATCTTGTGATAGGAGGGGGCTATTCAGGCCCTCAAGCCTGTTCCAATCAATGTGGCAATGATTGCCCTGAATTGACTGACCAGGATCTATCACTCCCAGTTAATAAATCTGCAGTGCCTTTCTCTCTGCCTCTAAGAGAGTTTCACTCCAAACACCACTTCTATGATGACCAGTTTCCTCATTTCTCTGCTGGATGGCCTGGCTCTGATTTCAGTTTCTGTCCCAATCTTACCCCACTCAGGTAAAAAGTATAACCCGATCTGTCCCAGTCACTCCCCTTACCCCGTACTGTACCTCAGGATCATCTCCCAGAAAACATTCATCCTGTCTCCTCCTTTCATGTGGTGTGTGGGTGTTGGGGTGGGAGGGTGTGTGGTGTATGGTGTGGGGGTGTGAAGGTGTGTGGTGTATGGCAGAGGGTGTGTTAGGGTTTGGGTGGGGGTTTGTGGGTGTGATGTGAGGGTGTGTGATGTATGGGAGAGAGTGTGTGGTGTGTGGGTGTGGGTGTGTGTGTGTGTGTGAGAGAGAGAGAGAGAGATGAGAGGGTGTGAGGGTGAATGTACTTTCATGATCCACTCATGAGACTGGATTCATTTGTTGGTCCCGTTTACAAGACCCTGAACCCTGACACCGGCCACTGGCTAATTCGATCATGAGGGTCAATTAGCAGCTTACTGTTAACAGAAATGTTAAAGTCTGTGTCTGCAATATTTACAGTTATAATGTTTCTATCTGTGTTAGCTCCATGACCAAGGTATTAAACTGTCACCTTGTGGGAATGTGCAATCAGTAATCTGAGCATGTTAGGACACAGGAGGGATGGCGAGAGCTTTGCTTCTGTGTCTACAAAGAACTTTCTCATCCTCAGTGGAACTAAACCCGAGAATGGAGACTATTAATTCAGATAACAAAGTGTGGAGCTGGATGAACACAGCAGGCCAAACAGCATCTCAGGAGCACAAAAGCTGACGCTTCAGGCCTAGACCCTTCAACATTTTATGCTCCTAAGATGCTGCTTGGCCTGCTGTGTTCACCCAGCCCCACATTTTGTTCTCTCGGATTCTCCAGCATCTGCAGTTCCCGTTATCTCTGATCACTATTTAATTCAGAGCAATTTTGCAGCAAGTGTTGGAAAAGGGAAGGGTTTGACCTTAGACGTTTTGAGGGAAAAGCTTCCTGCAGAGTTAGGGACTAAAATGGAAAGAAAAGATTTACATTTCTATTGCAGCTTCCACTCCCTCATGACATCCCGAAGAATTTCACAGCCCACGAGGCACATCTGAAGTATGGTCCTTGTTAAACAGCGGGAAACGCATCAAGCAAGTTGTACACAGCAAGATCCCAGATATATTTGGATGAGGAGGAGTAGAAAAATCTGAATCATCTAAAATGCCAGGACATGGTCGGCTCAGGATCAAGTGCAGGCAAAACTGGATGAGTATAGTCTGGTGTTTGTTGATCAGCATGGACATGGGGAGCCGAAGGGCCTGTTTCTGTGCTGATTGAGAGATGAATATTCATCAATTCATTAGATGAATCTGCCCGGCTCCTTTATCTATCATTGCCCTGGGAATATTCCTGTTCAAGTGGGAAGACAGACAGGGTCTGAGTTGAAATCTTCACTTGAACCATGAGACTGATGAGCTCCTGGCTCAGAGTGAGATTTACTGTCACAGCTGGGGCATGATAAAAGGTATTTGGAGTAAGGCCAGTGAAATGGGGCGGAGATCCAGGTCAGTTTTGATCTAATTTCCTGGTGGAATTGGCTTGAGGGGCAGAATCGTCTTTTCCTGTTCCTGAATTATCCTCCCAACCTGTCACTTCACTCCAAATGGAATTGAAAATATGAAAGGGAATGGTGCCCAGGATTATGGGGAAAAGCAGGGGTACAGGAAGAATTGGGTGTTGTGTCTCCAAACTAGCATAGATGAGGTGGGCTGCATGGCCTCATTCTGCACTATATGATACTCTGAATGGCTGCAGCATTCTTGATTAAATCTATGTTCCCAGACGTTCTGCTTTTTCAGCTTAGTAAAGAGCCCTGTCCTACTGTAATCCCACCCTTGGAGCCAGTGGGGAATTACCGAGGATGATGACTTCAGCTTGTACAAGGGGGCATAGCTACAAATTGAGGGGTGATAGATTTAAGACAGATGTCAGAGGCAGGTTCTTTACTCAGAGAGTGGTAAGGGCGTGGAACGCCCTGCCTGCCAATGTAGTTAACTCAGCCACATTAGGGGCATTTAAACAGTCCTTGGATAAGCATATGGATAATGATGGGATAGTGTAGGGGGAGGGGCTTAGATTAGTTCACAGGCCAGCGCAACATCAAGGGCTGAAGGGCCTGTTCTGCGCTATATTGTTCTATGTTCTATCATTCAGTAATCCTCAGACTGGATCCCGGATCACTGGCTGTTCCAGCAAGTCTTCAGTGTCAGGAACTCATTTACAACTGGATAACTGACCAATCACCTTCAACTCCCCAACCTGACTTTTGAAGAAATCCAACATTTCTCAATCATCAGGATTGAGGAATGTGTTCCACCGGGAACGGCTGTGTTCCTGGATGGAAAACTGTGAGGCTGTCGCTCAATTAGATCCTTATTTCCATTTAGAAACTCACTCTGCTCAGCCCTGAGCTCCTTCTTTCCTATTGCTTTGTGTTTCAGCGAGAATTGGACTTCAGTTTTTAATCTTTCAATGAAGCTTCACTCTCCCACAGGCTGAGGAGACAATAACATTCTCTGAGCTAACTGAGAAATAGAGTCCCATCTTAATCATTTCATATTGATGGCTCATCTAATCTGGGTGTGGATTGGACACACACATTGACACAGGAAGAGACCGAGAGATGGACAGCAATAACACATCAGCAAATAAGGTCCATGCGAGGAATTGTGAGAATGAAATGAAAGACTCATGGAGTGAATGCACAGAACAGAATGTGATAGTGGACAGCAGCAAAAACGGGGCAGAATGGTCTAGAAAAATCACTTATACAGAGACATTTTTGGAAAGTTATCAACATTGGACAATTCATGCCCCTGTCCACACAAGCTCTCAGAAAGACAGACTGAATGAGGAAGGAGGATGTGTGCCCCTGAAAGTAAAGGATGAATTAAGAACTGTTGAGTCACAGAGTTGTAGAGCTGTACAGCACGGAAATAGATCCTTTGGTCCAACTCATCCATGCCAAGCAGGTATCCTAAATTTATCTAGTCCCATTTGCCAGCATTTGGCCCACATACCTCTAAACCCTTTCTATTCATATACCCATCCAGATACCATTTAAATGTTGTAATTGTACCTCTGGCACCTCATTCCATACACACACCACCCTCAGTGTGTAAATGTTGCCCCTTACGTCCCTCTTAAATCTTTCCTCTCACACCTGAAACCATACCCTCTAGCTTTAGACTCCCCCCAACCCTGGGGAAAAGACCTTGGTTATTCATGCTGGGAATGCTCATGATTTTATAAACCTCTATGAGTTTACCTCTATCAGCCTTCGATGCCTTGGGGAAAATAACCCCAGGCTGTTCAGCCTCTCCAAACATCCCACACTCTCTAACCCTGGAAACATCCTTGTCCATCTTTAGTGAACCCTTTCAAGTTTCACAACATCCTTCGTATAACAGGGAGACCAGAATTGAGTGCAGTATTCCAAACATTGGTGAGGCTGTGTCCTGTACAGTGGCCACATGGCTTCTCAACTCCAATACTCAATGATCTGACCAATAAAGTTAATCCTACCAAACACTTTCTTCACCACGCTGTCTACCAGCAACTCCCTGTTCAAGGAACTATGAACCTGCATCCCAAAGTTTCTTTGTTTGGCAACAGTCTCCAGGATCTTACCATTCAACGTATAAGTCCTGTCCTGATTTGCTGTACCAGAATGTAGCACGTCACATTTAGCTGCCACTCCTTGGCCCATTGATCAGCTGGGCCAAGGCCCCAATGTACTTTGAGGTAACCTTTACTATCCACCTCACCACCAATTCTGGTGTCATCTGTAAACTTACTGACCATACAAGATTCTGGGTAATCCAAGATGGAGAATGAGAGAAAATTATGGCTGTTAGAGGTGCTTCTTTTGTGTTTTTTTTCAGCATTGGAGCTAATTTCCTCAATTTCGCAGAGCAGAAATAACTGTTTTATTAACTGTTGCATTGTTTTGGAACATTGGAACTATGGGGAGAAAGGATTAAGACTCAAAAACTCTGGAAGTTGGATCAGTTTGGATGGAGATTAGAAACAGCAAAGCTCAAAACGCAGGTCTGAAATGGTGTATAGGGCCTGCAACAATAGTTACTCTGATGGGCTGAACATTAAAAAATAAATTGGTGCTTATAATAAAGGTGATTTAAAACTCATGAGGGATTTAATCATAAGGTAGAGAAGGCCAATCAGATTAGTGAATGTGAAATAACTGTACAGAGGCTGGCATCCAATCACCACATCATGTACACAGTACATAGGCTCTAAATAGCCAGTTCACAATCAGTCCCTGAAGTGAGGAGACACTGAGTTTCCTGTTTATATTGGTCAGCCAAGGCTCCCTGATTGGCCCAGAGTAGTAATCCCAATCAAGGATCTCCAGGTCAGTTAGATCCATCTGGTTCCAATCACTACAAAAGGTTTCTCTGGAAGCTAATCTCGTAACTGTATTTCCAACAAATTTCAGGCATAATATTATGTTCAGCCAATTTATTTTCAGTTGCATCAGTTCTGGGGAAGGGTCACTGGAGCCAAAATATTGACTCTGATTTCTCCCAACGGATGTTGCCAGGCCTGCTGAGCTTTTCCAGCAACTTCTGGTTTTATTTTTGTACAAGAATTGAGGTATGTTTAATCAGTAGCCTCTTTGTAAAAGATGCTCAAGGGAATAGAGTTCATAAATAATTACATTCTACTTTAAACTGAAACTGAAAAACCACTCTCCAACTAAGAATTTTAAAAGTAAACAGGAATCAGGAGAGAGCTGGCAAACATTGGTTGGTTAAAATAGGCAGAAATGTAAAGTAGTAAATAAATAATGAAAGATGTTGAAAGAAAAAATTTAAAATCATCAACAAAAATATGTTTCAGTAAAAGTCAAAATAGCAAGAAAACCCCATCTGCAACTCACTTCGGAAATGGTGGATACAGTTAGATTAAAAGAAAAGGTTTGTAAATGTTGCAAGGAACAGAAATCAGCCTGAGGATTGGGATTCAGAAATCTGCAAAGGGCCATCTAACGCTAATAAAAGGAGACAATACAGAATTGGGAGATTAAACGAGCCAGGATGATAAAAACAGATTGGAAGAGCTCAATCAAGTTTACAAAAATGAGCAGAGTAAACAAGGAGTCCCTTAGAGACAGAGAAGGCAAAAATTATCATGGGGAATGGGGAACAGTACTGACAAAATTAGTTTTCAAAAAACCAAAAGAACTGCGGATGCTGGAAATCTGAAGCAGAAACAGAAATTGCTGGCAGCCTCCGCAGAGTGAAATCAGAGGTAATGTTTCGGGCTCAGTGATCCTTCTCAGAACAACTGTTAACTCTGATTTCTGCCCACAAGAGAAATATTTTACAACAAGGCAGAAGACAGGAATTACTCAGAAATAGAGTAGAATCCGGACCTGATAAAAATGGGGGAATTCAGGTCATTGATATCAACAGAGACAAAGACCCTTCAGAGGAAGTAGGTGGCACTGAAACTGGGGAAATCTGCAGGAGCTGAAGGGTGAGACACTCTAGTTTGAAAGAGCCAGCTGCAGTGAATATGAGTACTCAGGCTATGAATGTCTGATGCTCCCTGGATTCTAGAATGTTCCCTGCAGATTGGAAACAAACAAATGTGACATCAACATTCAAGAAATGATGGAGAGTGAGAGAAAACAGGAATGACAAGACAGTTAGCCTGATATCAGGAAATGCTAGAACCTATCGTGGAGTAGATGGAAAATCACAGTCTGGCCTGGATGGCACAGTGGCTCAGTGGTTAGCATCGCTGCCTCACAGTGTCTCGGACCCAGGTTCAATCCCAGATTCTGGTGACTGTGTGGAGTTTATACATTCTTCCGAAGACTGTGCAGGCATGCTATGAGTGCTCTGATATTCTCCAACAGCCCAAAAATGTGGAGATTATATGGATTGGGCATGCTAAATTGCCCATAGTTTCCAGGGATCTGTAGATTCGCAATGGGAATGCAATCTTGAAGGGACAGAGTGGAATGCTCTTCTGAGGGCTGGTACTGAGTCAATGGGCTGCTTCCATGCTGCAGGAATTCTATGATTTTAAGCCAACAGATTTTGGCAAAACAGAAATCACCTGCAATAAAGTTGTCAGAGATTTTCAACAATGTAACTCATCAGATGGATGAAGGTGACACAGTAAGTAAAGGGATATTGGGATTTCCAAAAGGAATTTGATAAGACGACAAAAAGGATTAAAATAGAAAGTAAGGACTCATGGGGCCATGGGTGATGTATTACGCTGGGTAAAGGGTTAGTTAGTACAGAGGGAGCGAACAGTAGGGAACAGCTCACTGTCTGTCTCTCACTGGGAGGGAAGGATCTACTCACCGTGTTTCTCTCATTGGGAGTGAGGGATCTGTAAGGATGGGAGGTGGATGCTGAAGCAATCCTTGGTGAGTTGCTGTGGTGCAACTTGTAAAATGGGCACATTGCTGCTGTTGTGTGTCGGTGCTGGAGGGACGGAATGTCGAAGGTGGTGGATGAGGCGTTGACAACTCGAGCTGTTTCATCCGCAGGAAGAATGTCATAATTTTGTCTGAATCCATGTAAACTGACTCCTTTACAGCTGGGAATGACTGTGTGAGCCTTGACTGAAAACTGAGTCCTGTCACATGTTCCCTAATCTTCCTCGACATTACACATAGTCATTAATCTGACATTGTAGAGAATCACAATCCCATCCTCCCGTCTGAGTGTTTATCCTTCAACCACGTTTTGACAAAGAGAATCCAGTAACAGAGATAAACAGTGAAGGGCAAAAGGCAAACCCCATTGTGAGGTGATGTGTTGAATCTAATCCTGCAGCTGGTTGTGAGCTGATCTCTCTTTAAATGAGGCAGGACAGTGGTTTAGGAGATCAAATACATCCACTTTGTGGTCACAACACAAATATGTCAGACCACACTCTGTAAACACATCACTGAGAAAGCTGTTCAATGGAAGAGAAGATTGAGCTTCTCACTGACTGAGAGTCTGTCGATAAAGTTCAGGAACCTCGCAGATGGTTTGTAGAAACACTGTTAGCTGGACAGGAAACTCTCCGCACAAACTCCCTGTAAAAACTCAATATGATTCAGTGAGTGATCACAACCTCACTCCGCACATTCAATCACTTCATCTAAACCAATGTGGGTTTACAAAACACACCTGGATCAGGAATCTCGGGGAAACTCTCCTGTGGAGACTGACCCTGAGTGCAGCGTTCCAAACCATGTCCACTTCATTGTTCAACTGGGAAAAACACAATTAGAATGGTCACCTCACAGACTCAAGATGATCATTACAGATTACACCCAGAGCGTCAGTACTGAGGGAGTGCTGCACGGTCGGAGGGTCAGTCCTGAGGGAGTGCCGCACTGTCAGAGGGTCAGTACTGAGGGAGTGCCGCACTGACAGAGGGTCAGTACTGAGGGAGTGCCGCACTGTCAGAGGGTCAGTACTGAGGGAGTGCTGCACGGTCGGAGGGTCAGTACTGAGGGAGAGCCACACTGTCAGAGGGTCAGTGCTGAGGGAGAGCTGCACTGTCAGAGGGTCAGTGCTGAGGGAGTGCCGCACTGTCAGAGGGTCAGTACTGAGGGAGTGCTGCACGGTCGGAGGGTCAGTACTGAGGGAGAGCCACACTGTCAGAGGGTCAGTACTGAGGGAGTGCTGCACGGTCGGAGGGTCAGTACTGAGGGAGAGCCACACTGTCAGAGGGTCAGTGCTGAGGGAGAGCTGCACTGTCAGAGGGTCAGTGCTGAGGGAACGCCACACTGTCAGAGGGTCAGTGCTGAGGGAACGCCACACTGTCAGACGGTCAGTACTGAGGAAACGCTGCACTGTCAGAGGGTCAGTACTGAGGGAGTGCTGCACTGTCAGAGGGTCAGTACTGAGGGAGTGTCACACTGTCAGAGGGTCAGTACTGAGGAAACGCTGCACTGTCAGAGGGTCAGCGCTCAGGGGGTTATTATTTATCCCTCTGCCCTACATCACATCTCAATTTTGAATGCACTGGAAATGTTTCCACCTGAATCTCCAAACATTTCCCCTTTTCTCATCCTCACTCTGATCGTTTCATCTGTTGCAGTGAGGACATTTCTCAGGAAGACCATGCCATGGACTGAAGGAATATTTCCAAATCCCCCTCTCACTGATCCAAATTTTTGTCCTTCTCTTCATTCTCCTTGCATTCCCATAGCACATTGCTCATCTTCCCCAGGAGTTTGGATGGGATCTCATTGCTGTGTTATTCACAACCTGGGCCAAAGGACAGTGAGCGAATAACAAGCTCCACATTCCCAGAATGTAAATCTCATCACATTGAGGGGGTCAGCCTCCCAGGAATGTGTGTACCATGCAATAGCAACAGAAAAATATCAATAAAAGACAAAAGAACATGAACAAAGAACAAAGAAAATTACAGCACAGGATCAGGCCCTTCGGCCCTCCAAGCCTGCGCCATCCAGATCCTCTGTCTAAACTTGTTGCCTATTTTCCAAGGATCTGTATCCCTCTGCTCCCTGCCCATTCATGTATCTGAAGACCATCAGCTTTGTAACGCCCCTGATAGCAGCTCCCTGCTGAATGACCCACCATTCCTGACGCCTTCACACTTCCCTCCCAACAACACACACCTCAACAAAATTTCCTTCCAGTCCTCACACACTCCTGATTCAATCAGCACACAGTCCACATGCTCGCCAGCGTCCTATCCCCAGGCTCCCTCCCATCTCCCCTGTCTTTTCCCTTTCCTTTCATCCTTACCTACTTCCCTCAACAGTCCCCTCCCCTGCCCCTGCTCTCTCCTCCTAACCTGTCCTCGCACCTCCTCTGTTCCTACCCCCATCCTCCATTCCCCCTCTCCTCCCTCCTCAACTCTTCTCCTTCCACCCCGCCCTGAGACAGCTTTTGAGTTTACTACACCTTTCACATTTGAATAAATGCCCACCTGAAATCTCTGGGCTGCCCTCCCATCCTGGGGAAGCTCCAACACCTTTTCTCCCGGTCAAACAGCATCGATGTTATTGGCAGGGGATTCAGATACAGACAGGAAGTACGGGAAGGTATCTGGAGGTCTTCCTGGAGGGCAGAGTGAATCTCATCATCTGCCAGGGGGAAAGAGTGAATTCCATCATCTGCCTGGAGGGCAGAGTGAATCCCATCATCTGCCAGGGGGAAAGAGTGAATCCCATCATCTGCCTGGAGGAAAGAGTGAATCCCATCATCTGCCTGGAGGAAAGAGTGAATCCCATCATCTGCCAGGGGGAAAGAGTGAATGCCATCATCTGCCAGGGGGAAAGAGTGAATCTCATCAGGTTAATGCACAAGGGCATTGCTGGGTGGGTGTTTGTTTTAATGCGGGAACCTGTGAGGGAGGCAGTGGGGGTGATGCTGTTGACTAACATGTGGTGATGTGATATTGTTATCACAGAGACATGGCTGAAAGAAGGATCGGACCAGCAGTTCAGTATTACAGGGGGTGGAATCTTTAGGTGAGAAAGGTGGTGGATGGTGAGTGGTAAATATCGAAGTCGTGTCACAATATCAATCATTATTACATTCCTACATATGACATTACAGAAATCTCCTCAACTGAGGCCATGTGTGTTGAATTTAAAAACAAAGTGGGGAGCCACTTTGGGAATCAAGCATAATTGCCCAGCAGAGAGCTGAGGATAGTAAAAAAGTTAGATGTATAAACAGATGATTTCAGAGAAGTGTAAAAAGAAAAAGGTTAATATGAGAGTCAGTCCTGCTCGAGGGCTGCATTATTACAGCAGAAACACAGCTGGAAACAACTGCTCTCAGAAAAATCCTAAGGACGGCAGAAACAAGCAGAGGCAATGCTCAGTAACTCAACAGGTCTGGCAGTATCGAGATAGAGAAACAGAATCAATATTTCAAGTCCAGTGACCCTTCTTTAGAGCCAGACCTGAAACTTTCGATATTTCTCTTTCCCCAGAGGCTTTCAGGCCTGCCGTGTTTCTCCAGAATATTCTGTGGTTGTCTCAGAAATACTGAATTGACTGTGTAACACTTTGGAACCTGGGGAAATTCTTCAAGATGCCACAGAAATAAGACCATAAGACATAGGAGTGGAAGTAAGGCCATTCGGTCCATCAAGATAAGCATGGATAAGCATATGGGCGTACATGGAATAGTGTGGGTTAGGTGGGCTTGAGATCGGTATGACAGTTCGGCACAACATCGAGGGCTGAAGGGCCTGTACTGTGCTGTAATGTTCTATGTTCTATGTTCTAAGTCCACTCCACCATTTAATCATAGCTGATGGGCATTTCAACTCCATTTCCCTGCACTCTCCCTGTAGCCCTTAATTCCTTGTGAGATCAAGAATTTGTCGATCTCTGCCTTGAAGACACTTAACGTCCCGGCCTCCACTGCGTTCCGTGGCAATGAATTCTACAAGCCCACCACTCTCTGGCTGAAGAAATGTCCCCTCATTTCCGTTATAAATTTACCCCCTCTAATTGTAAGGCTGTGCCCACGGGTCCTAGTCTCCCCACCTAATGGAAACAACTTCCCAGCGTCCACCCCTTCTAAGCCATACATTATCTTGTAAGTTTCTATTAGATCTCCCCTCAACCTTCTAAACTCTAATGAGTACAATCCCAGGACCCTTAGCTGTTCATCGTACGTTAAACCTACCATTCCAGGGATCATCTGTGTAGGATGCAGGTTATTTCATTAGGCAGTGATCAAAAAAGCCACATTTCTGTAGTTTCTTTATGAACAGCTTCCTCTCTATAATTCTTCAAATCCTTTTGTGCTATACTTACTTCCTCAGCCAATGGCAGAAGAAGGGTAAGGGTCTGCCAAAGGGAGACAGTATCTGAGATCAGGTTCAGCCAGTGTCGGGGAACAGGGTTGGATCGAAGCTATGAAAGGTGATACAGTAATTCAGGTTGTTGTTGCAGTGAGAGATGATGATGTTTGAGCTGTGAATTAAGGGCTCTCCAGGCACTGGGAGTGAACAGTCTGGCTCCAGTCCAGTTTCAATGCAAATTCAGATTTTACAGTCTTTTGTCGAGGACATCCTGTTTCAGCTGAATTCGTATCCAATGCAATACATCCCCTTCTTCCTGACTGGAGTGTGTCCTGCAAATGATTCATCAAGTCCCCAGAGGAATAGAAAGAGCTCAAAATCTGCCAACTCTCAGGTTATCCATTCCCATGTATCCTTAGAGGCAACACCTTTGTTGAAACTGCTGGGATTTTCTCCAGCGAGATGTCTAATTTCCAGCCTTTGCCCTGAAGTAAAGACTTGATTTGGTTTCTGACTGTTCTGAATTTCATTGCTTGCTGGCTTTCACACAGAATGGTTTTAGGGCAGTTTGTCACTTGGACTCAATGCGTATTGACTGAGCCGCAAGGTATCAAGCTCAATGCTGTTTAAATGAGTCTGTTAATGAAAAATTCACCTCGCTGTTCCGAGCAATTCATTACATTCAAACAAGAATGATATTTATTTCCAAAGCACCAATCACATTCCCAGGAGGAGCCACAGTCCACTACAGCCAATCATGTCCCAGTGAGCTGTAAAGGCGTAATGTAGAAAACTTGCCAGTCACTATGCACAGAAAGATCCCACAAACAGCTGTGTGGTAATGAACAGAGAATGAAGTTGGTGAGGGAAGAATTTTTGCCGAGACATTAGGAGAACACTGATCTGTACTTCACAAAGTTGCATAAAGGGATGATTAGCTTCAAACTGGGAGTAAAATGAAGTCTCTATTTCAGGATTCAAATGAGAGCTTGTACCTCTGATAGTGTGGCGCTCCCTCGGCGCCGACCCTCCGGCAGCGCGGCGCTCCCTCACTACTGACCCTCTGACAGTGTGACACTCCCTCAGCACTGACCCTCCAACAGTGCGGCACTCCCTCAGTACTGACCCTCTGACAGTGCAGCACTCCCTCACTACTGACCCTCCAACAGTGCAGCACTCCCTCAGTACTGACCCTCCGACAGTGTGACACTCCCTCAGTACTGACCCTCCGGCAGTGTGGCGCTCCCTCAGCGCCAACCCTCCGGCAGTGCAGCAGTGAAGTGATGGCCTTGTAGTTTTATCGCGAGACTATTAATCCAGAAACTGAGCTAATTTATAACGGACCTGGGTTTGAGTCCCTCCCTAGCAAATGCTGGAGCTTGGATTCCAGAAAATAAATCTGGAATTAAGAGTCTAGCTATTATTGTAAAAAACCCATCTGGTTCACTAATGTCCTTTAGGGAAGAAAATCTGTCACCCTTACCTGGCCTGGCCTACATGTGACTCCAGACCCACAGCAATGTGGTTGACTCCCAACTGCCCTCTGAAATGGCCCTGCAAGCCGCTCAGATGTACCCATCACAACAAAGTCTCAAAGAAATGAAACAGGATGGATCACCCGGCATTGACCAGGGACCGGAAAAGTCAACGGCAGGAACAGCCCTGTCGACCCTGCACTCTCCTCCTCACTAACACCTGGGGGTTAGTGCCACCATGGGGGAGCTGTCTCACAGGCTAGCCTGGCACATTCATACTCACAGAATCATACCCTACAGACACCACCAGCACCATCCCTGGGTGTCCTGTCCCACCGTCCGGGCAGTCCCAGCAGAGGGGGCGATACAGTGGGATACAGTGGGGAGAGTATTGGTGTGGGAGTCCTCAACATTGCCTCTGGATTCCCATGGAGTCTCATGGCTTCAGGTTAAACATTGGCAAGGAAACCTCCTGCTGATTACCACTCACTGTCCTCCCTCAGCTGATGAGCCAGTACTCCTCCACGCTGAACAACACTTAGAGGAATCACTGAGGATGGCAAGGACAGAAAATGTACTCTGGGAGGGGGGGTTTCAATGCCCACCACCAAGAGTGGCTCGGCAGCATTACTACTGATCGAGCTGGTCGGGTCCTAAAGGACAGAGCTGCGAGACTGGGTCTGCGGCAGGTGGTGAGGGAACCAACAAGAGGGAAAAATAAACTTGGCCTCATCCTTACCAATCTGCCAGCTGCTGATGTATCTGTCCATGACCGTATCGGTAAGAGTGACCATTGCATTGTCCTTGTGGAGACAAAGTCCTGCCTTCACATTGAGAACAACCTCCACCGTGTTGTGTGGCACTATCAAAGTGCTCAATGGGACAGACTTCGCACAGATCTAGCAATTCAAGGCTGGGCATCCACAAGGCGCTGTGGGCCATCGACAGCAGCAGAATTGTACTCAGGTATCATTGTGTAACCTCATGGCCCAGCATAGCCCCCACTCAACCATTACCATCAAGCCAGGGGATCAACCCTGGTTCAATGGAGAGTGCAGGAGGGCATGCCAGGAGCAGCACCAGGCATTCCTGAAGATGAGGTACCAACCTGGTGAAGCCACCAAACAGGACTACTTGCTCATCAAACAGCGAAAGCAGCAAGTGACAGACAGAGATAAATGATCCCACAACCAACGGATCAGATCTAAACTCTGCAGTCCTGCCACATCCAGTTGTGAATGGTGGTGGACAATTAAACATCTCACTGGAAGACGAGGCTTCACAAATATCCCCATCCTCAATGACGGAAGAGCCCAGCGCATCAGTGCAAAAGATAAGGCCGAAGCATTCACAGTAACCTTCAGCCAGAAGTGCTGAGTGGATGATCCAGCCGCCTCCAGTTAGCCCAGCATTATAGATACCAGTAAAAACCAAAAAATGTGCAAATGCTGTAAATCAGGAATAAAAAAAAAGCTGCTGGAAAAGCTCAGCAGGTCTGGCAGCATCTGTGGAGGAGAAAACAGAGTTAATGTTTCAGGTCCAGTGACCCTTCCTCAGAACTGAGGAAGGGTCTGACAGAGGGTCACCAGCCCCAAAACATTAACTCTGTTTTCTCCTCCACAGATGCTGCCAGACCTGCTGAGCTTTTCCAGCAGCTTTTGTTTTGTTATACATACCAATGTTCACCAATTCAATTCACGACATGTGATATCAAGAAGTTGTTGGATACACTGGATATTGCAAAGTCTACGGGCCCTGACAACATTCAGACAATAGTACTGAAGACTTAATCTCCAGAGCTTGCTGCCCTTTGACCCAAGCTGTTCCAGAACAGTTACAACACTGGCATTCACCCGACAATGTGGCAAATTGCCCAGGTATGTCCTGTACATAAAAAACAGGACAAATCTGACCCGGCCAATTACAGCCCCATCAGTCTCCTCTCGACCATCAGTAAAGTGATGGAAGGTGTCAGTAACAGCGCTACCAAGCAGCACCTGCTCAGCAATAACCTGCTCAGTGACGCCCAGTTTGGGTTCTGCCAGGGACACTCAGCTCCTGAGCTCATTACAGCCTTGGTTCAAACATGGACAGAAGAGCTGAATTCCAGAGGGTGAGGTGAGAGTGACAGCCCTTGATATCAAGGCTGCATTTGATTGAGTGTGGCATCATGGAGCCCTGGCAAAACTGGATCAGTATCGGGGGAAAACTGTCTGCTGGTTGGAGTCATACCTGACGCATTGGAAGATGCTCGTGGTTGTTGGAGGCCAATCATCTCAGCTCCAGGACATCTCTGCAGGAGTTCCTCAGGGTAGTGTCCTCAGCCCAACCATCTTCAGCTCTTTCATCAATGACCTTCCCTCCATCAGAAGGTCGGAATTGGAGATGTTCACCGATGATTGCACAATGTTCAGCACCATTCGGGACTCCTCAATTCTGAAGCAGACCGTGCTCAAATGTACAATATCCAGGTTTGGGCTGACAAGTGGCAATTAACATTTGCACCACACAAATGCCAGGCTATGATCATAGAACATAGAACACAGAACAGTACAGGCCCTTCGGCCCACAATGTGGTGCCAACCGACTATCCAACTAAGATCAATTTACCCTGCTTACCCAACATTTTATCATCCTCCCTGTCCCTATCCAAGAGTCGCTTAAAAGTCTCTGAAGTATCTGATTCCACTACAACTGTCGGCAGCACATTCCACATGCACCCCCACTCTCTGTGTGTAAAAAACCTACCTCTGGCATCTCCCCATACTTTCCTCCAATCACCTTAAAATTATGCCCCTTCATAATAGTCATTTTCACCCTTGGAAAAAAGCCACTGACTATCCATTCTATCTATACCTCTCACCATCTTGCACACCTCTATCAAGTCACCTCTCATCTTCTTCGCTCCAATGAGAAAATACCTGGCTCCCTCAACCTTTCCTCATTAGACCTGACCTCCATTCCAGGCAGCATCCTGGTAAATCTCCTCTGCACCATCTCTAAACCTTCCACATCTTTCCAATAGTGAGGTGACCAGAACTGAACACAATATTCCAAGTATAGTCTGACCAGGGTTATATAGAGCTGCAGCATAACCTCACGGCTCTTAAACTCAAACCCCTGCCAATGAAAGCCAACACACCATATGCCTTCTTTGCTACTCTATCAACTTGGGTCGCAACTTTGAGGGATCTATGAACATGGACTCCAAGATCCCTCTGTTCCTCCGCACTGCTGAGAATCCTGCCATTAACACCACATTCTGCATTCAAATTTGACCTTCCAAAATGAATCCCTTCACACTTTTCTGGGTTGAATTCCATCTGCCACTTCTTTGCCCAGTTCTGCATCCTGTCAATGTCCCCTTGCAACCTGCAACAGCCCTCCACGCTGTCCACAACTCCACCAACCTTTGTGTCACCAGTAAACTTACAAACCCCGCCTTCCATTTTGTCATCCAAGTCATTTATAAAGATCACAAAGAGTAGAGGCCTCAGAACAGATTCAATGAACAGATTCACCCTTGACATTCAATGGTGTTACCATCACAGATACCCCCCACTATCAACATCCTGGGGTTACTATTGACCAGAAACTCAACTGGACTCACCACATAAACACAGTGGCCACAAGAACAGGTCAGAAGCTGGGAACACTGTGGCGAGTAACTCACCTCCTGACTCCCCAAAGCCTATCCACCATCTACAAGGTACAAGTCAGGAATGTGATGGAATACTCCCCACTTGCCCCAACGACAATCAAGAAGCCCGACACCATCCAGGACAAAGCAGTCCCCGCTTGATTGGCATCACATCCACAAGCATCTACTTCCTCCACGATCAACACTCAGAAGCAGTGATGGGTATTACCTACAGATGCACTGCAGAAATTCACCAGTGATCCTAAGACAACACCGTCCAAAGAGATGATGTCCATCTAAAAAGGACAAGGGCAGCAGATAGATGGGAACAACACCCCCTGTAAGTTCCCCTACAAGCCACTCACCATCCTGACTTGAAAATATATCGCTGTTCCTTCACTGTCACTGTGTCAAAATTCTGGAATTTCCTCCCTAAGGGCATTGTGGGGCAATGTACATCACGTGGTTCAAGGCGGGATCTCACCCCCACCCCTCAGGGGTAATTAGGGTCGGCCAGTGATGCTCACAGGCAATGGAACAAATTCCCACGAACTCTGTTCTCTGACTGGCCCCTTACCAGAAAACCTGCTCCTGCCCAGTTGCCAGCGTGAATCGGGGCATTTTGGGTTGATGGAGACTGGAGAATGACATCAGGAAAAGTGCCACAATATTTATTACTGAGGTTTAAAGAATGACAGAAATGAAATCAAATAATACTTAAACCTTGTTGGATAAAGTTCTGAAGCTGAACGCCAATAGCTGCATTAAATTCATGGACCAAGATTCATTCAGATTCCCTGAGGTTGCAGTTGACTAATTTATGCAATAAAGTCTGAAGGAGCAGAATCTGTTTTCTAAGCATTTTATTGATCAGGCTGCAATCCATAAACTACAATTCTCCCATTATCGAATTCCTGTAATGATTTCATCCTGATCATGATTCCCAGGTGATTCTGGTTAATTGTTAATGAAGGTGATGTATTCATTGGCTGTCCCCACTCCTGAATCAGCAAATGGAAATCAGGCAGTTTCCAACACTGGCTCTTCACAAACAAGTTCCAGTGCAGAGACTGGCCATTCGGCCCACCTGCTCCATGCTGGGCTTTCTGCTTCACACCATCTTCCTCCCAGCCTTTCTACATCTCACCCTCTCTGCAGACTCTTTCATTCCCTGCTCAAGCCCAGGCCAGTGACATTCAGCCTGATTTCTGAAGCTGCAATGTTGTGTGTGTGTTGTTGCAAGGATCAATGAGAGAGAGAGAGAGAGAGAGAGAGAGCCAGCAGCAGCAATAAGGATCACCCCCACATGGGTCGTTCCAACAGCTGCTCGATCACTGTCAGTGCAACACACAGCCTGGGTCGGTCTCTCTACTCCCCTCCCCTGAACTCACCCTCCTCACCTGGAGACGACCCAAAGACAGATGAGTAGGAGAATGACTTGCCCTCTGGTACCTTCCCCGATTCCCTCTCATCACTGACCCTCCCCCCCCCTGCAAACACTTTCTATCCTAACTCATCAATGCAGATCACTTCCGTTTCTGTGAATTGATCAGAATATTCCAACTGGGGCCTAAATTGTCGTTTCAAAAGGGGCTCACATCCCTGCTTCCCTTTTATGGATGATGTGCAGGTGCCGGTGTTGGACACGAGTGGACACGGTCAGAAGTCACACAACACCAGGTTATAGTGCAACAGGTTTATTAGAAATCACAAGCTTTCAGAATCTTACTGTTCCTTCTTCAGGTGTGAATGAGAGAGAGGGAGCATCAGACAGGATTTACAAGTAAAATATCCAAGATTTAACAGCTTCTTAGGTGTGTTTAGTACATTGAGAGTGGTGTGACCGTTTGATCTTTTACTTATAAATCCTGTCTCTGATGTTACCTCTCTCAATTACACCTGAAGGAGGAGGAAGACTCTAAAAGCTTGTGTTTTCAAAGAAACCTGTTGGACCATAAGCTGGTCTAATGTGATTTCTGACACTTTTAGAGACACACACTCAAAGAGACAGACGGACACACAGAAGGAGAGAGCAATTGTCCAGCTAAACTGATGACACTTTGTGCCAATGACCGAGGAATTTCTCCCAGATATAGATCACTGCCACAGCCTGCAATGACCCACATCAGCCCACAATCACTCAATACTCCTCATCGATTTCTACTTCCCTTCGAGTCCCGGCTCATTTCCCTCGTATTGAACCACAAGATAAAGTACATCCTGTGACACAGAGCTCTCTCACCCTAATTAACCCAAATTAAAGTTTCAATCATTCCATCTGCCTGTCGAGCCAATGTTACCAAAACCCAATTTGTTTCCAATGCGGAGAAAGCCACGTTCTCCATCACTGTCTTGTCCACATTCGCCGAAACCAAGTGAGAGTGAATGAAGGGCTCGATGAATCTCTTGCTCTGTCTCAACTCTCCCCCAGTCAGTGGGCTCTTCCAACAAGTTGCCGCTGCTTTCAGGGACAGCAAACCTCCTTTCAACAGCAAACCTACTTTTGTGACAGGGCCAGAGATTGCTTCATTTCCAAAGTGTCATTGAACAGAATCATCCAATCAAACACTGAATTGTCATCAGCCGTGGCACAGTGGGGAGGGAGCTTACCCAAGAGCCACCAGGTTGTGGGTTCAAATCCCATCCAGAGACCGGACCTTCACATCCAGGACAATAGTGCTAATACAGTACTGAGGCAGAGCCACACTGTCAGAGGGTCAGTGCTGTGGGAGCGCCGCACTGTCGGAGGGTGAGCGCTGAGGGAGTGCCGCACTGTCAGAGGGTCAGTACTGAGGGAGTGCCGCACTGTCAGAGGGTCAGTGCTGAGGGAGTGCCGCACTGTCAGAGGGTCAGTGCTGAGGGAGTGCCGCACTGTCAGAGGGTCAGTACTGAGGGAGCGCCGCACTGTCGGAGGGTCAGTGCTGAGGGAATTGCTCCTGTTAATACAGAGCCTGATCCCACTCAGGTACAAAATCCATCGGCATTGTCTCCTGAGCTGTTCCTGGCAGGACAATGATCTTGTCTGTTCTCACTTCACCAGGAGTGGCCCTTCGTGCTCTGTTTGACCAGCCCCAAGTAATTCAGATGCTCACAGAGTTCATCAGGGATAGAGTCGCAATGTTTCTGGAACCAGATTGCGATGGTGATGTTCCTGCTTCCTGTCTGACTGGGCCTTTGGAGTTCCGGATTGATGAGAGAGCAGGGCATTGGGAACTGAGACCCTTTGTCCCGCTCTCTGGATGGGATCAAGGGCTGGCAGTGAGAGACTCTCACGGAATGGACAGGTTGGGTTTCACTGGGTCACATGAATACTCTTCCCAATAGGACAGGAGCTTGTGAGCCCAAACCACACGCCTGACTCTGAGTATTATGGGATGTCCTCTCCTCTGGAGCAGACAGCCAGGTGATGTTCTGACCAGGTGGCCGTCCATTGCCCAATGGGAGTGTTTGTCCTGAGGCAGGGATTTGACTTGGAGCCGTGGCTAAAGCTCCTCCCTCAATCGATGATAGAATCAAATACTTCCCCAAAACATTGCTATGGGATCTTTCTGTGCCAAAGCCCAAGTCTTTGAAAATGATGAAGAGGAAAGGGCAGGAAACGAGCAGCCAGCTCTTCTGAAAGACCAGGTGCTGGCACATTCCTGATAGGCCCCACTTTTGTGGAAAGTGCTTTGAACCCTTTGATATGCAGCCATTTGTCAGCAGGTTTGGAGCTGACACTTCCTCCTCCAGATCGATGTACTCTCTCTCTCTGCCTGAGAATCAACAAACAGATGATCAGGAGCTGGGGAAGATGATGAGCTGAGAGCTGGAAAGTCAGTGAGGATCCCCACTGTCTCCCATGTGCTGAGTGTGGGAGCCTGGAAGAGACATCAGTCAGAAGCAGAGTGTTCCCTCGTCAGGTCTCAGCCAGTGGCCTGGTGTGAGCTGGGAGCTCCTCTTTCAGAGAGATCGTGTGAAAGCTCTTTCATGGAGATGAGGTTTTGCAGCTTCAACATGCCATTGGGCACAGCTGGCTCTCTCCCTGATCGATAGGAGACAGAATTCGAAGCTGTCCATCCAGCTGCCTCTGAGGGAGATCCCACTGCATTTGAGACTGCAGGATGGCGTCACATTTCCAGGCATCAGGTGAGGCTGGGCATTGAGGGAGACATCATTATCCCACTCAGTAAACACATTTGGAACATTTGTGCAGGGACCTCACTGACACAGCTCATCACAACAACATCTGGCAAGAGGAATTCTGTGGAATTCTCTTCCCCAGAGAACACACGGGCTGGATCATTCAAGAAATTCCAAGTTAGACAGCGTTTTGATCAATGAGGGGTCAACGGTTATTGGGAGTGTACAGGGGGAAGGGGTGGGAAGGGGCAGGAAAGGGAGAAGAGGCCATCAGATCAGCCAATCATAAACAGTAAGCCATCTTTCTCAGTGATTCGTTCTGTTGAGAATTTACAGTGTGAGAGAGAGATTGGTGGTGTGGGGTTCATAAATACATTTTAACACAAAGCACTGCCGGAAATCAGCTTCCTCAATTCCCTCAAGAAAGGGACCATTCAGCCCATAATGTCAGTGCTGTTCCAGGTCCCAGTTTATGATGTGATTTTTGTCAATACTTTAAAACTGGACACAAAATGCTGTTAAAGATAGACTATTGAGGGCCCCCTTGAGGGTTGGTGGATTCAAACCAGTTCCCTGTCACAAAAGGGAACAAAAGGAACATCCCAGACTGACGTGTGTCAATGCCCTTCTCTGAGACCAATCAGAAAGTGTAATGACCATCAGATGGACTGAGTCATTCAGAAGCAATAACACTGACCGTCTGAAACCTGTGAGGTGTGGGACCACAGCACAGAATATTGGAATCACCACAAACACAACCTCTTTGTTTGCAAAATCACTTTGAATTGGCAAACCAGTCACAAGGGACTGCCATGTTCTCTGTCTCCTTTTAAAACCAACAGAAACTGTTTGCAAACAGTTCCACCAGAAATTGACCAAAATATCTGCCATTAATTCAACCAGACAAGGGAACTAACACATTGACGTGACAGTGAGAGATTCGAGCGGAGAGATACTGCCCACAGACTGCTACACCTTCAGGTTCAGCTGAGGACCAACCTCCAAAAAATTCAACTGTGAGAAATCTCACAACCTTGTGAAATCCCTTTACTTCACAAAACCCTCACTTCAACTGCAAAGCATCGAAACAAGCCAACCCACTGCAGGCCTGCCTCAAAGGAGACTGGAGATCGTACATCAGAGAATGAGATAAATATAAATTGTTGTATGTGTATTGATAAATTTTATTTCTAAACTCACTGATGCTTGCTGCTGACCACATGGAGCTGGGATCCACTTGAGGAGTAAGTGAACATATACCTCATAAATCCCAAATAGCCAAAGGCAGTCTGTACCTGGATAGTGAGGGGAACACATGCATTCTGGAAACGACATTGTCTCATTGTTGCCTGTGGGATCCTCCTGTGCGCAATCGGCAGCTGGGTTTCTCCATTGAAACTGCGACAACACCATGCAAGTGTTTTACTGGCTGTAAATGTGGCCGTGCTGCCTTCCTGGGACTGTCCCAAATCAAATTTCCCAAATTCATATCAGACAATGAGAGAGTGTGTGAGGGAGAGAGAGGCAGAGGGGTAAAATGGAGACAGAACCTGATAGACAGAGGGAGAGTGAGACAGAAAGAGAAAGAAAGAGAGAGAAAAACGGTATGAGAGAGGCAGGTGGAGAATGAGTTAAATACTAAATAAAAATCAAACAAACTGCTGATGGTGTAAATCAGATACAAAAGTTGCTGGAAAAGCTCAAGAGATCTTGCAGCATCTGTGAAGACAAAAATTTGAGTTAACATTTCAGATCCATTGATGCTGATGTTCTGAGGAAGGGTCACCGGACTCAAAATGTCAACTTGAATTTTCATCTTCACAGATGCTGCCAGACCCGCTGAGCTTTTCCAGCAACCTCTGTTTTTGTTGAGAGATGGAGAGTGAGAATGAGAGAGTGATACACAGATGGACAGAAAGAGAAGCAGACAAAGAGAGAGATGGAATTTGAAAGAGGAAGAGAAACAGCAATGAACACAATGTGAGACAGTGAGATGAGGGACGCAGAGTAATAGCTAGAGGGAGAGAGACTGTGCTGAAGGGAGAGTGAGAGAGAGAGAGAGACTGAGAAACAGAAGGTGAGAGAAGAAACGAGACAGGTTGTAGAGAGACACAGTGAAAGAAAAAGCGAGCAACAGCCCGAGATTCACGCAGTGAGGATGAGCAGCTCGACTTACCATCATTACTCCCTGGGCTTTTCTCTATGGGACAGTTTGATCTCCTGCTGCTCTTTCTCAGTCACTGTGTTGGAAATCGTGGGTTTTTCTGGTTTCCCTGAAAAGGATCCATGAGGAACAGAAAGGGAGGGAAAGAGGTGACATGGATAAGCTACAGGACAGTTGCCCCTGAGAGGCTCTGGAAGCCTGAAATTCTAGAGGGGCTTGTGTTTGAAGGTTTTCAGAATGACTTTGTCACAGGTCTGTCTCAGCTCTGTCGCTGGCTCTCACTCCCTCGGGCTGTCACACTTCATCAAAGCCTCTTGATCCTGGCTCAATCCTTCCTTGGGAATTAATAAATAATACAAGGTGTGTGTGTGTGTGTGTGTGTGTGTGTGTGTGTGTGTGTGTGTGTGTGTGTGTGTGTGTGTGTGTGTGTGTGTGTCTGTGTGTGTGTGTGTGTGAGAGAGAGAGACAGACAGAGAGTGCAGCTCAGTGAGAGAGAGACAGAGAGTGCAGCTCAGTGAGAGAGAGAGAGAGAGAGAGAGACAGAGAGTGCAGCTCAGTGAGAGTGTGTGTGTGTGTGTGTGTGTGTGTGTGTGTGTGTGTGTGTGTGTAAGAGAGAGAGAGAGAACTGGGAGAACGTTGCCTCTGTAAGGTTCTGTCACACTCTGCTCCTTCAGCTTTCTGACTGCTGCTTATTAAGGGCTCCATGCGGATTGGGCACGGACTCGATGGCATCTCGGCACTGATTGGTTTTATTCACATTTACATTGAACTGACAGGGCTCCAATGAAAACAAACAACATGCTGCATCTATATAGCACCATCCACACACTTCAAAATCAGACAAGGGCCACAGGGAAGTGCATCACAGCAAAATGAGTCAGTGAGAAACACAGAGAGGGATGGAGAGCCTAGAGGAGGTGACAGAGGGAGGGAGGGGGTGTAGAGACTGGAGGAGTTTACAGAGATAGGGAGGGGGTGTAAGGGCTGGAAGAGGTTACGGAGATAGTGAGGGGGTGTAGGGGCTGGAAGAGGTTACGGAGATAGGGAGGGGGTATAGGGGCTGGAGGAGGTTACAGAGATAGGGAGGGGCTGTAGGGGCTGGAGGGGGTTACAGAAATAGGGAGGGGGTGTAGGGGCTGGAGGGGGTTACAGAAATAGGGAGGAGGTGTAGGGGCTGGAAGAGGTTACGGAGATAGGGAGGGGGTATAGGGGCTGGAGGAGGTTACAGAGATAGGGAGGGGGTGTAGGGGCTGGAGGACGTTACAGAGATAGGGAGGGGGTGTGGGGCTGGAAGAGGTTACAGAGAAAGGGAGGGGTATAGGGGCTGGAGGAGGTGAGAAGATAGGGAGGGGTGTGGGGGCTGGAGGAGGTTACAGAGATAGGGAGGGGGTGTAGGGGCTGGAGGAGGTTACTGAGATAGGGAGGGGGTGTAGGGGCTGGAGGGGGTACAGAGATAGGGAGGGGGTGTAGGGGCTGGAGGGGGTTACAGAGATAGGGAGAGGGTATAGCGGCTGGAGGGGGTTACAGATATAGGGAGGGGGTGTAGGGGTTGGAGGGGGTTACAGAGATGGGGGGGTGTAGGGGCTGGAGGAGGTGACAGAGATAAGGAGGGGGTGTAGGGGCTGGAGGTGGTTACAGAGATAGGGAGGGGGTGTAGGGGTTGAACAGATTACAGAGATAAGGAGGGATGCAGGGACTGGAGGATGCTACAGAGATAGGGAAGGATGTATGGACTGGATTTAGGGAGGATACAGGTTAATGTGTCCATGGAATTGTGACTGATCTGTTTCCCTCTCTCGAGTGCTGTGTTTACACCTGGTCGATGAGGTTTCACTGATCCCTGAGACTGTGAGGATGAAGCCAAGTCAGTAATGACCATCTCAAGTCACATCACACGACAGAGACAGAGAGATGAATGCAGTTGATAAGGTCTGAGAAACATAGGCACACTGTATCTGCTCCCAGTGAGGAACTGCCACTGACTTCAATAACAGGACAGAAGTGTGCTCAATGACCTGGGAAATGTTTGGGGTCAAATCTCCAAGATACAGACTGAGGAGTGTGCAATCTGTGAGTTCCACTCAACCACTTGCAAAAATCTCTCTTTCCCTCAGATCACCAGCTAATCTGTACCTCATTAACATTTCCCAGCTTTGCTTGATATCCCCTTGCTCCAAAAACACACCCATCACAGTCTCGGAATGCCCCCACTAATCCCTCAGAATGTACACCTTTCCTGTGGGAGACCATTCCAGACCCCAGCCCCTACTGTGGCAGGAAGTTTTTCCTGACACTTCAGGCACTGAACACACCTGTTGTGCACCAAAGACATGGAAATGAAAGCTCACTTACTCTGAGTTACCACGAGGTCCTGCCGAAAGGACACCAGATGAAAGAATTTCAATCAGCCTGTGATCTGAGAGGTCCAAACCAGGCTGTTCAAGTGCTGGCCTTAAAGCTAACAGGACCATCTTCGGTAACTCCACAACACTCTCTTGATGACACTTACAAACAGCTCAGAGATTGAGATAGCGAGAACTGCAGAAGCTGGAGTCAAAGATAACACAGTGTGGAGCTGGAGGAACACAGCAGGCCAGGCAGCATCAGAGGAGCAGGAAAGCTAACATTTCGGGTCAGGTTCCTTTTTTAAAAAATGGACAAGAGGAAGGTAGTTCAGGAAGAAATAGAGAGGAGTGGTGGGGCTGGGGAAGGTAGGTTGGGTGGTGATCGGTGAGTGCAGGTAGGGAGTGATGGGGATTGGTCAGTGGGATCGGTGAGGAGGATAGTTAGGAGAGAAGATGAACAGGTTGTGTTAGGTCAATGTCAGCAGAGATGAGAGGGAAGGTTGGCCATGGAATGAGGCCAGGGCTGGGGAGATTTTGAAACTATTAAAATCCACTTTTAGGCCATCAGGCTGTCAGTTCCTGAGGCGGAATATGAGGTGCTATTCCTCCAGTTTTTGGGTGGCATTATTGTGACACTGGAAGAGGCCCAGGATGGACATGTCACCCAGGGACTGGGAGAGGGTGTTGAAATGACTTGCGACCCGAAGGTTTTGTCGTTTGTCATGAACAAAGTGCAGATGCTCCTCAACATTGTCTCCGAGTCTCCGCTTGATCTCACCGATGTAGAGGAGGTCAGATCGGGAGGAGCAGATGCAATGAAGGATGTGCAGGTGAACCTCTGTCTGATGTGAAAGGTTTTGTTTTGTGCCTTACAAAAATAAAGACAGGATCCCGCTTGTCCTCACATATCAGCCCACCAACTTCTGTACCCAATGCGTCATTCTCCGTCACTCCAGCCACCTACAATCCAATCCCACTACCAAAGATATATTTCCCTCCTCCTATCTGCCTTTCATAGGGACTGCTCACTCTGCAACGCCCCCATCTGCTCCACACTCCCCACTAGCCCCACCACCTCCAGCACCTTTCCCTGCCATCGCAGGAAGTTTTATACCTGCCTTGACACCTCCCCCCTCACCCCCATCACAGGCACCAAACAAAACTTCCACATCGGGCATGGGTGCACCTGGACATGCACCAATGTAGTCTATTGCATCCGTTGCTCCCAATGTGGCCTCCTCTACATCGGTGAGACCAAGCAGGAATTCGGAGACTGTTTTGTGGAGCACCTGCACTCTGTGCGTGACAAACGACAACACCTTCTGGTCACAAGCCATTTCAACTCCCCCTCCCATTCCCTCAGTGACATGTCCATCCTGGGCCTCCCCCAGTGTCACATTGACACCACCCACAAACTGGAGGAGAAACACCACATATTCTGCCTCAGGAGCCTACAGCCCGATAGCCTAAACATAGAATTCACCAGTTTTAAACTCTCTCCACCCCCGGCCTCGTCCCATGTCAAGCCCTCCCTCTCATTCCTGTCCTCTTGATCTGACACAACCTGTCCATCTTCTCTCCCACCTATCCTCCCCTCCCACCTCACTGACCAATCCCCATCACTCCTTACCTGCACTCACCTATCACCAACCCACCTACCTTCTACATCCCCATCCCTCCTCTCTCTATTTGTTTCTGAGCTCCCCTCTCCGTTCCCATTTCTGAAGAACGGTCCCGACCAAAAACGCAAACTCCCCTGTTCCTCTGATGCTGCCTGGCCCATAGTGTTCCTCAGACTCCACACTGTGTTAGCTCAGAAATTGATCTGTTTTCATTTTTAAGTTTCTTTTTGACTCTTTCCTAATTCCTAAACTGTGTTATTTTTAAAAAATTTGTTATTATTTTGGTTGTTTCGGAACAAATCAACTCAACATTCTGTGAACTCAGGAACACCAGGTTTAATTGGCTTCTTTTAAAGTATAAGGTGATTGGATCTGGGAAAAATGAGACCTGGCAGGGAAGGACATTTTAAATAATTCCGTTTCAAAAGGGGAGGGGAAAGTGAGGACCTGAATGGAACAAGCTCACCTGCTCACCTCGGAGTTTAACGATGTAGTGTATCCTGTCCAGATCCTGAGCTGATTGGGAATCTGTCCAGACGCTGGTTGTAACATTCGTTAATGAAAAACTGTGGAACTTTGAGACTTTGTTCTCTCAGTAACTTCCCTGGAACTCACTCTGACGACTTTAAAGATTATTCCTGATCTCTAACCATGGAATTGGTGTCTCATCCAGGATCATAACAATGGCATTGTGAGGGAGAAACAGGAGAATGAGGGAACAGTCTGAGGCAGGAGGCTTCTGAGATTCCCCACACTCTGTGTGGAGACAAATTACATTGCAAATCTGTCAGAGTGAATTATCCCCACCTCACTTCACGTTCCAGTTAAACAAAGATTTCTCCAGCTGAGTAGCTCACATTCTGATCATTTCCAGAAAATCACTGAAAGTGCAATAAAAAAAGACCCATTTCTCAGCAGCAAATCAGATTTTTCTGTCTTTTCAAACATCCCAAGCAGCCCCAGAGGCAATCTTCAAATGTTGATTCAGTGTTTGGATATGAGCAGGAGTCAGTATAAAATGAAGTTCAGCTCTTTCTCCCATATATCACTGTCACTTAATGCAGCAGGAATCTCACTGCCAATTTCACACCTTTCTCAAGAAATGGACATGGTTCGATTTGATCCATCAGTGGACATCGGGGACAACAGGAGGAACTAAACTGGGGAAAGAAAAATGAAGAAAAGGGAAAGTGAGGGAGAATGAGAGAAAAGACAGGAAGAGATGAAAGAGAGACAGAGAAAAAGGTGGCAATAAAACAAAGAAAGAAACAATCTGCATTGTGCTCTGTCCACTTGAGACTTAGCAACCAGTAAGAGCGGAGGAGGGGACAGTATTATGTGGAGACACTGGGCCTGAGAGTTAGTTGGAGGCTAAATGGGCAGCATTCTGGCCTGTGCCTCCAACATTTCCCATTTCAAAACCCAGCCCGGGTTGAGTTTCAAAATCGTGCCTAACAGCAGCAGCTCACCAGTGAGGGCCGAAGGGACTTGTCCTGTGCTATGGATGCTTGTCCCAGGAGTACTGAGGGCAGGCCGCACTGTTGCAGATGTGAAACTGACGATTCAGCTACCCCTTCAGGGTGACGGGATCCATCCCATTGCAGGGCCTCAAACAGGAGCAGGGAGCTATCCTCAACGTCCTGACCATTGACCCTATCAGTCTCAAAACAGAGAGTCCAACAGCACAAAAAGAAGCCATTCAGCCCCATCCCCAAGACTCCCTGCCTGATTAAAGTTCCTCTTTCAAACCTCGCACTTTAACTAAACTTTCAGTCTCTTGTCCTAATATCTCCCAGAACTACTCAGTCTGATCACTCTACCCCAGAGCAGTTGGAGAGGTCTCATTACCTTAAAGGTGATAAATAAATGCAGAAGTCTGTTGGTTCAAAGGCATTTGCTGCAAATTGGGAATCTTGAGGGTAACTGATTGCTGTTTGAAAGCTCGAGGTTTTGAGCCTGGAAAACATAAAACGTAGAAGAGTACAGCACAGTACAGGCCCTTCAGCCTCTGATGTTGTGCCAACCTATTGTCCTATGCTAAGATCAAACTGCACTGTGTACCTTACATTGGATGGTGTCTTCACAGGGACAAACAGAAAGAGGGGAATCACTTGACTCTGACATTTTGACAAGAGATAGATGTTTGAGGAGTGGGTTGTATTGAAATTGAGACAGACAGAGAGAGAGCTCAGTGCATTGATCACAATGTTACAGCGAATATCGAGTGACGATCAAAAGCGACGTTTCCCAGATATTTCCAGCAACATCACTTCAGCTACAGCAGCAATGTCTGGGCAATAAGCAGCCAATAAAAGCACATTCAATCTGTCTTCATCCTGGGGCCGACTGTCCGAGTGAGAGCCCATTCAGGAAGGTGGAGAAAGTAAGGAGGAGAGGGACGAGAGGGATTTGAGATGTTTGGTTTGTTTATTGTCATGTGTATCTTGTTACGTAATACAGTGAAAAATATTGTATGGTGCTGCAACTCTCCAGTGCCATCTTAAAACACAGAAAATAAACCAAAAAATGGAATATAAAGGCAGCAAGCTGAAGAAATAAAGAAAAAAATGTTTAACCTTGCAGACCTTCTTGTTAAGTGCCCCCTTCACCACACACCATTGGACTGTAAGTCGCCAACTTTTCAGCAGCAGCTCGCCTCCACCGATGCCGTCAGCAATATGAATCCTTGCCAGTGTCGTCATCACCAATGCTGCTGGCTACCACACCAGCCCAAAGTCAACTCTTCCACGCTGTGAATCTAGATGTAGATGCCACTGGGAACTCAAACTCTGTCCAATGCTGCCTCTATGAGCCTGCACTGGGCCCACTCAGAGAGTTGGTCGGTGAGAGAGGGCAGTGGTGGAGGGTTGTTTTTCCATCTGGAGGCATGTGTGCAGTGGTGTGCCACCAGGATCAGTGATTTGGATGTGAACATAGAAGGTATGGTTGGTCAATTTGCATATGATACCAAAATTGGTGGAGTAGCAGGCAGCCAGGAATGTTACCTCAGAATGCGACGAGACCTTGATCAGATGGGCTAATGGGCCAAGGAGTGGCAGATGGAGATTAATTTAGGTAAATGTGAGGTGCTGCATTTTGGGAAAAGCAAATCAGGGCAGGACTTATGCACTTAATGGCAAGGCCCTGGGGAGTTGTTTTTTCCTATTCATTTTGTGGGATATAGGCATTTCTGACTGGCTAGCAATTCTTGCTCATCCCTAGTTGCCCTTGAGAAGATGGTGCTGAGCTGCCTTGTTGAACTGCTGCAGTCCTCCTGCTGTGGGTTGACCTACACTACACTTATTGAGGGAATTCCAGGATTTGACCCAGCGACAGTGAAGGAATGGCGATATATTTCCCAATCAGGATGGCCAGTGGCTTGGAGGGGAACTTGCAGGGGGTGGTGTTCCCATGTATCTGCTGCCCCTTGTCCTTCTAGATGGAAGTGGTTGTGGGTTTGGAAGGTGCTGTCTGAGGATCTTTGGTGAGTTTCTGCAGTGCATCGTGTAGATAGTACACACTGCTGCTACTGAGTGTCGGTGGTGGAGGGAGTGGGATGTTTGTGGATGCGGTGCCAATCAAGCGGCTGCTTTGTCCTGGATGGTGTGAAGCTTCTTGAGTGTTGTTGGGGCTGCACCCATCCAGGCAAGTGGGGAGTATTCCATCACACTCCTGACTTATGCCTTGTAGATAGCTGTTCTACCTCTGATAAGAAATATGTTGTTAACCTTAAAACAGTGCAGAAAAGAGGGTTTGAGCTATAGGGAGAGACTGAATGGGCTGGGGCTATTTTCCCTGGGAGATTGGAGTTTGTGAGGAGACCTTGTAGATGTTTGTAAAAACATGAGGGACATGGATAGGGTGAGTAGTTAAGATCTTTTTCTGAGGATAGAGGCTTCGAAACTAAAGGGGCGCAGGTTTCAGGTGAAAGGGGAAAGGGACTACACTGAGGGTGGTGTGTGTATGGAACGAGCTTCCAGAGGAAGTGGTGGAAGCTGGTACAGTTACAATATTTAATAAACATCCGGGTGGGTATATGAGTAGGATTGGATTGGAGGGATGTGGGCCATATGCTGGCAAATAGGATTGGATCAGTTTAGGATATCTGATCGGTGTGGACAAGTTGGAGTGAAGGATCAGTTTGTGTGCGGTAATCTCCCTGCCTGTGTGAGTTCGCACTGGGGCCACTCACCATCATGTCACTGCCGCAGCTGAGCTCTTCAACAAGATGTAAGTAAAACAAAAGAGAGAAATAAGTTAAAGGATGAGAAAAAAGAGGAAAAAAATGTAAAATGAAATGAAGGGAAGAGCGGATGAAGTTATTTACCATGGTGAGAGCGGAGTTTCTGGATTAATAGTCTAGCTGTCATACTGCTAGACCATTGCCTCTGGGTGGGGATGATGTTACTGAAGACCATAATGCTTTGGAGAATAATTTTCTCCATTCTGGTGTTAAACAACAGCTTAGTGATCTCTGTGAGACATAAGCAGCTGAGTTCCAGGGACTGTGAAATTTCCCAGGCAGTAATATTTTTACAGTGAGGGTAGGACATGGAGTGGACAATGGGGTTATGGGGGTGCAATGTGTGGATTAATTCTACAATTTCATGGTCTGTGGGTGATTCAATACAGAACCATTCTCTCTCAGAGAGGAGCGGAGCAGACTCTGAGCTGATGGGATTGTTGACTATGCAGAGTCTCCTGATCATTGAGACATGAATCCACTGTCTCCTCAATCCTGACTGGCTGCCCCTCCCATTTGGGCTGCCAATTAATCCAGGGTTATTTCCCTTTCCTCACTTCTTGGGATCACTTTTTTTTCCAAGTTATCTTCAGCAGTGAAATGGCCTGTCACCTGAAACTCAATGCCCACAGGCTGACATTCAATCTCTCTATGTTTGAAGAATAGTCGGAACATGAGTTTTCCATGAATTGGTCACAGGGATCACCTTGAAAGCTGCGACTGTCATTGAAGAGAAAGATTTCCTGCTGGAATCCGATCAGATCCGAAATGAAGAGGGAGAATTAAAGAGGCCAATAAAGAAGCCCTGTGTTTGGACTTTGTGGTCTGCCGAGGGAAGAGCAATCTTTAGTCACTACAATTACATCGAGGAAGCTCAGTTTGAGAATGGAACAGACACAGGGACAGTCTGGTCAGGGTTTGTCAGCACTGGGAGCCAGATTGACTCCAGATGAGATTCTATTTCCTGATACAAAAACAGGAGTTGCTGGAAAAACGTTTTGGGCCCAGTGACCCTTCCTGCCTAAATGAACTGAAACATCGTACAGGGACTGACCTGCCCTGAAAGCTGCTGCTAACCCCCACTTCAGAACCTCCCACTGTCAGAAAAATGGGGCCACTCTGCCCATCGATCCTGCTCTGTGCTATCACTTCCCTGGAAACTGTTTGCTAACATTCCTATTTCCACTTCTGTTCCCACATTCTTGCTGTATTTCCCAGACTTATTGGAGCTTGAGGGCTGAGGAAACCCTCTCAGCAATTAACAGCCTTTTTCTTTCTCGCTCCCTCTTTTAGCTATTACCACCTGACAGGCTTCCTGAATGAACAGAGCTCGAGATGTAGGGAAGGAATAAAGCTGAGATCTTCTTGTGCTGGATTGCAAGAACTCATAGGACAGGCAGCAGTCATTGGGAGCTCATGTCCTCACCATTCCTAGAATAATCCAGTCACATCCGGCCACATCCCAGACACAGGCGGCAACAAACTTCAACATTAAAATACACTTTGTTCTCATTGCCTTCGATTAGCGTCCACTTCCTCTTTCATTGCTACATTGTGACTGCCCCGGGGTGGGGAGGGGGGGGGGTCTCCAGCAGTTCCTCGTCATCACTGAAATAAAGAGACACTGAAATAAGGAGTCAATGAAATGGATCATTCAGCATTTCCTCTGAGAAGCTCTCAGGATTTCACGGAGTTGTTCAACCCATAGATCTCAATTTCATCTCCTGCAGGTGCCCCTCTGACACAGAGATGGCAGGAGTCTCAAGTCAATCATCTTTTATGTTTCATAATCGGAGAGTGATCGGGCAGAGACAGCACAGATTCATAAAAGGGAAATGGTCTTTCTCAAATCAATTGGAGTTTTTGGACTGTGTAACAAGCAGCTAGAGACAAGAGGCAGATGGATGTGGGAGATTTGGGTGTTTAAAAGGAATTTGATAACGGTCCACAGGAAAGGTTTATGTACAGAATAAAAAGAAGATTGGAATCAGGGAGCACAGAGGCAGGATTAGTATAATAATTACAACTGCAACATTGTCAATCAAACAATTATAACCCTGGATTAAATCTCTGTTTCACTCTCTCACCTCCATGTGGAACAATCACAGCTTCACCACTTTCTCTGGGAACAAGTATCATCAGGAGCTTTGGATCATGGTCAATACTGAGACAGCGGTCACAGAGGCAGGAGGCACAGGAATCAGGCGGAGGTGGGTTGGATGGAATCAGAAATGATCCAGAGACGGCGAGCATCCAGTTTAAATTTCTCTTCCTGTGTTACAAAGCCCTCTGTGTGTCCTCACCCTCACCGTCTCTGTCATCTCGCCCAGCCCCACAACCAACCCAGAGCTCTGTCTTTCTCCAACTTGAAAGAGCCAGCATAGCACATATGGGCAGAGTGGTCTCTTTCTGAGCTGTAAGATTCGATGGCTGAAATAAATTGTACAGAACCATCTCATTTCCTTAATGTTCTTCCTGCTTTGATCGATTCAGAGGCACATTACATCTTTACTGTATCTGTGTTGTTACCACGGCAATTGTCCAGAATTTAATAAACCAATAAACTGCAGCTTGAGCCATTTATTCCTCAGCCTCAGACATCACAACATTTCGATATTACATTAAACTCCCAGATTCCTATATCCAGCAGCTCTGTGTAAAGCTCATCAGTTCAGATCAATACAGACAAGCTGTTGTAATGAAGGGTTCAGATCTGGCCCTGTGGGGCCTGAACCCAATATTGTTTCTGTTCCTGTTGAAATGTCCCAGGTTATTGAGTGCCTGGGTGAGGAGGGTTCCATGGGCTGTCCCTTCTTCACTCAACCTACCTCCTCACTTGGTCATGACAAGTTTTATTCAGAAGCACCCCTTCCCTTTCTGGGTCCCCATCTCCCAGGGCAAATGTATTCATGTTGTAAATGAAACTATTTGAAACAGGTTTTAGTGACTGAATGAAAGTGTGAGCTGATTTATTCCTAAGCACCTGAGGAAATAATAACACAACATGGGGCGCTACAGTGGCTCAGTGATTGGCATTGCTGCCTCTCAGCACCAGGGATGTGGGTTCAATTCCGCCTTTGGGTGACTGTGTAGAGTTTGCACGTTCTCTTTGGGTCCATGCTGGCTTCATCCAGGAGCTCTGGTTTGCTTCCACAGTCCTGGTCAGGTGGATTTGCCTTGGTGTCAACAGATGAGCGAGCTTGGCCAATAAGCCATGGGAAATGCAACATTGCAAGGATAGGGTTAGTGGGTGTGTCTGGGTCAGATGCTCTTTGGAGGGTGCGTGTGAACTCGATAGGCCGAATGGCCTGTTTCCACACTGTAGGGATTCAATGGACATGGAGTAGAAATGAGTTGATAAAAGTTACAGAAAGTCCCTCGGGCATTTGTGAACAGGAGATTGTGGAACATTGAGAATGGAGAAATCAATACAAAGGGATCTAGCTTTGAAAGGAGGTGACATGGTCTCAGGTTTGGCTGTCTTTTCTATCTTCATGTTCACATTCTGAGATACTCTGAGGAGATTACAGACCAGTTGGTAAAAGTTGAATTTCTCTCTCTGAAGCTCCCTTAAAGCTTTCAGAATATGTATTCAGGGCTCCTGCCCAGATAGCCACTGAATGTACAGATACAGTCATCTCTTGACAATATTCCCTCCTTTCAAAACTACACATTTTAATGCCAGTCCAATCTGTCTGTGAGTGAGTCTGGGGCACCATCGATGGTCGTTGCAGAAGCATTGGCTTTAGCAAAGTGTGACTGAACAACATCCTCAAGACAGACCTATCTCTGTAATACCCCGGAGCCTGACACTCCTCCCTGTCTCTGTAACATCCTCCAGGTGCTACATCCCTCCTTATCACTGCATCATCATCCAACACCCCAACCCAATGAGGTATCAGGTCTACTCAAGTTCTGGAGTCTTGCTCTTCTCCTATTCCCATTGGCCCACTTTTGTTGGCTGTACGGTGGGAACCTGGGCCCGAAGATCTGGAACTCCCTCCCGAAACAAATCTGTCGCTGCTCCTCTTCCCTCTTTTGCAATATTCCTTAACACCTCCCTCATTGACTGATCTCTTGGTCACATGCCTTAAAGTCTACACATGTGGCTCAAGGACAGTTTGTCCCAATATGCTCCAGTGAATCACCATTGGGTGTGAAAGGTGCTATACCAATGCAATTAGTTGGTATTAACACACGCTGGAGGCAATTTGAGGGAGTCACTCTAATTCTTCGTTTCAGTGTTAACAGTTTGAATTTGTGTAGATTGTTGAATTAACAGAGGACAGTAATGAGCTGACTAGATATTTACAGCGAGCATGGTAATCCTGGGACTGTGCTGCGCCCCACAGCTAATGGAGCAATAAGCCTGTGATAGAGGGGCAGGAAGATCATTCTCAGCTGAAAATAGAACAGTAACAAGCCCCTGAGGAATAATTGAAGCTGCCCACAGAACTGTTCACCCTTCATTCGGGCACTGACTGTGATTCAGGGCACTGACTTCATTGAAATGTCAGAGTTCAGTCCCAGAGAAACGCCCTGTGTATCTACGAGCTCTCATCAATGCTCATTTCTGGAAGGATTCTCTGCTGATTTATTTCATTCTGTCGATATCAGCTCAGGCTGGTTCTCTGCCTTTTAATGAGCCCTTGAATCTCTCTGCTCTCTTGGTTCCAGAAAGCTCTCTGTGTGTTGAGCCTGAACGTTTATTTTATTCATTAATAGGATGAGTATATCACTGACCAGGCAGCATTTATTGTCCATCCCTAATTACCCAGAGGGCAATTCAGAGTCAACCACATTGCTGTGGGTCTGGATTCACATGTAGGCCAGACCAGGTAAGGATGGCAGTTTCCCTCCCTAAAGGATATTAGTGAGCCAGATGGGTTTTTCCAACAATCGACAATGGATTCATGGTTATCATTAGATCCTTAATTCCAGATTTTTTAATTGAATTCAAATTCCACCATGTGCCGTGGTGGGATTTAAACACCGATCTTCAGAATATTATCTGGGTCTCTGGATTAGTACCAGCAGGCCATCACCTTCCCTTGATCCCATTCCTCCATCACCATCTGTTTCTCTCCAAACAGGAATGATTCCCATTTCTCAGTGTCACGATGAGAAGCCACGATGATGCTCCTGGTCCAGTCAGTTTCTGTTCAAGGTGGCAGTTACTGTGTTCATCAGCGAGAGCTCATTCTCCAGCAGTGAGCGGCTTGTTATCAGTGAGTAAGGCTGACAGACAGATTCCTGACTCCAATTGTCTTATTAATATGGTCTGGGAATACTCACATTGGTTGCTGACAGTATCAGGCAGAGAGGGGCCAGGGATAAAGGGCTAAATTTCCGTGCAGTTTCACAGTCTCTCCAATAAAGGGTTAAATTTCCGTGCAGTTCCACAGTCTCTCCAATAAAGGGTTAAATTTCCATGCAGTTTCACAGTCTCTCCAATAAAGCGTTAAATTTCCGTGCAGTTTCACAGTCTCTCCAATAAAGGGTTAAATTTCCGTGCAGTTTCACAGTCTCTCTAATGTTGCTGTTCGCACACTGAGCCGTGGTTGAGGATACAAGATATCACTGAGTGTTGCACGAAATCTGATGGTTTATTGGAGCTGGGTTCACACAATTAGAAATTAATTCTCCAGGAACAGATCACTATTAGTCAAATGTAGTCTCGAAACTGAACTGAGCATCAAAGGGAGAGTGCGAAGCCACAAATTATGAGCTATTTGGGAGTTCAGGTTTTAATTAGCTGCCAGAGGCTGAAATCTTTGCAAAGGAAAATGTGAACATGTTGTTACGTTTAACCAGAAGCTTTAAGCAGATGATTGAAGGTCATTTGGTCTCTGATTAAAACAATATAATAACTTTGAACTGTCTCTGAGCTGTCATATATCAGCTGGTGAACACTGGTGTGTTTTATGCCAATGGGGGGAATGGAGAGAAAAGAAGTAGGAGAGCAGACAGAGCCCAGAAAGTGGGGTGAGAGGATTCAACTCCAGGTCTGCCTGCAGCCAGCTCCATGTTGCTGTTGGGCTGTAGGTCAGTCACTCTCCATAACTCAGCGATGCCCCTCCAGCAGCACCTTCCAAACATAGAACCTTTACCACCCTAAAGGACAAGGACAGCAGGTACATGGGAACACCCAGCCCTGTAATCTCCCCTCCAAGCCACTCCCCATCCTCCTGACTTGGAAACATATCGCAGTTCCATCAGTGTCACTGGGGTAAAATCCTCGAATTCCTTCCCTGAGGACATTGTAGGACAACCTACAGCACATGGACTGCAGCGTTTCAGGAAGAGAGCTCACTCCCAGAATTCTCACGAACTGATTACGTCGTAATCAGGAACACACTTGGAACTGCTCTCATAGAAAATTTATGTTGTTAGACATTGAAGGCAGATCTGAATTCACACACCGTCTGGACAGAGAGATGTGGGGGAGAGAGAGTGATAGAGACAGAGAGAAAGAGAAATGTTCTGTAATCTCACACCTGATGAGAATTCAGAATGTTTCAAAGAGAGAAACTGTAAGAAACATGAACTTGCCACGTTCTGGGAATTTCTTAGACAGCGATTGGGATGATAATAAAATGCAGGAGGAGTCTGGGCAAGAGACATATTTAGGTTTCCCCATTCCAATTTCAGAAACAGTTACAGGAGAACAACAACCTTTTGGAGTAACTTCAACACACCAGCCTTCATTTGGATTATTTGAAAGGACAAACTCATTGGGTTTGGGGCAAAGGATTGAGAAGGGAAGGGGTCACTTTCCAATGAACTTTGTTGTGACTACCTGAGGGGTAGGGGGAGGAAAGAAAGTGAGTCCATTCATCTCTCTTTTTGGTGTCCATGTACATAGATCCCTGAAAGTTGCCACCCAGGTTGATAGTGCTGTTAAGTAGGCTTACGGTGTGTTCGGCTCTTTTGGGAGAGGGGTTGAGTTCCGGAGCCGTGATGTCATGCTGCAACTGTACAAAACGCCAGGGCGGCCTCATTTGGAATATTGCGTGCAGTTCTGATCACCCCATTACAGAAAGGATGTGGAAGCATTGGAAAAGGTGCAGAGGAGATTTACCAGGATGTTGCCTGGCCTGGAGCGCAGGCCCTATGAAGAAAGCCTGAGGGACTTGGGTCTGTTCTCATTGGCGAGAAGCAGGCTAAGAGGGGATTGAATAGAGACATACAAGATGATCAGAGGATTAGATAGGGTGGACAGCGAGAGTCTTTTTCCGAGGATGATGACTTCATCTTGTATAAGGGGTCATAGCTACAAATTGAAGGGTGATAGATTTAAGACAGATGTCAGAGGCAGGTTCTTTACTCAGAGAGTGGTAAGGGCGTGGAACGCCCTGCCTGCCAATGTAGTTCACTCAGCCACATTGGGGGCATTTAAACAGTCCTTGGATAAGCATATGGATAATGATGGGATAGTGTAGGGGGAGGGGCTTAGATTAGTTCACAGGTCGGCGCAACATCGACGGCCGATGGGCCTGTTCTGCGCTGTATTGTTCTATGTTTTATGTACCCAACAAGAGAACAATTTGAGGTGCCTGTACTTCAATCATTACTGATTTTATTCAATAAGAGTGGGATGAGGGCTTTGCTAGCTCGGCCAGGATTTATTGCACATCCCTAATTGCCTATTGCGAAGGCGGCGGGGGGGGGTGAGCTGCTTCTTGAGACGTGCAGCCCACGTACTCGAGTTAGATTCAAAGTGTCCATACAGGAGGAAATGCAGGAATTGAACAATGACAGTGAAGGAACGGCGATATATTTCCAAGCCAGGATGGTGAGTGTCTTGGAGGGGAATGTGCCGGGGGTGGTGTTCCCATGTATCTGCTGTCCTTGTCCTTCTAGATGGAAGTGGCCATGGGTTTGGAAGGTGCTGTCTGAGAATTTTCTGGATCGTACACACTGCTGGGACAGAGTATCAGTGATGGAGAGAGTGAATGTTTGTGGATGTGCTACCAATCAAGCGGGGGCTGCCTTGTCATGGATGGCGTCAAGCTTCTTGAGTGTTGTGGAGCGGCACCCATCCACCCAAGTGTGGAATAGTCAATCACAATCCTAGCTTGTGCCTTGTAGATAGTGGACAGGCAGTGGGGAGTCAGGAAATGAGCCACATGCTGCAGGATTCCAAATCTCTGATCTGCTCTTGTCGCTATCCCATGTCCCTTGTTATTGAACAGAATCAGCACTGAACCCAATATTTCAGTATTGAGATGACAGAAGCCATTGTCCTCAGGACCATCAGAAACTGTGTTCCGTCATCACAGAGCCCATCCCTCTCCCTGGTCACTGTCTGATTCTGAATCAGATTGCTCATAACCTTGAAATCCTGTGTGATCAAGAGCTAAGCTTCCAGGCATGTACTCTCTCTGTCTGTCTCCAATGCTGATTACTTCCAGTTCAGTCACATTGACAAGCAGCAGCCCTGCCTCAGCCCATCTCTTTCTGAAATCTTGTCCATCTCTTTGTTCACTGTAGACTATACTATTGCAGTGCTGTCCTCTCTGCTGTCCCAATGGACACCCTTGGTTAACCTGAGCTCATCCTGCTCTAGAAATTGTGGACGCGTTGGTAATTATTTTCCAAGGTTCTATAGATTCAGGATCAGTTTCTGTAGATTGGAGGGTGGCAAATGTTGTCCCACTTTTCAAGAAAGGAGGGAGAGAGAAAACAGGAAATTACAGACGGGTTAGCCTGACGTCAGAGGTGGAAAAGATGCTGGAGTCAATTATAAAAGATGAAATTACGACTCATTTGGATAGCAGTAACAGAATAGGTCAGAGTCAGCATGGATTTACGAAGGGGAAATTGTGCTTGACTAAACTTCTGGAATTTTTTGAGGATGTATCTATGAAGATGGACAAGGGAGAACCAGTGGATGTAGTATACCTGGACTTTCAGAAAGCCTTTGATAAAGTCCCGCATAGGAGATTGGTGAACAAAATTACGGCACATGGTATTGGGGGCAAAATACTGAGTTGGACTGAAAATTGGCTGTCTGACAGGAAGCAAAGAGTAGTGATAAACGGGTCCCTTTCGGAATGGCAGGCAGTAACCAGTGGGGTACCACAAGGTTCGGTGCTGGGACCGCAGCTGTTTGCGATATATATTAATGACATAGACCAAGGCATTAGAAGTAATATTAGCAAATTTGCTGATGACACAAAGTTGGGTGGCAGTGTGAAATGTGAGGAGGATGTTATTAGAATACAGGGTGACTTGGACAGGCTAGGTGAGTGGACAAATGCATGGCAGATGCAGTTTAATGTGGATAAATGTGTGGTTATACACTTTTGTGGCAAGAACAGGAAGGCAGATTACTATCTCAATGGAGTCATTAGGTAAAGGGGAAGCACAACAAGATCTAGGTGCTCTTGTACATCAGTAAATGAAAGCAAGCATGCAGGTACAGCAGGTAGTGAAGAAAGCTAATAGCATGCTGGCCTTCATAACAAGAGGAATTGAGTAAAGGAGCAAAGAGGTCCTTCTGCAGCTGTACAGGGCCCTGGTGAGACTGCACCTGGAGTATTGTGTGCAGTTTTGGTCTCCCAATTTGAGGAAGGACATTCTTGCTATTGAGGGAGTGCAGCGTAGGTTCACAAGGTCAATTCGCAGAATGGGGGACTATCATATGTTGAAAGATTGGAGCGACTGGGCTTGTATACTCTTGAGTTTAGAAGGATGAGAGGGGATCTGATTGAGATGTATAAGATTATTAAGGGATTGGACACTCTGGAGGCAGGAAGCATGTTTCTGCTGATGGGTGAGTCCAGGACCAGAGGACACAGTTTAAAAATAAGGGGTAGGCCATTTAGAACAGAGTTGAGGAAAAACGTCTTCACCCAGAGAGTGGTGGACATATGGAATGCTCTGCCCCAGAAGGCAGTGGAGGCCAACTCTCTGGATGCTTTCAAGAAAGAGATAGACAGAGCTCTCAAAGATAGTGGAATGAAGGGTTATGGGGATAAGGCAGGAACAGGATACTGATTGTGGATGATCAGCTATGATCATAATGAATGGTGCTGCTGGCTTGAAGGGCCGAATGGCCTACTCCAGCACCTATTGTCTATTGTCTATTGCTGCTCTGCATCCTAAATCTGGGCAAGTCCTGTTCACACATGAGCTGCACCCCCCCCCCACCACACCCCACACCCCACCCCCTGTACTCTCTCACCTCCATTCAGCAATACATCCAACTTAAAATGCTCTTCCCATTTTACAAATCCCGCTGTGTATCCTCACTCTCCACAGGGTGGGAGCCTACCATTACCCCCAGGCCCAACAACCAATCAGGATCTCCGTGCTTCTCTTGTTCTACAGATCAATATAGAAAGACCGCGACTCGGGCACAGAAATGGCAGATGGAGTTTAATACTGACAAATGTGAGGTGATGCATTTTGCAGGATCAAATTTCAGTGAGAATTGTACGGTAAATGGCAGAACCCTGAGGAACATGAACATGCAGATGGATCTGGGTGTGCAGGCCCACAATTCCTTAAAAGTGGCAACACAGGTAGCCAAGGTGATTAAGAAAGCAGATGGCATGCTTGCCTTCATCGGCTGGGACATGGAGTACAAGAGTTGGTAAAACATGTTGCAGTGATATAAACCCCTTGTTAGGCCACATTTGGAGTATTGTGTGCAGTTTTGGTCACCAAATTACAGAAGGATATTGAAGCTTTGGAGAGAGTACAGAGAAGCTTCACCAGGATGTTGTCTGGTCTCCAGGGCATTGACTATGAGGAAAGGTTAAAGAGACTACGATTGTTTTCACTGGAAAGATGGCAGCTGAGAGGAGACCTGATAGAGTTTGACAAAATTATGAGAGGCACAGATAGGGTGGATAGTGAGGGGCTTTTTCCCAGGGTTGAACTTTCAATTACAAGGGGCCACTGGTTAAAGGTGAGAGGGGGCAAGTTTAAGGGAGATGCGTGAGGGAAGTTTCTCCCACAGAGAGTGGTAACAGTCTGGAATGTACTGCCAGAGGAGGTGATGTAAGCAGAAACACTGTAGACATTTAAGAGGCTCTGGGATGGGTACCCGAACAAGGAGAGAATGGAGGGTTAAGAATCGAAAAATGGCAGGTTTTTAGATTAATTAGGGCATGACGGTTGGCACAGGCTTGGAGGGCCGAAAGGCCTGTCCCTACGCTGTACTTTATCTTTTGCGCATTTGTTCAATTTGTTCTGGTCTCTTGACTCTCCTCCTCACCTTCCCTCTGACCACACTGGTGGTCATTCCTTCTGCTGTCTGTCAATTAAACTCCCTTTGGTGAATTCCCTCCTATAAACCTCAATATCTTCCCTGGTTCCCAATGCTCATAGAAAGTTCCATCTGTGTTCTGTTCTGAAGATCTGCTGGTGTAACTCCTTGTTATATCAGTTTGATAATCCTCTCCTGGGGTAATGTGCGGTGGTTTACGCTGTGAAAGGGGCTAAATAAATACAAATATGTTTAGCCATTTCATCCCCATTGCACCAGCCTGTGATACATCCCATGATGCTGTTCTTATAGTTACACTTGAGAAATTCCTGAGAGAGAACAGTCAATAATTAACGATGGTCTAAATTGAGCTGAAACTCTTTCAGATGCAGTGAGTGCTTGCTGGTTGTGTGTGGAGTTAGCTGCTGTGTTAATGAAGGGACATTTCGAACTGTTCCTGTGAGATTATTCAGTCTCCATTCTCCTGATATTATGAACTGAAGTGTTCACAATCGTAATAACCTGACCCAGCTGCCCGACAGGTATTGGAACACAATAGCAGCACAGGGAACATCTGCACTTTGAACAGGCAGCTAAATGACACAATTATTTCATTTGTTGATGGGATGTGGTCATATTTAGCTGGCCCAGCATTTATTGTCCATCCCATGAGGCTATGAGAAGGTGGTGGTGAGCTGCCTTCTTGAACCTCTGCAGGCCGTGTCCTGGAGGTTGACCCACAATGACTTCAATGAGGGAATTCTAGGATTTTGACCCAGCGACACTGTGGGAATGATGATATATTTCCAAGTCAGGATGGTGGGTGGTTCAGGTGGAGTCGTGTAGAGCGTACTGTTTGCATGTATCTGCTACCCTTGTCCTTCTAGACATACGTTGTTGTGAGTTTGGAAGGTGCTCTCTGAACATCTTTGGTGAATTTCTGCCGTGCATCTTGTAGATAGTACACACTGCTGCTTCTGAGCGTCAGTGATGTGGGGATTTATTGATGTAGTGCCAGTCGAGCGGGCTATTTTGTCGGGGATGGTGTCAAGCTTTTTGAATGTTGTTGGAGCTGCACTGAACCAGGTAAGTGGGGAGTGTTCCCTCAGTCTCTAAATGACTGCAATGAGACATGATGATGTCCCACACAGTGCTCCCAGTGAGTGGACCAATCCCAGCACTAACAGTAATGGTCTTGTGTAGACTGAGAGATTCCAGAGCTAATGATAACTGACAGCGTATGTTGGCCACAATTTGTCACCATCAGCTCCCATCGGACTGTCCTCACTGTTTGCCAGAATTAAAGGATAAATATTTCATGGATGTGACCCCAAGTTCCAGAAATGCTCTTCCCTGACAGAAGGCTGTGTGATGAGTGAGAGAAAGCAGGTGCTGTTCACTCAGTCACTGTGCTGTTAACCAACTTCTGGAAACAGCCCAAGCTTCATTCACACTCTTTGATGGTGAACGGGAACCTTCTTCTCGTCTTCATGAGAAGGTTTAGGTAAACAATAACAGGGGTGATAGGGCTCGAGGCATTTCGATAATCTTAATAGAGCTCATGTAAGCTGCTCTCCTGAACACAGAGAGAGAGAGAGAGAGAGAGACAGAGAGACAGAGACAGAGATAGAGACAGAATTTGTGTGTGTGTGTGAGTCAGAGAAAGAGAGAGAGCGAGAGAGAGAGAGAGAGAGGGAGGGAGAGAGAGAGAGAGTGAGAGCGAGTGAGAGAGCCAGAGAGACACAGAGACAGAGACAGACAGAGAGAGAGAGACAGAGAGATAGAGATAGAGTTTGTGCATGTGTGTGTATGTGTGTGTGTGTATGTGTGAGTGGGTGTGAGCGAGAGAGAGAGAGAGAGAGAGAGCGAGTGAGAGAGCCAGAGAGACACAGAGACAGAGACAGACAGACAGAGAGAGACAGAGAGACAGAGATAGAGTTTGTGCTTGTGTGTGTATGTGTGAGTGGGTGTGAGAGAGAGAGAGAAAGAGAGAGAGTGAGAGAGCCAGAGAGACACAGAGAGAGAGAGAGAGACAGACAGACAGAGAAACAGAGGCAGAGAGGCAGAGAGACAGACAGAGAGAGAGAGAGACAGAGAGACAGAGACAGAGGCTGGGACAGAGACAGAGAGACACGGAAGAGCGGTGACAGGTATCTTTTCCATCTCAGCCGTGCACGAGGCATTACTGGGTTCTGTAGACATGAAGCACTTCAACAGACAGCACTTTCTGAAACCAGATCCAACAAAGAAGGACATCAGCAGCAGATAAATGGGAACACAACCCTTGCAGGTTTCCCTCCAAACCACTGAACACACTGACTTGGAAATATATTGTCGATCCTTCGTTGTCACTGGGTCTAAATCCTGGAAATCCCTCCCTAAGGGCTTTGCAGGGCAACCTACAGCATATGAAGTGGAGCGGTTCAAGAAGGCAGATCACCTCCACCTTCTCAATGGGAATAGGGATGGGCAAGAAATGTTGGGCCAATGACCCTGCCACTGACCCTCCCTCAGCAACGACCCTCCGACAGTGCGGCACTCCCTCAGTACTGACCCTCCGATAGAGCGGCACTCCCTTGGTACTGACCCTCTGGCAGTGCGGCACTCCCTCAGTACTGACCCTCTGACAGTGCAACACTCTCTCAGTACTGACCCCCTGACAGTGCGACACTCCCTCAGCACTGATCCTCTGACAGTGCGACACTCCCTCAGCACTGACCCTCTCATAGTTCGGCACTCCCTCAGTACTGACCCTCTGACAGTGCGGCACTCCCTCAGTACTGACCCTCTGACAGTGCGACACTCCCTCAGTACTGACCCTCTGACAGTGCGGCACTCCCTCAGTACTGACCCTCTGACAGTGCGGCACTCCCTCAGCACTGACCCTCTGACAGTGCGGCGCTCCCTCAGTACTGACCCTCCGACAGTGCGGCACTCCCTCTGTACTGACCCTCTGACAGTGCGGCACTCCCTCTGTACTGACCCTCTGACAGTGCGGCACTCCCTCAGCACTGACCCTCTGACAGTGCGGCGCTCCCTCAGTACTGACCCTCCGACAGTGCGGCACTCCCTCAGTACTGACCCTCTGACAGTGCGACACTCCCTCAGTACTGACCCTCTGACAGTGCAGCACTCCCTCAGTACTGACCCTCCGACAGTGCGGCACTCCCTCAGTACTGACCCTCTGACAGTGCGGCACTCCCTCAGTACTGACCCTCTGACAGTGCGACACTCCCTCAGTACTGACCCTCTGACAGTGCGGCACTCCCTCTGTACTGACCCTCTGACAGTGCGGCGCTCCCTCAGTACTGACCCTCTGACAGTGCGACACTCCCTCAGTACTGACCCTCTGACAGTGCGGCACTCCCTCAGCACTGACCCTCTGACAGTGCGGCGCTCCCTCAGTACTGACCCTCTGACAGTGCGGCACTCCCTCAGCACTGACCCTCTGACAGTGCGGCACTCCCTCAGTACTGACCCTCTGACAGTGTGGCACTCCCTCAGTACTGACCCTCTGACAGTGCGACACTCCCTCAGCACTGACCCTCTGACAGTGCGGCACTCCCTCAGTACTGACCCTCTGACAGTGCGGCACTCCCTCAGCACTGACCCTCTGACAGTGCGGCGCTCCCTCAGTACTGACCCTCTGACAGTGCGGCACTCCCTCAGCACTGACCCTCTGACAGTGCGGCACTCCCTCAGTACTGACCCTCTGACAGTGTGGCACTCCCTCAGTACTGACCCTCTGACAGTGCGACACTCCCTCAGCACTGACCCTCTGAAAGTGCGGCACTCCCTCAGTACTGACCCTCCGACAGTGCGGCACTCCCTCAGTACTGACCCTCTGACAGTGCGACACTCCCTCAGCACTGACCCTCTGACAGTGCGACACTCCCTCAGCACTGACCCTCTGACAGTGCGGCACTCCCTCAGTACTGACCCTCTGACAGTGCGACACTCCCTCAGCACTGACCCTCTGACAGTGCGACACTCCCTCAGTACTGCCCCTCTGACAGTGCGACACTCCCTCAGTACTGCCCCTCTGACAGTGCGACACTCCCTTATTACTGACCCCCTGACAGTGCGACACTCCCTCAGTACTGACTCTCTGACAGTGTGACACTCCCTCAGCACTGACCCCCTGACAGTGCGACACTCCCCCAGTACTGACCCTCTGACAGTGTGGCGCTCCCTCAGTACTGACCCCCTGACAGTGCGACACTCCCCCAGTACTGACCCTCTGACAGTGAGACACTCCCTCAGTACTGACCCTCTGACAGTGTGGCACTCCCTCAGTACTGACCCTCTGACAGTGCGGCACTCCCTCAGTACTGACTCTCTGACAGTGTGACACTCCCTCAGTACTGACCCTCTGACAGTGTGGCGCTCCCTCAGTACTGCCCCTCTGACAGTGCGACACTCCCTCAGTACTGACTCTCTGACAGTGTGACACTCCCTCAGCACTGACCCTCTGACAGTGCGGCACTCCCTCAGTACTGACTCTCCGACAGTGCGACACTCCCTCAGTACTGACCCTCTGACAGTGCGGCACTCCCTCAGTACTGCCCCTCTGACAGTGTGACACTCCCTCAGTACTGACCCTCTGACAGTGTGACACTCCGTCAGGACTGACCCTGTGACGGTGCGGCACTCCCTCAGTACTGACCCTCTGAGAGTGCGACACTCCCTCAGTACTGACCCTCTGAGAGTGTGACACTCCCTCAGCACTGACCCCCTGACAGTGCGACACTCCCTCAGTACTGACCCTCTGAGAGTGTGACACTCCCTCAGCACTGACCCCCTGACAGGGCGACACTCCCTTATTACTGACCCTCTGACAGTGCGACACTCCCTCAGCACTGATCCCCTGACAGTGCGGCACTCCCTCAGTACTGACCCTGTGACAGTGCGGCACTCCCTCAGTACTGACCCACTGACAGTGTGGCGCTCCCTCAGTACTGCCCCTCTGACAGTGTGACACTCCCTCAGTACTGACCCTCCGACAGTGCGACACTCCCTCAGTACTGACCCTCTGACAGTGCGACACTCCCTCAGTACTGACCCTCCGACAGTGCGACACTCCCTCAGTACTGACCCTCTGACAGTGCGGCGCTCCCTCAGTACTGCCCCTCTGACAGTGCGACACTCCCTCAGTACTGACCCTCTGACAGTGTGACACTCCCTCAGCACTGACCCTCTGACAGTGCGACACTCCCTCAGTACTGACCCTCCGACAGTGCGGCACTCCCTCAGTACTGACCCTCTGACAGTGCGACACTCCCTCAGTACTGACCCTCCGACAGTGCGACACTCCCTCAGTACTGACCCTCCGACAGTGCGGCGCTCCCTCAGTACTGCCCCTCTGACAGTGCGACACTCCCTCAGTACTGACCCTCCGACAGTGCAGCACTCCCTCAGTACTGACCCTCTGACAGTGCGGCACTCCCTCAGCACTGACCCTCTGACAGTGCGGCACTCCTTCAGTACTGACCCTCTGACAGTGCAGCACTCCCTCAGTACTGACCCTCTGACAGTGCGGCACTCCCTCAGCACTGACCCTCTGACAGTGCGGCGCTCCGTCAGTCCTGACCCTCTGACAGTGCAGCACTCCCTCAGCACTGACCCTCTGACAGTGCGGCACTCCCTCAGTACTGACCCTCTGACAGTGCGACACTCCCTCAGTACTGACCCTCTGACAGTGCGACACTCCCTCAGCACTGACCCTCTGACAGTGCGACACTCCCTCAGTACTGCCCCTCTGACAGTGCGGCACTCCCTTATTACTGACCCCCTGACAGTGCGACACTCCCTCAGCACTGACCCCCTGACAGTGCGACACTCCCCCAGTACTGACCCTCTGACAGTGTGGCGCTCCCTCAGTACTGCCCCTCTGACAGTGCGACACTCCCTCAGCACTGACCCTCTGACAGTGCGGCGCTCCCTCAGTACTGACCCTCTGACAGTGAGACACTCCCTCAGTACTGACCCTCTGACAGTGTGGCACTCCCTCAGTACTGACCCTCTGACAGTGCGGCACTCCCTCAGTACTGACTCTCTGACAGTGTGACACTCCCTCAGCACTGACCCTCTGACAGTGCGGCACTCCCTCAGTACTGACCCTCTGACAGTGTGACACTCCCTCAGTACTGACCCTCTGACAGTGAGACACTCCCTCAGTACTGACCCTCTGACAGTGTGGCACTCCCTCAGTACTGACCCTCTGACAGTGTGGCGCTCCCTCAGTACTGCCCCTCTGACAGTGCGACACTCCCTCAGTACTGACTCTCTGACAGTGTGACACTCCCTCAGCACTGACCCTCTGACAGTGCGGCACTCCCTCAGTACTGACTCTCCGACAGTGCGACACTCCCTCAGTACTGACTCTCCGACAGTGTGACACTCCCTCAGTACTGACCCTCTGACAGTGCGACACTCCCTCAGCACTGACCCTCTGACAGTGCGGCACTCCCTTATTACTGACCCCCTGACACTGCGACACTCCCTCAGTACTGACCCTCTGACAGTGCGGCACTCCCTCAGTACTGCCCCTCTGACAGTGTGACACTCCCTCAGTACTGACCCTCTGACAGTGTGACACTCCCTCAGCACTGACCCCCTGACAGTGCGACACTCCCTCACTACTGACCCTCTGACAGTGCGACACTCCCTCAGTACTGACCCTCTGACAGTGTGACACTCCCTCAGCACTGACCCTCTGACAGTGCGGCACTCCCTCAGCACTGACCCTCTGACAGTGCGGCACTCCCTCAGTACTGACCCTCCGACAGTGTGACACTCCCTCAGCACTGACCCTCTGACAGTGCGGCACTCAATCAGTACTGACCCTCCGACAGTGTGACACTCCCTCAGCACTGACCCTCCGACAGTGTGACACACCCTCAGTAGTGACCCTCCGACAGTGTGACACTCCCTCAGTACTGACCCTCTGACAGTGCGACACTCCCTCAGCACTGACCCTCTGACAGTGCGGCACTCCCTCAGTACTGACCCTCTGACAGTGCGGCACTCCCTTATTACTGACCCCCTGACACTGCGACACTCCCTCAGTACTGACCCTCTGACAATGCGGCACGCCCTCAGTACTGACCCTCTGACAGTGCGGCGCTCCCTCAGTACTGACCCTCTGACAGTGCGGCACTCCCTCAGTACTGACCCTCTGACAGTGTGACACTCCCTCAGTACTGACCCTCTGACAGTGTGACACTCCCTCAGCACTGACCCCCTGACAGTGCGACACTCCCTCAGTACTGACCCTCTGACAGTGCGACACTCTCTCAGTACTGACTCTCTGACAGTGTGACACTCCCTCAGTACTGACCCTCTGACAGTGTGACACTCCCTCAGCACTGACCCTCTGACAGTGCGGCACTCCCTCAGTACTGACCCTCCGACAGTGTGACACTCCCTCAGCACTGACCCTCTGACAGTGCGGCACTCAAACAGTACTGACCCTCCGACAGTGTGACACTCCCTCAGTACTGACCCTCCGACAGTGTGACACTCCCTCAGCACTGACCCTCTGACAGTGCGGCACTCCCTCAGTACTGACCCTCCGACAGTGCGGCACTCCCTCAGTACTGACCCTCTGACAGTGCGACACTCCCTCAGCACTGACCCTCTGACAGTGCGACACTCCCTCAGCACTGACCCTCTGACAGTGCGGCACTCCCTCAGTACTGACCCTCTGACAGTGCGACACTCCCTCAGCACTGACCCTCTGACAGTGTGACACTCCCTCAGTACTGCCCCTCTGACAGTGCGACACTCCCTCAGTACTGCCCCTCTGACAGTGCGACACTCCCTTATTACTGACCCCCTGACAGTGCGACACTCCCTCAGTACTGACTCTCTGACAGTGTGACACTCCCTCAGCACTGACCCCCTGACAGTGCGACACTCCCCCAGTACTGACCCTCTGACAGTGTGGCGCTCCCTCAGTACTGACCCCCTGACAGTGCGACACTCCCCCAGTACTGACCCTCTGACAGTGAGACACTCCCTCAGTACTGACCCTCTGACAGTGTGGCACTCCCTCAGTACTGACCCTCTGACAGTGCGGCACTCCCTCAGTACTGACTCTCTGACAGTGTGACACTCCCTCAGTACTGACCCTCTGACAGTGTGGCGCTCCCTCAGTACTGCCCCTCTGACAGTGCGACACTCCCTCAGTACTGACTCTCTGACAGTGTGACACTCCCTCAGCACTGACCCTCTGACAGTGCGGCACTCCCTCAGTACTGACTCTCCGACAGTGCGACACTCCCTCAGTACTGACCCTCTGACAGTGCGGCACTCCCTCAGTACTGCCCCTCTGACAGTGTGACACTCCCTCAGTACTGACCCTCTGACAGTGTGACACTCCGTCAGGACTGACCCTGTGACGGTGCGGCACTCCCTCAGTACTGACCCTCTGAGAGTGCGACACTCCCTCAGTACTGACCCTCTGAGAGTGTGACACTCCCTCAGCACTGACCCCCTGACAGTGCGACACTCCCTCAGTACTGACCCTCTGAGAGTGTGACACTCCCTCAGCACTGACCCCCTGACAGGGCGACACTCCCTTATTACTGACCCTCTGACAGTGCGACACTCCCTCAGCACTGATCCCCTGACAGTGCGGCACTCCCTCAGTACTGACCCTGTGACAGTGCGGCACTCCCTCAGTACTGACCCACTGACAGTGTGGCGCTCCCTCAGTACTGCCCCTCTGACAGTGTGACACTCCCTCAGTACTGACCCTCCGACAGTGCGACACTCCCTCAGTACTGACCCTCTGACAGTGCGACACTCCCTCAGTACTGACCCTCCGACAGTGCGACACTCCCTCAGTACTGACCCTCTGACAGTGCGGCGCTCCCTCAGTACTGACCCTCTGACAGTGCGACACTCCCTCAGTACTGACCCTCTGACAGTGTGACACTCCCTCAGCACTGACCCTCTGACAGTGCGACACTCCCTCAGTACTGACCCTCCGACAGTGCGGCACTCCCTCAGTACTGACCCTCTGACAGTGCGACACTCCCTCAGTACTGACCCTCCGACAGTGCGACACTCCCTCAGTACTGACCCTCCGACAGTGCGGCGCTCCCTCAGTACTGCCCCTCTGACAGTGCGACACTCCCTCAGTACTGACCCTCCGACAGTGCAGCACTCCCTCAGTACTGACCCTCTGACAGTGCGGCACTCCCTCAGCACTGACCCTCTGACAGTGCGGCACTCCTTCAGTACTGACCCTCTGACAGTGCAGCACTCCCTCAGTACTGACCCTCTGACAGTGCGGCACTCCCTCAGCACTGACCCTCTGACAGTGCGGCGCTCCGTCAGTCCTGACCCTCTGACAGTGCAGCACTCCCTCAGCACTGACCCTCTGACAGTGCGGCACTCCCTCAGTACTGACCCTCTGACAGTGCGACACTCCCTCAGTACTGACCCTCTGACAGTGCGACACTCCCTCAGCACTGACCCTCTGACAGTGCGACACTCCCTCAGTACTGCCCCTCTGACAGTGCGGCACTCCCTTATTACTGACCCCCTGACAGTGCGACACTCCCTCAGCACTGACCCCCTGACAGTGCGACACTCCCCCAGTACTGACCCTCTGACAGTGTGGCGCTCCCTCAGTACTGCCCCTCTGACAGTGCGACACTTCCTCAGTACTGACTCTCTGACAGTGTGACACTCCCTCAGCACTGACCCTCTGACAGTGCGGCGCTCCCTCAGTACTGACCCTCTGACAGTGAGACACTCCCTCAGTACTGACCCTCTGACAGTGTGGCACTCCCTCAGTACTGACCCTCTGACAGTGCGGCACTCCCTCAGTACTGACTCTCTGACAGTGTGACACTCCCTCAGCACTGACCCTCTGACAGTGCGGCACTCCCTCAGTACTGACCCTCTGACAGTGTGACACTCCCTCAGTACTGACCCTCTGACAGTGAGACACTCCCTCAGTACTGACCCTCTGACAGTGTGGCACTCCCTCAGTACTGACCCTCTGACAGTGTGGCGCTCCCTCAGTACTGCCCCTCTGACAGTGCGACACTCCCTCAGTACTGACTCTCTGACAGTGTGACACTCCCTCAGCACTGACCCTCTGACAGTGCGGCACTCCCTCAGTACTGACTCTCCGACAGTGCGACACTCCCTCAGTACTGACTCTCCGACAGTGTGACACTCCCTCAGTACTGACCCTCTGACAGTGCGACACTCCCTCAGCACTGACCCTCTGACAGTGCGGCACTCCCTTATTACTGACCCCCTGACACTGCGAGACTCCCTCAGTACTGACCCTCTGACAGTGCGGCACTCCCTCAGTACTGCCCCTCTGACAGTGTGACACTCCCTCAGTACTGACCCTCTGACAGTGTGACACTCCCTCAGCACTGACCCCCTGACAGTGCGACACTCCCTCACTACTGACCCTCTGACAGTGCGACACTCCCTCAGTACTGACCCTCTGACAGTGTGACACTCCCTCAGCACTGACCCTCTGACAGTGCGGCACTCCCTCAGCACTGACCCTCTGACAGTGCGGCACTCCCTCAGTACTGACCCTCCGACAGTGTGACACTCCCTCAGCACTGACCCTCTGACAGTGCGGCACTCAATCAGTACTGACCCTCCGACAGTGTGACACTCCCTCAGCACTGACCCTCCGACAGTGTGACACACCCTCAGTAGTGACCCTCCGACAGTGTGACACTCCCTCAGTACTGACCCTCTGACAGTGCGACACTCCCTCAGCACTGACCCTCTGACAGTGCGGCACTCCCTCAGTACTGACCCTCTGACAGTGCGGCACTCCCTTATTACTGACCCCCTGACACTGCGACACTCCCTCAGTACTGACCCTCTGACAATGCGGCACGCCCTCAGTACTGACCCTCTGACAGTGCGGCGCTCCCTCAGTACTGACCCTCTGACAGTGCGGCACTCCCTCAGTACTGACCCTCTGACAGTGTGACACTCCCTCAGTACTGACCCTCTGACAGTGTGACACTCCCTCAGCACTGACCCCCTGACAGTGCGACACTCCCTCAGTACTGACCCTCTGACAGTGCGACACTCTCTCAGTACTGACTCTCTGACAGTGTGACACTCCCTCAGTACTGACCCTCTGACAGTGTGACACTCCCTCAGCACTGACCCTCTGACAGTGCGGCACTCCCTCAGTACTGACCCTCCGACAGTGTGACACTCCCTCAGCACTGACCCTCCGACAGTGCGGCACTCAAACAGTACTGACCCTCCGACAGTGTGACACTCCCTCAGTACTGACCCTCCGACAGTGTGACACTCCCTCAGCACTGACCCTCTGACAGTGCAGCACTCCCTCAGTGCTGACCCTCCGACAGTGTGACACTCCCTCAGCACTGACCCTCCGACAGTGTGACACACCCTCAGTAGTGACCCTCCGACAGTGTGACACTCCCTCAGCACTGACCCTCCGACAGTGTGACACAGTGGTAAACAGTAACAACTGTAACAGGATTGTAACCCTCTTTGATCAGAGGTTTCTGTTGGCATAATGTAGCCCCTCTGGAATGTTGGAGCTGTCTAATCTGAGGCACATCCCATGTTCCCTGACAGGAAATAATCTCTCGCTGTAAAGTCCCAGGAAAAATGTATCTGAACCCACATTCCAGCATCTGAATCGAAACAGGAGACAAAGCTGGGAGCTTTAGACACAATGTATTACTGAGCTTTCGTAGTTGGGGGGAGAAAGGATCAGCTTTTTATAACTGTGAGATCAGAGAGGATTAGATATTGGAGGAAAGCTTAGATCAGGGAGTTTAAGAAAGAATTAAATTAATTTACAAGAAATGTCGGCTCTTTATAAAGGGTTCAGCTGATTGAATGATTTTTAGAGGATTAATTTTCTTGGTCTATATTTCTCATGTTGATAATCCGCAGAGAGATTTCCACATCAGCTCCTGCTCCATTCCTTGCTCTTTTCCGCTGCAATTCTGCTGTGTTTCTGAATGTATTTCTCTCTTGTTGATGGAATCTAAATGTAGTGCGATTCTAACGTTACAATCGAACTGAACAAGATCATTTAGCTACAGGAGACGTCTGGAAAAAGATGTTCAGCAAAATTGTCTCATTGCTGTCAAATATTCAGAGTTTTTAAACTCAAATCCGGCACCATCACAATGATTGGATTGGAGATTAATATATTGGAAAGCTTGTTTCTCAACTTTACCCAGGGATTAAATGTAGATCTGTCTTTGAAAGGAAATGGTTTTTCATCAAGGTAACCTTGTCTCTTTGCAGAGAGTGGGCAATGCCCACCTTGAACCCTCTTCGCTGATTATCTACTGGAATTTCTGCAGTGGGATTTAAACTCCCAGCCTTCGGTAATGAACAGTCACAGAGCTGTGCGCAGAGCCCTGACTAAGCCCCTTGGGACAGTGAGTCCCTCATGTGGCAGCTAGTGTATGTCGATGTGTCACAGACCGTTCCCCGAGGGCCCAGCAATGTCAGGAACAGAATGTTTCCCAGCCAGTACCATGAACCTCTGACTGGAAGACCCCGGGACAAAAAGACAATGTGTCCCTCACCTTTCCAGCCCCAGGCTCAAAGCTGTGATTCTCAGCGACCAAAATGTCTCAAGATCTTTGTTTGAGTTTAAAATGAGCAAGGCGCTAGTTAGATTCAGTCTGGTCTGAACTGGATGTTTCGAGAGAATGGAGTTTGACCCATGAGGGGCTACTGGAAGTCAATTTGTTTCAGTGTCATCCAGAGATTGTTCAAACAGGGAGGGAGTGGTTTGTGTCGGGGAGCAATGCAGCTTTTGTCAGGCAGTGTGTGAGGACTGGGGCATCAACCAGAACCATTCAGATGTAACACCTTCCCCATCGCTGAAAACATTTCACCCCAGCTTTACCGTAAACCTCCTGTGTCTCTCACACCCAGTGCCCTGCACTGCTGCTTCTGGTGTGATCTCACTTCCAGCCAGATAGCAGCTCCAAGCTCACATTGTTTCTAGATCACAGTGACTGAATGAGAAAGAGAGCAGGAATCGTCTGGGTGACAGCGGGAAGGGCAGGAGAGGGGTCAGGGCGTGGATAGTAATCGTCAGAATATTGTCAGTTCTAATTTAACAAATTAACTAAAATTCACCAATAACTGGCAATGATATATTTCCAATTAAGAATTGTGGATATAATTCCTCAACATTAATAATTCAGCCGCTGGTTGCAATCGATGTTAATCACTTCAGCTCATTCCTGGGCATTATTTGATGAATTGTTAATTTATTAGAATTGTTGCTCCAATTTCTTCCTGTGCTCTAAGTGATGGCTTGGATCTGTTCTCAAACCCCCACTTTGCATAGAGTTAACCTTCACTGGGTATAACAGAGACGTTGACTGCTCCTTTCCAACAGATGCTGCCTGGCTTTCTGTGTTCTTCCAGCCTCCTGTTTGTCTCACCTTTACTGGGACCACTGCTGTGACAAGGAGACTCTTCATATCCCTGTATTCAAAAGGGAATTGTTGTCTGAGACTCCAGCCCCACTTTCCACACTGAGCTGTTTGCCCGCAGCGGGCTTCACTCGCAGAGAGTAGACACAGTGTGAGATCAGAAGCGGAATGGGATGTTGGTAAAATGCTGAAGGCACAGGGATAGTGTTTAATGGAAAGTTGGTTTCGATTAGCATTCTGTCAATGTAGATGAGGGTAATTTGTATTCACACAAAATAACTTGACTGAAGCTGTTCTTAATGTTTCAGCACGAAACAATAATGAAGCAATAATTGGAGATTATTTAACACAAATCTGATTAATCAGGCCTTATTTATTATTGAACATGGTAGGTGTAAGATTTCTCAGGAATGATTTATTAATGGACGTGGATGTGCTAGTCAGATGGACTAATCAGTGGCAAATGGAATTCTTTCGGATAAATGCGAGGTGATGCACTTGCACAGGATAAATAAGAAAAAGGAACACATGATGAATGGTATTCCCTGGGAAGCACTGAGGATCAGACAGACCATGGCATGTATGTGCACCGGTCCTTTAAGATGGATAAAATGGTTAAGAAGTCATGTAGAATATTAGCCAAGGCTTCGAGTTGAAGAGCGGGTATGTTGTGTTATAATTGAAAAAGTGTTGGTTAGGTCATAGCTAGAGTATCACGTGTAGCTCCAGTGCCTATCTTACAGAGGGATGTGATATTCACCAGGGTGTTGCCTGGGCTGAAGAGTTTCAGTTATGGCGAGGGATTGGAGAGACTGGGATTGTTTCCCTTGGAGCAGAGGAGGCTGAGAGGGGACTGATTAAAATGTAGAAAATGAAAGGCCATAGACAGGATAGACGGGATGACACTGTTCCCCTTGATGAAGGGATCAGTGATCAGGGAGCATTGATTTGAGATAAGGGGCAGGAGGTTTAGTGAGTGGTAGGAATGTGGAACTCACTGCCTGTGAGGCTAGAGGCAGAAACTGTCATCAGAAGCATTTAGATGTGCACTTACAATGCTAAGACATACAAAGCTATGGAGCAAGGGCTGGAGAATGAGATTAGAATAGTGAGGTGGGTGCTTATGACTGGAACTGTTTTGGAGCTGAATGGCCTTGTTGTTTCTGCAGCCATCTATAATTGTTTGGCCTTGTTACTTCAAATTATTCATTAAACTCTTCATTAAGATCTGTCTCCACTGAACAAATTGACATCATTCCCTGATCATATTATACAGGCTCAGAAAGAGGCCGCTTGGCCACTGCTGAAGTTAACCTTCTCACAGACACATATTTATCTCATAGCCAACATCACCTTACCCTTTCACTGGGTCATTACTGGTAGTGGAATCTTGCTGTGCGCAGTTTTATTGCCATGGGTCCTTTATTACAGCAGCAATTCGAATTCATTAATGCTTCCTTACCTGAGCTGGTGAGGCAGCTATGGAAAGGTAGTGCTTTCTGTCTGTCGCAGCAATATCCTTGGCAAGGGATGATTCTGTAAATGTTAGCGGTCTCTCAGCTTCCAGATCCGTGTGCGCAGACTGATTTGTTCCCATTGGACTTTCCATGCCTCCTTCACTCAGTCTCCTCCTTGTTTGGATCAAATCCATATAGCACCAGGAATGGAAAGGCTGTTATCAGTCACAGAGCGATAGTCTCAATCACCCCAATCTGAGGAGAGCACCCAGCACTAGCTCCACATTCCTGTAATCCCTTATCCCTGCTCCCATTCAGTCACTCTCCTCTCCACCTTCTCCATGACCCTGGCATCCTCTCTAAAGACACAATCCAGCTCCTGGGCTCTCCACCAATGATTTGTAAACATCCACTGGACCTTCCTTTCCACTGTTTTCTGATCCTCTGCTTTGTAAAACCTCTGTTTCTGTGTGTTATTCCACAGCCTCATCATCTTGTCCTGCCTTCTTCAAAGACTAGCTGTTCATGGGGATTAACCAGCTTCAAACAGAATCCATTTCTCAGGCTTGAGCTGTGAGGTGGTTGGTGATAAGGTCATGAGAAACAGGAGCTGGAGTAGGCCATTCAGCACCTCCAGTCTGTCCTGCCATTCAAATAATCATGACTGATCTGATTGTAACAGACACTTCACTTTCCCTCGCCTTCCCCTTTCACTTCCCCATCAATCAAAGCTCTGGCAAACACGGCCTTCAATACATTCAGTAGCCGAGCCTCCACTGCTCCGTGGCAAAGATAATTCTTATCAGAATAAGCACTATATCAGCAACTGGCTCTTTCATCCCCCACAAAGGTAGAAATGAAGCAAATGGAATAAATTTAAACAGAACTGAAAACAAGATATAAACATAGGAACAGCAGTAGGCCATTAACCCATCAAAGCTGTTGCAAAAGTCAGTGAGAATATAGATGAGATGTGGCCTAACACAACATACCTACATTTGGCCCAAATACGTTATTACTTGTGTCGCCCAGGTGGGCCTCATAGAATATGAGTTAGAACATAGAACATAGAACATAGAACATTACAGCACAGTACAGGCCCTTCGGCCCTCAATGTTGTGCCGACCTGTCATACCGATCTCAAGCCCATCTAACCTACACTATTCCATGCACGTCCATGGAAGCTGTCCTGATGATTATTCAGGCTGGTTACTATCCCATTCTTGCTATTGTTGGTGTTCCTGATAAGTCTCTCTGTCTCTGCCAATTTGTTACTTCCATAAGGCGTATTCAACTCTATTGCTATCTCTGTTACCTATGTTTGGCAAAGATGGAAACTATTACCTTCAGTTTTAATGAAAACCTCCCTTCACTCTTCATGAATTTCAGACTTGTCTCTCAGAAACATTTGAGAACAGGACTGCTCACAAAATTGAGAGCATTTTTTGATTTATGTCTCGCGATTGTCTCAATTACCAAACCTGTCCAAAACCAGCTCCACAGTATACCCACTCTCCACCTCTGCCTGCGTTCTGTTGCTGAATAAACTATGATCTATACCTTGGTAAAATTCATACTTTGTGGTTCCAGTTCTCTTCTGGCCACTCTTCGAGTTACGAATATTTTGATCATGCCTTTTTTTCTTTTCTCTAAATTTACTTCTTGACAGGGACACCATGTTAGGGCAGTTCAGTCTCTGGGCGGGTAATTCAGAGACACAGGTTATTACAGCAAAGATACTGTTTCAATTCCCACCACAGTTGGTGGCAGAACTTAAATGCTAATGTAAGTATTGTAACCAAAGTGAATTTCACTAATAGCAACCATGAAACCAGCAGCATTTTGCCTCAAAAGCTATCTCATTTCACTGATGTCCTCTGGTAAAGGCATCTCATGTTATTCCCTGGTCCGGATTAATTGTGAATTCAGACCCACAACAATGTGTTTGGCTCCAAACTGCCTTGTGGAATGGTCACAATTAAGGGCAATTAATGATGGTTAACAAATTCTACCATTGCCAGCGATGTCGACAACTAATGGAATAACAAAATTCACAGTTAAATCAAACAAAGAAAGATGCTGGAGATCTGAAAACAAAAGAAACAAAGTACTGAGGACACTGAGCAGGTTTTGCAGGTTCTGCCAAAATAAAAACAGAGTGAGCATTTCGAGCCCACTGACCATACATCAGAACTGAAATCAGCTGGCAAATATTGTAATTTATGCTGGTGACAGGGTCGTTTGTTTTGACGGGGAGAAGGAATGAGATGGATAAATGCAGAAAGAGAGAGGTAGAGAAAAAGAAGCAAACAAAGGAATTGTTGATGATCAGTGGGATGGAAATGAAATGTGAGATTAATTACTTTTTTCCACTGTTTTTCCATCTTCCTGAATATCATGCCCATGCAGATATCTGTCCTAGTCCCTGTTTATAATAAGGAATGCCCCCTCAATCTGTCTCCCCTGAGCGTGGTCATCTTCATTTATTCATAAATGGGACGTGGATATGTCTGGCCGGGCCCACATTTATTTCCCTTTCCTAGTTGTCCTTGAGAAAGTGTTTGGGAGCTGCTTTCTTGAACCATTGCAGTCCACATGCTGTGAATTGCCAATACATAGGTAAGCCCTGTTTCATTTATTTGAGACTTAATAGTGATTGATATAACCGAGTGGATGGTTTTGTCATTTCAAAAGGTAGTTGAGAATCAGTCACATTGCTGCGTTCACTGATTGGGGCTGTTAATATGGCCCAATCAGGGAGACCTGGATGACAGATATAAACAGGAGGGCCAGGGGTTCTGAGAGCTGGCTCTGAGGCAGCTGGGTCAGTGTCAAGTACTGTCCACGTGTAAATAAACGGTGCCTTGCTGACAGGATACCAGCCTCTGCGGGGTTATTTCAATTTGCTTCACAAAAATGTACCTATCACAGATTTAAAACTAACAACTGATCCAGCATTCACTGCTGTTTGTGGAAGACAATTCCACCCTTTGTGCGTAGAAGCGCTTCCCAACATCTCTCCTGAACGGCCTGACCCTAATTCCCAGACTGTGCCCCTAGTTCTAGAGTCCCCAGTCAGCGGAAACAGTTTATCTTTATCTACCTAGTCTTTTCTTGATAATATCCTGAAACCTTTGATCACATCACTCCTTAACCTGCTAAAATGTAGAGAAAACTGTCCTAATTTGCATAACCTTTCCTCAAAGATTAACCCTGAATTCCAGGTATCATTCTTGTAAACCTGCATTGTACTCCTTCCAAGGCCAATCTATCCTTCCTAAGATTGGTGCATAGACCTGTTCACTGTGCTCCAAGTGGGGTCTAACCAGGATTTGTGTATAACGTCTGTATCCTTCAAGTCCAGTTCTCTAGATATGAGGGCCAGCTTTACTTTAGGTTTCTAGATTGTTTCCTGCACGTGTTTGTGACATTTTAAAAGTCTCTGCACCTGAGTATCTGTCAGCGACAAACTTTTGGGTCAAATCCTCAACATTATGTGGATTTCCCCGCAGATCAGGAGAATTCATGGCCCCTTTGACTTGATAGAGATGTACAAAATGATCAGAGGTATAGATAGAGTGGACAGCCAGAGACTTTTTCCTGGGGTGGAGATAGCTATTACGAGGGGACATAGTTTTAAAGTGAGTGGAGGTAGATGAAGGGGATGTGTCGGAGGTAGGTTCTTTACTCAGAGAGTGGTCGGGGAGAGGAATGCAGTACTAGCGAGGGGAGTGGAGTCGGCCTCATTAGGGGCATTTAATTGGCTATTAGGCAAGCACATGGATGATACTATAAGGTAGGCGTAGAGGTTAGATAGACCTTAGGATTAGGGTAAAATTTCGGCACAACATCGTGGGCTGAAGGGCTTGTATTGGGCTGCACCGTTCTATATTCTGTGTTCCATGAATGTTACAAACTCCATCTGCATAAAAACACTTTCAGGAACCAAACAGTCCAGGGAAGTGAAAGACTGGTTTTGCAGAGATAGTCTCTCTTGGCCAGCGAGACTGAGAGTTCAGCCTGAGTTTCAGTTAACGTCAAGTTGGCATCAGATATTGATTTCCTGTTCTGGGAGTGTTTGATGGAACAGTTTCACAACAACTTGCTTTTATATTGCATTTTCCTCATCCCACAGGACCCTATGCGTAAAATGTTTGAAACGGAGTCACCCGAGCCAACATGAGGACAGGTGACCAACTATGGGTGGCACAGTGGCCCAGCAGTTAATACTGCTGTTTCACAATGCCAGGGACCTGGGTTTGATCCTAACCTCGGGGGACTATGTGGATTCTGCATGTTCTCCCCATGTCTGAATGGGTTTCCTTCACTGTCCAAAGATGTGCAGGCCAAGCTAAATTGTCCATCGTGTCCAGGGATTTGTAGATTAGTTGGTTAACAATGGGAATGCAGGGTTACAGGGATAGAACATAGAACATTACAGCACAGTACAGGCCCTTCGGCCCTCGATGTTGTGCTGATCTGTCATACCGATCTGAAGCCCATCTAACCTACACTATTCCATGTACGTCCATATGCTTGTCCAATGACGACTTAAATGTACTTAAAGTTGGCGAATCTACTACCGTTGCAGGCAAAGCGTTCCATTCGCTTACTACTCACTGAGTAAAGAAAACACCTCTGACATCTGTCCTATATCTTTCACCCCTCAATTTAAAGCTATGCCCCCTCGAACTCGCCGTCACCATCCGAGGAAAAAGGCTCTCCCTATCCACCCTATCTAACCCTCTGATTATTTTATATGTTTCAATTAAGTCACCTCTCAACCTTCTTCTCTCTAATGAAAACAGCCTCAAGTCCCTCAGCCTTTCCTCGTAAGACCTTCCCTTCATACCAGGCAACATCCTAGTAAATCTCCTCTGCACCCCTTCCAAAGCTTCCACATGCTTCTTATAATGCGGCAACCAGAACTGTACGCAATACTCCAAGTGTGGCCGCACCAGAGTTTTGTACAGCTGCAGCATAACCTCTTGGTTCCGGAACTCGATCCCTCTATTAATAAAAGCTAAAACACTGTATGCCTTCTTAACAGCCCTGTCAACCTGAGTGGCAACTTTCAAGGATCTGTGTACATGGACACCGAGATCTCTCTGCTCATCTACACTACTAAGAATCTTACCATTAGCCCTGTATTTTGCCTTCTGGTTACTCCTACCAAAGTGCATCACCTCACACTTGTCTGCATTAAACTCCATTTGCCACCTCTCAGCCCAGCTCTGCAGCTTATCTATGTCTCTCTGCAACCTACAGCATCCTTCGTCTCTATCCACAACTCCACCGACCTTAGTGTCATCTGCAAATTTACTAACCCATCCTTCTACGCCCTCATCCAGGTCATTTATAAAAATGACAAACAGCAGTGGACCCAACACCGACCCTTGCGGTACACCACTAGTAACTGGTCTCCAGGATGAACATTTCCCATCAACTACCACCCTCTGTCTTGTTTCAGCAAGCCAATTTCCGATCCAAACTGCTATATCTCCCACAATTCCATTGGGTCTGCGTGGAATATGCTTCAGAGGTTCCAGTGGGCTCAATGGGCTGATTGGCCTGCTTCTGCACTGTGGGTATTCTATGGTTTTATTCGGTTAAAGAACTTGATTTAAAGGAGAGTCTTAAAAAAGGCAGAAGTGAAGAGGATCAGGGATGGAATTTGAGAGAATGATGCTTAGGCAGCCTGCAGGCACAGCCACGGAATTTCAGGGATTCAGGAAAGGCCAGACTGGGGATAACCTCAGAGATTTCAGAGGGTGTGAGGTCGAAGGAGATGACCAAATTCAGGAGCGGTAAACTGTGTAGCTGCTGTTGTTGTGTTTGTTACTCCCAGGCTTTCACAAATCAATTTGTAAACTGTTTTGAAAGTTCCAATTTCCCTAAACCATGTGGTCTGTAGATATTGTGAAAGGAGTGTTGAGAGATCTGAGAGATGTGATTCGTTTGTGCTTTAACACTTATGTAGCAAAGTTGGATAACGTATTCATGGGTTGGAAGGAAGAGTGTTGGAATTTGATGTTTGTAAAATGATAGGGATAAAGATTGTACGGTCCCTTTAAAAGGAGATGTGTTTTTCACTAGGCTTGGAGATAAAAATAACTAATGTGCACATGAGCTCCTGAAATTGAAACATTGCATCAATGGTTGTTGTGGTTTGCAGCCTTGGCTGTAGTTTGTTTCGTAGTTATGGCAATCAGATTGAAAATAATCAGCCAATTTATTTAATCCAGGAATTTAAAGACTAAAAACCAACTAAGCTTAAATCATATGGTTTTGACAACCTAGGATCAATCCTATTGTAAGCAATTAATAGGTCATCAAGGATATAAAATCAGAGGACACTTGAAAATCAGGGTGAGATCAACTACCATCAAATAGAGTTACCAACCCATCACCTCTGAAGAGAAAAACACTAGCTCTCACAGAATTCTCTAAACTCTCAGAAAGCCATAACCTAAATAAAGGTATTGTGACACCTTTAGCTAATATTCCTGACACAAAAATTTGACAGAAAGAGGTGTTTTTTTACATAAGAATTTGACGGAGAAACATGTTCCAGACTGAGGTTCAGGGGAAAGGGCACAGAGCATTCTGGGAGATGTATCCTGGATGTAATTTTGAGAGATTATATTTTCAGATTTCTTTTTAGTAATTTGGTTTATAAAAGTGGAATATGTATCTATTGGAACAGCATACCATTAGCAATTTGTTTTATTCAGGGATAGCTGGTTGTAAAGGGAGAATTGTCCAGTTTGTTAGTAATTCTGATAATTTGTTCACTGTTGGAGTTTGATAAATAAAATGTTACTTGTTGATTATAGAGTGACTTTCAGGAATTCATTTCATTTATCCTTGTCTTTATAACAGAGTTGGGGGGCGGAGGTGAGAGGCAGGTAATACCACTTTACACACTTCTTTAATCAGATTATGGGGTGAGATGAGTCTCTCTGGGTGTCTTAGTTTTAGTTATCAGAAGACGATCATATCTGCTTCAAAACAGAGGTTAGACTGAAACCTGGGAATCCATTGGAATCTGGAACTGGAATAAATCTTTGAGACAGAATCCCAGAATTATCTTCATAATGCATTCCTACTAACAATGAATATAACGTGATTTATAAATCAGTGGGCTCTGATTTATCTGCTTTCAAATGAACATGCACCATCTTCAAATGTTAAGAAGCCCCTTCAATGCATTACGAGGCATTTATCATGAGTTTAAACAATTAGAACAATTAGATATTAATAAGTGAAAGTATCTTTGAAGGTCAATTGAATTGTAATGTCTGTCGAATGATTCAGTTCATCGATAAACTTTCAAATAATTGACATGTTACAAGAGTGTGACATTTCCATAATGCACTCATCCTCTGAATAAAACTGCAAAAACAATGCGGAAAAAGCATAAATGATGAGAAATAAATATTATACAGAAATACCTCTGAAGCATGCCCCAACAATGATCCTTTTCAGACAAAATTTCATTCGGACATCAATCAGCCACCGAAAAGATTTGCGGACCTGACTTACTGCGGAGTGTCTCAATGGAATTGAATGAGAAGCAGTCAGGGGGAGAAGTCAATGCATCCCGCCCTCAGTACTCGCCCTCCGGCAGTGCTGCATTCCCTCAGTACTGACCCTCTGACAGTGCGGCACTCCCTCAGTACTGACCCTCCGACAGTGCGGCACTCCCTCAGGACTGACCCTCTGACAGTGCGGCACTCCCTCAGTACTGACCCTCTGACAGTGCGGCACTCCCTCAGTACTGACCCTCTGACAGTGCGGCACTCACTCAGTACTGACCCTCTGACAGTGCGACACTCCCTCAGTACTGACCCTCTGACAGTGTGGCACTCCCTCAGTACTGACCCTCTGACAGTGTGACACTCCCTCAGTACTGACCCTCTGACAGTGTGACACTCCCTCAGTACTGACCCTCTGACAGTGCGGCACTCCCTCAGTACTGACCCTCTGACAGTGCGGCACTCCCTCAGGACTGACCCTCTGACAGTGCGGCACTCCCTCAGTACTGACCCTGTGACAGTGCGGCACTCCCTCAGCACTGACCCTCTGACAGTGCGACACTCCCTCAGTACTGACCCTCTGACAGTGTGACACTCCCTCAGTACTGACCCTCTGACAGTGTGACACTCCCTCAGTACTGACCCTCTGACAGTGCGGCACTCCCTCAGTACTGACCCTCTGACAGTGCGGCACTCCCTCAGGACTGACCCTCTGACAGTGCGGCACTCCCTCAGCACTGACCCTCTGACAGTGCGGCACTCCCTCAGTACTGCCCCTCTGACAGTGTGACACTCCCTCAGTACTGACCCTGTGACAGTGCGGCACTCCCTCAGTACTGACCCTGTGACAGTGCGGCTCTCCCTCAGTACTGACCCTCTGGCACTGAGAGTCATTCACCACAGGAGAGATATTAATGTCCTTGGGAAAATTATCGAGATTGGTCAGCCAATAAGACCAATTTCCTAACTTCAAGGTAGTAGCTGTCAGCCAGACAAGTTTGAAAACCTCATTTAGAACATAGAATATAGAACATAGAACAATACAGTGCAGAACAGGCCCATCGGCCCTCGATGTTGCGCCGACCTGTGAACTAATCTAAGTCCCTCCCCCACACTATCCCATTATTATCCATATGCTTATCCAAGGACTGTTTAAATGCCCCTAATGTGGCTGAGTTAACTACATTGGCAGGCAGGGCGTTCCACCCTGCCTCTGACATCTGTCTTAAATCTATCACCCCTCAATTTGTAGCTATGCCCCCTCGTACAAGCTGATATCATCATCCTCGGAAAAAGATTCTCACTGTCCACCCTATCTAATCATCTGTTCATCTTGTACGTCTCTATTAAATCTCCTCTTAGCCTCCCTCTCCCCAATGAGGACAGACCCAAGTCCCTCAGCCTTTCTTCATAAGGCCTTCGCTCCAGACCAGGCAACATCCTGGTAAATCTCCTCTGCACCTTTTCCAATGCTTCCACATCCTTCATGTAATGGGGCGACCAGAACTGCACGCAATATTCCAAGTGAGGCCGCGCTAGCGTTTTGTACAGTTGCAGCATGACATCACGGCTCCGGAACTCAATCCCTTTACCAATAAAACTTAACACACCGTAAGCCTTCTGAACAGCACGATCAACCTGGGTGGCAACTTTCAGGGATCTATGTACGTGGACACCAAGATCCCTCTGCACATCCACACTACCAAGAATCTTTCCATTGACCCGATATTCTGCCTTCCTATTATTCTTCCCAAAGCGAATCTCCTCACATTTATCCGCATTGAACTCCATTTGCCACCTTTTGGCCCAATTCTGCAGTTTATCCAAGTCTCCCTGCAACCTGCAACATTCTTCCACACTGTCCACCACTCCACCGACTTTAGTGTCATCTGCAAACTTACTAACCCATCCACCTATGCCTGCGTCCAAGTCATTTATAAAAATGACAAACAGCAGTGGTCCCAAAACAGATTCTTGAGGCACACCACTAGTAACCGGACTCCAGGCTGAATATTTTCCATCAACCACCACTCGTCTTCTTACAGAAAGCCAGTTTCTAATCCAAACTGCTAAATCTCCCTCAATCCCGTGCCTCTGTGGAACCTTATCAAAGGCTTTACTGTAGTCCATGTACACCATGTCAACTGCCCTACCTTCATCCACATGCTTGGTCACCTTCTCAAAAAACTCAATGAGGTTTGTGAGACACAACCTTCCCTTCACAAATCCATGTTGACTATCTCCAATCAAATTGTTGCTTGCTAGATGATTATAAATCCTATCTCTTATAATCCTTTCCAAAACTTTTCCTACAACAGACGTAAGACAATGATGACTCAAAGATCAAGGTCAAAGGCTCTGCCATCTCCTCCCCAGCTTCCCAAGAATCTTCGGAAAAATCCCATCCGGCCCAGGAGATTTAGTTACTTTCACACCTTCTAGAATTGATAACGCCTCCTCCTTACTAACCTCAACCTTTTCAATTCATTAGCCCGTAACTCAGTCTTCTCCTCTACAATATTCTCCTTTTCCTGAGTGAAAACAGATGAGAAATATTCATTTCGAACCTCTCCGATCTCTACCGGGTCCACACACAACTTCCCATTTCAGTCTTTGACTGGCCCTATTTCTACCCTAGTCATCCTCTTATTCCTCACATACCTGTAGAAAGCTTTAGGATTCTCCTTTATTGTACCTGCCAATGTCTGCTCATGCCCCCCCCCCCCCCACCTTGCTCTTCTTAACTGTCTCTTTAAACCCTTCCTAGCTAATTTGTAACTCTCCATCACCTCATCTGAACCATCTCATCTCATTGTCACATAAACCTCCCTCTTCCGCTTAACAAGAGATACAAGTTCTTTCGTAAACCATGGTTCCCTTACCTTATCACTTCCTCCCTGACAGGGACATACCTATCAAGGACATGCAATATCTGTTTCTTGAACCAGCTCCACATTTCGATTGTACCCATTCCATGCCTCCTAAGTCTTGCCTAATCACATTATAATTGCCCTTCCCCCATCTATAACTCTTGCCCTGTGGCGTGCTCCTATCCCTTACCATTGCTAAACTAAATGTAACCAAATTATGGTCACTCTCTCCAAAGTGCTCACCTACCAGTAAATCAAACACCTGGCCTGGTTCATTACCAAGTACCAGATCCAGTGTGGCCTCCCCTCTTGTCGGCCCTTCGACATACTGAGTCAGGAAACCCTATTGCACACATTGGACAAAAACTGATCCATCCGACGTACTAGAGTTATAGTATTTCCAGTCAACATTAGGGAAGTTAAAGTCTCCTGTAATGATCACCCTGTTCCTTTCACTCCTGCCCAGAATCGTTTTCCACATCCCTGGAACTTTGCGGGGGCCTATAAAAAACTCCCAGCAGTGTTACCTCTCCCCTCCTGTTTCTGACCTCAGCCCATACCACCTCAGTGGACAAGTCCTCGTCGAAAGTTCTTTCAGCCACCGTTATACTGTCCTTAACCAACAAAGCCACACCTCCCCCTCTTTTGCCACCTTCCCTGATCTTAATGAAAGATCTAAACCCTGGAACCTGCAACATCCATTCCTGAACTTGCTCTATCCATGTCTCCGAAATGGCCACATCGAAGTCCCAGGTACCTAACCATGCTGCAAGCTCACCTACCTTATTCCAGATACTCCTGGCGTTGAAGTAGACACACTTCAATCCAGCTTGCTGTTTGCCAGCACACTCCTGTGACTGTGAAATCCTGTCCATGTCCTCCCTACTCTCATCCTCCTGTGTACTGGAGCTACACCTCAGTTTCCCATCCCCCTTCTGAGCTAGTTTAAACCCACCCAAACAGCACTAGCAAATTTCCCACCCAGGATATTAGTGCCCCTCTGGTTCCCTTATCAGAAAGTTAAAAAAAAGAGAAGCTTACCTGATTTGTCTCTGGTGTATAAGGTCAGAGGAGGAGGATGGGTGGGAGACCCTACAAGAATAGGGTCTTGCGTTTAGTTCTGTTGAATGTTGTTTTTCCTTGTTGGACCTGTATCTGTTTTGTGTGGGAATGAGTTTATATCAGGTAGGCGTGTTGGAGACAGTGTCTGTGTTGTTGGTCCTCTCTTTTACTCTGCTCTTTAAGCTTCCGTGCCCCAAGCCATGCTGACTGCTGCAGAGTGCAGACCCTTATCTGGTCAATCACCTTGAACTGTGTGCGTCTTGACTGACAAAGTGTGTTCAGTCTGCAGAACGGATGACATGGTCTGTTGATGGGAGACTCAATGGCTGCTCACTGACAGCATTTCTCCATTGATCCAGGCAGTTTCATGAAAGGTTTTTCAAGTACACGTGATCTTTCATTTGGACAATGATTTAAACAGTGAGGGTTCGATTTAAATTCTCTTTGACTGGATTCCTATGACATCTGACACAACTCAAGGCTCACCTTTGTTCTACATTGATCTCAGAGTGACCTAAGCAGTTTCAGAATGTCCTTTGTCTAATAAAAACCGAAAGAACTGTGGATGCTGTAAATCAGAGACAAAAATAGAAATTGCTGGAAAAGCTTCACAGGTATGGCAGCATCTGTGAAGAGAAAGTCGAGTGACCCTTCATCAGAGTTCTCTGAGGAGGGGTCACTCGATCCAAAATGTTAACTCTGATTTATCTCCACAAGGCGTGGATAGGCGTGATAGGCGTGATAAGCTTGCCGAGCTTTTCCAGCAATTTGTATTTTTTGCCTTTGTCTAATCTTGAGTACGTTGACCATTTTAGACACTGTGTATGCATGTGAAGAGTTTCCGCTGGGTCTAACTGAGAAGAATGAGCCTAATGATGTTCTGGAGATTTGGGGGCAGACTCCACTATTCACCTTGAGGATGAATGTTTAGCTTTGTGGCACTGTGTGACACCAGGCCCATTTGAAAATAAATGTTGCTTCAGGATCTCCCAAACTACAATGAAATCCCACCAATTCCAGCTTTCTCAGTAAACCCTTGACTCTTTTCATTTGTCACCGGGGTAACCTGGTCTAATTCCTATCAGGAATTATTCTTTAGGATGGGAACCTTGTGCTGTTTTGTGCTCACTCATGTGCTGGGTAAGCCTATATTTTCTTTTGTCCCTTTGAAGAGCAATGTGGATCTGTGTTCTCGATCGTTATGTTATTTGGTGCCTAGGAACCCATGTGGCTCAAAGTTGTCATGGAGATGAACAGCTAAAAAGTTAAGGGTGAACAGAAAACTAGCTGCACTGGGTCTGGGGATCAACCAGTGATTTTTTTTCTGTCTGGCTGTTTTCCAGCAGATCCTGGTGTTGGACCAGGTCTCTGAGAATAGAGCACAGACTGTGTCACAGATTACTGAGCGTGTTACAGTTGGAAAGAGCAGAGAGATTATGATAGTGAAGTGAGAAACTGTAGATTAAACAAGACATAAGGCTGCTGTTTCAGTACTTGAAGAGCCCACAGCTTCATCTCAATGGGGCTGAGGAGGGATCCTCAAGGAATTCTCTGCTGGCACCAGAATTCCAAGCCCTGCGCTTTGATGGTGGTGGGAGTGTGCCTGGTGAATTTTGATGGAACATGGTGAACAGTGAATGTATCTCAAGTAATAAACAATTAATTGAGAGGTGAGAGGCTATTCATAGTGTCGGCTGAAGGGTAAACACTGTTAGATTGCACAAGGCCCCACTTTTGTTTGGGAGGTAGCGTGATTGCTGACACGATGTGTGTATCTTTGTATGGACCATTTAAAATGAAATTCCTTTCTTTGACCAACGGACCATGAGAACTGGGAACAGGAATGGGCCATTCAGCCCCTCAAACCCAACCTGTCAATCAATATGATTGTGGTCGAACCAGTGTTTCCTGTGTTCTCTTTTCTGCCCCTTTCCCTGTAACCCTTGATTCCTGACTGAATCTATCAATCTCAGCCTTAAATCTATACAAGGACTCTGCCCCCATTGCTCTCTGTGGGAAGGAGTTCCAAAGACTCTCAAAACTCTGAGGCAAGAAATTCCTCCTCTCAGTCTTAAATTGGTGCCCCTTTATTCGGAGACTGGGGTCTCCCATGAGGGAAACATCCTCTCTGCATTTGCCCTGTCAAGCCTCTTAGAACCTGCTTTACTTCGATGAGATTACTTCTCATTCTTCTGTGCTACTTCTTGTGAGTAGAGTCCCAACCCATTCAGCCTTTGCTCATAACACAACCCCTCCATAACAGGGATTATCCTAGTGTATCCTCTCTCAACTGCCTCCAAAGAAATGACATCTTTTCTTAAATAAGGAGGCCAAAACTGCTCACGGTACTCCAGATGTGGTCTCCTTGCACAGTTGCAATGAGATTTCTCTACTCTTATACTCCAACCCCCTTGAAATAAGGGTCTCAATGTTCCTTTTGCTTCCTGATTACCTGCTGCTCCTGCATGCTGGTTTTCTGTGTCTCATGCACAAGTTCCCCCTGAGTCCCTTTGTGTTTCAGCTTTCTGCACTTTCTCTCCATTTAAATAATATTCTGTTCTTTTGTTCTCCTGTTGAAAATGAACAGCCTCACATTTTACCATACTATATTCCACTTGTCAGCTTTTTGCCAATTTAATTAACTTATCGTTATCTCTCTAGAAACTATTTGTGTCCCTCTCATAAACTGCCTGTCCACTTATTTTTGTGTTTGCTGCAAATGTAGCAACAGTACATTCATTTCCTTTGTCCAAGTCATTAATATACATTGTAAACAATCGCGGTCCCAGCGCTGATCCCTCTGGACTATTATCTTAAACTTTTGTGAGTTATATTGTCAAACGCTTTCTAGAGTTCCAAACACACCGCATCTTCTGGTTTCCCTCTATCCACTCTGGGCCAGGCTTCCTTGAAAAGCTCAAATAAATGAGTCAGGCTCGATGTCCCTTTCATGAAACCATGCTGACTCTGCTTGATAAGGTAATGATTTTCTAAATGTTCTGTAATTACTTCCCTAATAATTGATTCCAATAATTTTCTGACAATAGATGTTAAGCTAACTGGCCTAGAGTTATCTAATTTTTACCTCCCTCCCTTTTAGAAGAGGGGGTCACATGGGCAGTTTACAAATTCTCCAGTACTTCTTTAGAATCCAACAAATTGTGAAAAATTACAACCAATGCATCAACCATCTTTGTAGCTACTTCTATTAGAATTCCAGCTGTTGTGGTCCACGTAGATACCAACAACATCGGCAGGACTAGGAAAAAAGGCCTGTTTCGGGATTATGAAAAGCTAGGATCAAAATTTAAAAAACAGGTCTTCAAGGGTCATAATCTCTGGATTGCTGTCGAGCCACGTGCAAATTGACATAGGGAGGCGAGGATCAGAGCAGTAAACATGTGGCTAAAAGAGTGGTGTGGGAAAGAAGGTTTCCTTTTCATGGGGCACTGGCATCAGTTCTGGGACAGGGGGGATCTATACCACTGGGATGGACTCCACCTGAACAGGGCCAGGTGCAGTGTTCTGGCAAAAAGTGTAAATAGGGTGGTGAATAGGACTTTAAACTGGTAAGTAGGGGTGAAGGGAGGAGTGAGCGTACAGGGAGAATAACACTTAATGTAAGACAAAGCAGCAGGTTAGCAGGTGACGAGGAAGTTAAAGGGAAGGAGAACTCAAGAGCTGTGAGTAATGGAGGTGATAGGACTCAAAAAGAAGGTGTAAAACTTGGCATAAGGACACTTTATCTGAATGCTTGGAGGATTCAAAACACAATGGATGAGTTGACGGCACAAATCATGGCAAATGGGTATGATTTAGTGGCCATTACAAAGACATGGTTACAGGATGGTCACGACTGGGAGTTAAATATCCAGCGGTATCAAACTGTTCAGAAAGACAGGCAGGAAGGTAAGGGAGGTGGTGTCACTCTGATTTTTAAGGATGATATCAAGGTGGTAGTGAGAGATGGTATAGGTTCTACTGAACAAAACGTTGAATCCATTTGGGCGGAAATTAGGAATAGCAGGGAGAAGAAGTCTCTGATAGATGTGGTCTACAGGCCACCAAATAATGACATCGTGGTGGGACGGGCAATAAACATAGTAATAGCTAATGCATGTAAAAATGGTACAGCAGTTATCATGGGGGATTTTAATCTACATGTCGATTGGTCAAACCAGGTCGGTCATGGCAGCCTTGAGGAGGGGTTCATAGAATGCATCCACGAAAATTTCTTTGAACAAATTGTCATGGAACTGACAAGGGTACAAGCTATCCTAGGTCTAGTCCTGTGTAATGAGACAGGAATAATTAATGATCTCACAGTTAGGGATCCTCTCAGAGGAGCAATCACAGTGTGGTTGGATTTAAAATACAGATGGAGCATCAGAAGGTCAAACCCAGTACCTATGTCCTTTGCTTAAACAAAGGAGACTATGACAGGATAAGGGAGGAGTTAGCTAAGGGAGAATGGGAGCAAAAACTTTATGGTGGGTCAATTGAGGATCAGTGGAGAACTTTCAAAACAATTTTTCACAGTGCCCAGCAGAAGTATATTCCAGTGATAAGGAAGAACTGTACAAAAAGAGAGAGCCAGCCATGGATGTCTAAGGAAATAAAGGAAAGTATTAGATGGAAAAAAAACACATACAAAAAAGCAGAGTAGTGGGAAACTAGTAGACTGGGAAATCTTTAAAGGCCAACAGATAGTCACAAAAAAAGTTATAAAGAAAAGTAAGATAGATTATGAGAATAAACTTGCTCAGAATATAAAAACAGGCAGCAAAAGTTTCTATAAAAATGTAAATCGTAAAGGACTGGTGAAGGTAAACATTGGTCCTTTAGAGGATGAGAAGGCCTATTTAATAACCGGGAATGAGGAAATAGCCGAGACATTAAAAATTATTTTGAGTCGGTCTTCACAGTGGAAGACACAAATAACATGCTGGAAACTCCGAAACGTCAGTTTTTGTGCTCCTGAGATGCTGCTTGGCCTGCTGTGTTCACCCAGCTTCACACTTTGTTATCTTGGATTCTACAGCATCTGCAGTTCCCATTATCTCTGATCGCAAGAAGATAACAGCAGGTGAGGACCTAGAAACTATCATTAGCACTAAGGAGGCAGTGCTGGGCAAGCCAATGGGGCTAAAGGTAGACAAGTCTCCTGGCCCTGATGAAATGCATCCCAGGGAAGTAAAAGAGGTGATGGGGGAAATACCAAATGCACTAGTAATTATTTACCAAAATTCACTGAAATCTGGGGTGGTTCCCGCAGATTGGAAAACAGCCAAGTGACGCCATTGTTTAAAAAAGGAAGTAGACAAAAAACAGATAACTATAGGTCAGTGAGCTTAACTTTGGCAGTGGGGAACAAATAGCAAGACATCTGGATATAAATGGTCCCATTGGGAACACCCAGCATGGGCACATGAAGGGTAGGTCATGTTTAACTAATTTGATGGAATTCTTTGAAGACATCACTTGGCTGGTAGACAATGGGGAACCTGTGGATGTGGTGTATCTGGATTTCCAGAAGGCATTTAACAAGGTACCACACCAAAGGCTTCCAAATAAGATAAAGTTGCACAGTATTACAGGTAATATATTGGCATGGAGAGAGGATTGGTTAACAAGTAGAAATCAAAGAGTAGGGGTAAATGGGTGTTTTTCTTGTTGGTGGTTAGTGGCTAGTGGTGTGCCTCAGGGATCAGTGTTAGGACCTCAACTGTTTACAATTTACATAGATGATTTGGAGTTGGGGACTAAGTGTGGTGTCAAAATTTGCAGTTGACACTAAGGTGAGTGGTAGAACAAAGTGTCCAGAAGACGCTGAAAGTCTGCAGAGGGATATAGATAGTCTGAGTGAGTGGGCAAAGGTCTGGCAGATGGAGTACAATGTTGTTAAGTGTGAGGTCGTCCATCATGGTAGGAGTAACAGCAAAATGGACTATGTTTTAAATGGTAAAATATCGCAGCTTGCTGCTGTATAGAGTGACTTGGGTGTCCTTGTGCATGAATCTCTAAAAGTAGGATTACAGGTGCAGCAGGTAATTAAAAAGGCAAATGGAATTTTGTCTGTCATTGCTAGAGGGATGGAGTTTAAAAACAGGGAGGCTATGCTGCAGCTGTATAGGGTCCTGGTGAGGCCACACCTGGAGTACTGTGTGCAGTTTTGGTCTCCTTACCTGAGAAGAGATATACCAGCACTGGAGGGGGTGCAGGGGACATTCACTCAGTTGGTTCCAGAGTTGAGAAGGTTGGATTATGAGGAGAGACTGAGTAGACTGGGCTTATAGTCATTGGAATTCATAAGAATGAGGGGAGGTCTGATAGAAACATATAAGATTAAGAGGGGAATAGATAAGGTGGAGGCAGGGAGGTTGTTTCCGCTAGCAGGTGAAACTAGGACTAGAGGGCATCACCTCAAAGTAAAGGGAAGCAGATGTAGCACATAAAACAGTACAGCACAGTACAGGCCCTTCAGCCCTCGATGTTGTGCCAACCTGTCATACCGATCTCAAGCCCATCTAGCCTACACTATTCCATGTACGTCCATATGCTTATCCAATGACGACTTAAATGTACCTAAAGTTGGCAAATCTACTACCGTTGCAGGCAAAGCATTCCATTCCCTTACTACTCTCTGAGTAAAGAAACTACCTTGACATCTGTCCTATATCTTTCACCCCTCAATTTAAAGCTATGCCCCCTCATGCTCGCCGTCACCATCCGAGGAAAAAGGCTCTCCCTATCCACCCTATCTAACCCTCTGATTATTTTATATGTTTCAATTAAGTCACCTCTCAACCTTCTTCTCTCTAATGAAAACAGCCTCAAGTCCCTCAGCCTTTCCTCGTAAGACCTTCCCTCCATACCAGGCAACATCCTAGTAAATCTCCTCCGCACCCTTTCCAAAGCTTCCACATCTTTCTTATAATGCGGTGACCAGAACTGTACACAATACTCCAAGTGCGGCCGCACCAGAGTTTTGTACAGCTGCAGCATAACCTCTTGGTTCCGGAACTCGATCCCTCTATTAATAAAAGCTAAAACACTGTATGCCTTCTTAACAACCCTGTCAACCTGGGTGGCAACTTTCAAGGATCTGTGTACATGGACACCGAGATCTCTCTGCTCATCTACACTACTAAGAATCTTACCATTAGCCCTGTACTTTGCCTTCTGGTTACTCCTACCAAAGTGCATCACCTCACACTTGTCTGCATTAAACTCCATTTGCCACCTCTCAGCCCAGCTCTGCAGCTTATCTATGTCTCTCTGCAACCTACAGCATCCTTCGTCACTGTCCACAACTCCACCGACATTAGTGTCGTCTGCAAATTTACTCACCCATCCTTCTACGCCCTCATCCAGGTCGTTTATAAAAATGACAAACAGCAGTGGACCCAACACCGACCCTTGCGGTACATCACTAGTAACTGGTCTCCAGGATGAACATTTCCCATCAACCACCACCCTCTGTCTTCTTTCAGCAAGCCAATTTCCGATCCAAAAGCCAACTTCCGATCCAAAAGCCAACTTCCGATCCAGGACTGAGGTCAGGAGGAACTTCTTCGCGCAAAGGGTTGTGAATCTGTGCAATACCCTGCCCAGTGAAGCGGTTGAAGCTACCTCACTGAATGTTTTTAAGACCAGGCTAGATACATTTTTGAACAATAAAGGAATTAAGGGTTATGGTGAGTGGGCGAGTAAGTGGATCTGAGTCTCAAAAAGATCAGCCGTGATCTCATTAAATGGCGGGGCAGGCTTGAGGGGCTGGATGGTCTACTCCTACTCCTAGTTCTTATGTTCTTATGTTCTCGGATGGAAGCCATCCGGGCCAGGGGAATTAGTTACCTCGAGACTCATTAGTTTGTCTCATATTTCTTCTCTAGTGTCAGTGATGGTCCTTAATTCTTCCCTTGCATTCTTGAGTGGTAATGGGATATTTAAAGTATCTTCCACCATAAAGACTGATATAAAATATCCCTTTCGCTCCCCTGCCATTTCGTGTCCCCTCAAAACCTACTCCTCAGACTCATTTTCTAAAGGGCCAATATTCACTTTGAGCTCCCTCTCCCTTTACAGACACAAGGGGAATAGGAGCAGGAGAGACCATTCAGCCCTTCGATCAAACTCTGCCATTCAATCTGATCATGGCAGATCATCCATTCAACAGCATGTTCCTGTTTTACCCCAGGATCCTTTCACTTCTGTAGTCCCAAGTGCGATATCCAACTCCTTCTTGAAAGCATTTTGACCCCAACTATTTCCTACAGGAGACAATTCCACAGACCCACCACTCTCTGAGTGGAGATATTTCTCCTCATCTCAGGCTCAAACCCAGAGCTGGTGATTCGATACTCCACAGTTGATCATCTAACATTATGACACTCCTACTAAATTTGTCTTCAACATAATATCCAAACCTTTTCCTCATCATCTGGGACCTGTTTTTATTTGCAAGGAGCAGCCAACCAGATGATGAGGAGCTGCTCCTGTCCTTCTGGCCAATCATTCCTCACTGAGCCCTTGGCTCTGGCCCAGTGATCCTCATTGTAGTCCATGGTCTCCCTGACGCCCCACTTCCTCCGTCATCATCTCCTTCACTCCCTGACTCACCCAGTGACCTGCCTCAGGCCCTCCCTCACAGTCTCTGTCACTCCCTGACTCTCCCAATGACCTGCCTCCCTCCCTCCCTCACCTTCTCTGTCACTGCCTGGCTCCCACAGCGACCTGCCTCACTCCCTCCCTCACTGTCTCTCTCACTCCCCGATGCCCTCGGTGACCTGCCTCACACCCTCCCTCACCATCTCTGTCACTCCCTGGCTTACCCCAGTGACCTGCCTCACACCCTCCAACACTGTCTCTGTCACTCCCAGGCTCCCCCAGTGACCTGCCTCACACCCTCCCTCACCATCTCTGTCACTGTCTGGCTTACCCCAGTGGCCTGCCTCACACCCTCCAACACTGTTTCTGTCACTCCCAGACTCTCCCAGTGACCTGCCTCACACCCTCCCTCACTGTCTCTGTCACTCCCTGACTCCCCCAGTGACCTGCCACACACCCGCCAACACTGTCTCTGTCACTCCCTGGCTTACCCCAGAGACCTGCCTCATTCTGTCCCTCACTGTCTCTGTCACTCCCTGGCTTACCCCAGCGACCTGCCTCACTCCCTCCCTCACCACCTCCGTCACTCCCTGACTCTCCCCAGTGACTTGCCTCACTCCCTCCCTCACCATCTCTGTCACTCCCAGACTCCCCCAGCGACCTGCCTCACTCCCTCCCTCACCATCTCTGTCACTCCCTGGCTTACCCCAGTGACCTGCCTCACTCCCTCCCTCACCATCTCTGTCACTGTCTGGCTTACCCCAGTGGCCTGCCTCACACCCTCCAACACTGTCTCTGTCACTCCCTGGCTCCCCAGTGACCTGCCACACACCCGCCAACACTGTCTCTGTCACTCCCTGGCTTACCCCAGAGACCTGCCTCATTCTGTCCCTCACTGTCTCTGTCACTCCCTGGCTTACCCCAGCGACCTGCCTCACTCCCTCCCTCACCACCTCCGTCACTCCCTGACTCTCCCCAGTGACTTGCCTCACTCCCTCCCTCACCATCTCTGTCACTCCCAGACTCCCCCAGCGACCTGCCTCACTCCCTCCCTCACCATCTCTGTCACTCCCTGGCTTACCCCAGTGACCTGCCTCACTCCCTCCCTCACCATCTCTCTCACTCCCTGGCTTACCCCAGTGACCTGCCTCACTCCCTCCCTCACTGTCTCTCTCACTCCCCGATGCCCTCGGTGACCTGCCTCACACCCTCCCTCACCATCTCTGTCACTCCCTGGCTTACCCCAGTGACCTGCCTCACACCCTCCAACACTGTCTCTGTCACTCCCAGGCTCCCCCAGTGACCTGCCTCACACCCTCCCTCACCATCTCTGTCACTGTCTGACTTACCCCAGTGGCCTGCCTCACACCCTCCAACACGGTTTCTGTCACTCCCAGACTCCCCCAGTGATCTGCCTCACACCCTCCCTCACTGTCTCTGTCACTCCCTGACTCCCCCAGTGACCTGCCACACACCCGCCAACACTGTCTCTGTCACTCCCTGGCTTACCCCAGAGACCTGCCTCATTCCGTCCCTCACTGTCTCTGTCACTCCCTGGCTTACCCCAGCGACCTGCCTCACTCCCTCCCTCACCACCTCCGTCACTCCCTGACTCTCCCCAGTGACTTGCCTCACTCCCTCCCTCACCATCTCTGTCACTCCCAGACTCCCCCAGCGACCTGCCTCACTCCCTCCCTCACCATCTCTGTCACTCCCTGGCTTACCCCAGTGACCTGCCTCACTCCCTCCCTCACCATCTCTCTCACTCCCTGGCTTACCCCAGTGACCTGCCTCACTCCCTCCCTCACTGTCTCTGTCACTACCTGACACCTCCTGCCTCATTCTCTTTCCATCTGACAGTTGTTGGGAGAAAGATTTTCTTCCAGGCTCAAGGGGAACAACTCAAGGCATTTGACGCAGATATTTCACATAGAGCCATAAGAAAACTCCTCAAATCACCCAGAGGGCATTCAGCCCCTCAATGCTGCCCCATCACACTGTGAAATAATGACAGATCTTCACTTTAATCCCATCCAGTTACCATTGCTCCTTACATTGGGATGGGGAGGGGGAGAGCAGTGGGAAAGAGGAGAGGCTGATGGAGTAAGATGCGGAGGGATCTGGCCGTCATTGTGCAAGAATGACAAGATATTAGTTTGCAGGGACAGCGAGTCACACAGAAAGCTGGCAGAATCTTACCAAGGATCGAAAGAGGTAATGAATATAAACACTGAGAGGCGATACTTCAGTTAGACAGGCCCCTGGTGGTATTGGACACAGCGATACAGCACTAACATGGACTGGGCACAGCGATACAGTACTAACATGGGCTGGACACAGTGATACAGCATTCACATGGACTGGACGCAGTGGTACAGCATTAACATGGACTGGACACACCTTTGCCGAGTTTCATGTCATGAGGACACTCTCTTTGCCAACAGGAGCTGACTGGTGCAGGATGTGGGTGTTAGATCCTGCAGTGATGGTGTGTTTGGTCTGAATGTTAAACATGGGCAATACACCAAAGCGCTGAGTGTAACACAGAGCTCTCAGCTCTGAGAGACTCTCAGTCATGGAAAGATTCAGACTTCCATCGCTCTCTCACCATCTCCCAAATGTCCAGAAGCTTTCAGGGTTAAAGCAATGACCATCACACGGACTGAACCCAGGGGAAGGGTTGGCTGGACCATCGACCCCACAGCCCTCCCCCTGACCTTCAGGCAGAGCAATCTGCTGCCCCCACCCCTGTCCTCAGGGTGGGGCTTTAAACAGATGCTCAGATTGTCTCCAAGGGGGCAAACTTTAAACATTTCAACTCATTCTTACAACTTGCACAACATCATTTATTCTCCAGTGTCTGTACAAATGAACATTGAGCTCTGGCTGTTAAATATTTATATCCTACAGCCTGATTAAAGCTTCTCACCAACTGCATTAATTCTCCAGCTATCGGAATGAGAGGCAGTTTATACAGTGACATTAGCAGCAGGATTTATACCTTCCCCACCCATTGGTCATCACAGTCAATGTGAGCTGACAGCTCCTTTCAGGAGCTGATTATTTCCCTGGATTTGGAGGGGTCGGCATTTTGAAGAATTATTTCAGGGAAGCTGGCTCTCATGGGTAAGGCTATATTCATTGGCCAAGTCTTGTTGCTGTGAAATTGTCCACCCTTTTAATCCCAATCAAATTAACCCTTCATTGTCCAGAGAAGATGCTGACAGCTTTATCCAAAGGCCCATCCAGCCAATGAAACACTCGGAAACAACAGCTACTTCCATTTACATAGCGCCTTTCAAAGAATGAAAGGTCGCAGAATGTTTCAGAGGAACGTTGCAAGATTAAGTCTGACATAGGGACACATCAGGAGATATTCAGTCAGGAAGGGTCACTGGACTCGGAACGTTAACTCTGTTTGTCTCTCCATGCAAACTGCCAGACCTGCTGAGTTTCTCCTGCAGATTTTTCTTCAGATTTCCAGCATCTATAGTTCCTTGTTTTTATTCTGCTGATGTTTTGTTTCTGTATCTGGGCGAGTTGGGTCAATATGGAGCTGGGAGTGGAGGGCTAATAGGGGCAGGCCTCTGTAGTAACAGGCATCCAGTGCTCTCCGATAGCAATGGGACAGCACAGGGCTTTTCACTGACCCAGGCATTTGAAAACCTCCTACTTTCCCTTCAGAACATCTATTTAAAGAAGATCTTATTGTTAGTTTTTATATTTCTCACTAGCCTGCCCTCGTGATTATCATGCTCTGTTTTTACTGCAAGATATTTTTGCTCAGATTCTTGAGTTACCTCTGCAGTTGTCTGCCACTGTTTGTTTCCTATCATTCGTACTGACCTCTTCCCTTAGTCCACTATAGCTAGCCCTACTTCATTGTAATTCCCTTCGTTCAGTTTAACAGTTCTTTCATATCTAAATTTCTCACTCTCGAACTGAATGGTAAATTCTGTCATGTTATGGTCACTGTTTGCCGTGGGATATTGTCCCCTTTGGTCATTTATTAAATCTGCCTCATTACCCATTCCCAAAACCAGGATAACCTGCTCCCTGATTGGCTCCATGACAAATCTCTGTAGAAATCTATCCTTAATGCGCTCTAAGAATCCATTGTCATAGCTACCTGCTCCAATTTGATTAATCCAATCAATATGAAGTCACCCATTATCATTGCTCTGTTATTTTTGCATACTTCTATGACTTGGTGATTTATAGCCATTCCCACAGAGTGGCTACTGATTGGGGACTCTGGACACTGTTCCTCCCCATATCTTCTTATGATTTTTTTTCACTCCGACCCAAATAGACTGTACATCACATGAGACTTGATTCAGTCCCAGATCTGTCTGCATCATATCTGTTATTAATAGGAATATTTCACCAGCTTTTCCAACCCTGCTGTCCTCCAAGAGGTCAGATTATCTTGAATGCTATGTTCCCAGTTTTGATCTCCTTGTAACTATGTATCTGGAATAGCAGTGAACTCGTATTCAGTTACTTCGCTTTGCAACAATAGTATGCCCATCTTATTTCGAATGCTCTGTGTATTAAGTTACAAATCCTTTAATTTTGTTCAATTAGCACATTTCTCAACACTTTTGTGGCTCCTTGGTACAATATAGCATTCACACATTCTGCGTCATCCTTTTGTTTTCTGGTAACAATCAATCCCATCACGAACCTGCAATCCTACCTTCTCATTAAGCTTTGATTGTATAATTTTGCATGCAATTGATCCCACCACTTCCCCCCAACGCTATTTAATTTAAAGTTTTACCTACAGGCCTGGGCCTGGTTATGTGATTCAAAATCCATCAGCTCTTCTTCAGCTGTTAATCACTGTTTGAATTATAAAAGCCAAAAGAACTCTGGAGGCAGTAAATTAGGAACAAAAACAAAGTTGCTGGAAAAGCTCAGCAGGTCTGACAGCATCTGTTAAGGAAAAAAACAGAGTTAATGTTTCAAGTCCGGTGACCCATCCTCAGAACTGTTTGGACCATGTTGGTTTGTCACAAGAACAGTTGTTAATGAAAGAAATAGAGGGGAGGCCTAGTGGTATTGTCACTGGACTGTTAATCCACAGACCCAGATAGTGTTCTGGGGACCTGGGTTCAAATCCCACCACAGGCAGATAGTGGAGATGGAATTCAATAAATATCTGGAATTAAGAATCTAATGGTGACTGTGAATCCATTGTTGATTGTTGTGAAAACCCCATCTGGTTCACCAATGTCCTTTAGGGAAGGAAACTGCCATCCTTACCTGGTCTGACCTACATGTGACTCCAGACCCACAGCAATTTGGCTGATTCTGAACTGCTCTCTAGGCAATTAGAGATGGGCAATAAATGCTGCTGAGCCAGTGACACCCTCGTCCAATGAATGAATAAAGGAAAAAAATAAATCTTGTGCATCACATGTCTTTCCATTGGCTTCACATCCTTTAAACAGATATCCGTCTCTATAAGGATCCTCACATACAGCTTCATCAGCATTTACTACCCACCCATCTACACCCCTTGAGAAGGTGAGGGTGAGATGCCTTCTTGAGCCACTGTGACCCATCTGCAGTGGTTACCCCATAATGTCACTGGCGAAGGAATTCCAAGATTTTGACCCATTGGCACTGATATATTTCCAAGTCAGGATGGTAAGTGGTTTGGAAGTGCAGGGGGTGGTGTTCCCATGTACCTGCTGCCCTTGTCCTTCTACATGGAAGTGGTTGTGAGTTTGGAAAATGCTCTTTGGTGAGATTTGAAGCTGGTTCTAATTGTGATAGGTGACAATTCAGAAATACTTAATAAATACTTCACCTACCACCAAACTGTCACATCAGCTGATAGATAATGGTGAAAATCCAGCCAATGTTCATTAACAACTGGATCCTTTACATTCTGAATATTCTGGGGAGTAACAACGGAAGGAAGAGTTGTGTTTTTGTTCCCTAAACCTTGTCATGACATCAAACATCAATCTTGTCAGACGAACATCACCAGATTTCAGAATCATGAATTTAATGGAAATCCAGATTTCAATCAAAGGTGGAAAAGACTCCTCCACATGTTTAAAACAGAACTCTTCTGATCACGGAGCTGGGAATTTTTTTTATCTCTAGCCTCCTGTCTGTTCACTCCATGATAAATGGGCAGTCAAATGTCGCCTTAGTTTGACATGCAATACAAAAGATGACTTCAGCACCAACCTAAAAAACAATCCCTGAAGATGCCAAATCAAACAAGAGAATGCAGGAAATGGTCAATAGCTGTGGGGGCTCAATGCAGAGGAACTGGGGAGAAAAGGCAGGCTGTGGTGATCAACAAGTGCCCCTCACTAATGACCGTGCGACAGTATGGCACTATCTCTATCACACTCTCAGAGAGTCAGCACTCAGGGACTGCCAAATTGTTGGAGGGTCAGTACTGAGGGAGTGCCACACTCTCAGAGGGTCAGTACTGAGGGAGCGCCGCACTGTCAGAGGGTCAGTACTGAGGGAGTGCCGCACTGTCAGAGGGTCAGTACTGAGGGAGTGCCGCACTGTCAGAGGGTCAGTACTGAGGGAGTGCCGCACTGTCAGAGGGTCAGTACTGAGGGAGTGCCGCACTGTCAGAGGGTCAGTACTGAGGGAGCGACGCACTGTCAGAGGGTCAGTACTGAGGGAGTGCCGCACTCTCAGAGAGTCAGTACTGAGGGAGCACTGCACTGTCAGAGGGTCAGTACTGAGGGAGTGCCACACTGTCGGAGGGTCAGTACTGAGGGAGAGCCGCACTGTCAGAGGGTCAGTACTGAGGGAGCGCCGCACTGTCAGAGGGTCAGTACTGAGGGAGTGCCGCACTGTCAGAGGGTCAGTACTGAGGGAGTGTCACACTGTCAGAGGGTCAGTACTGAGGGAGTGTCGCACTGTCAGAGGGTCAGTACTGAGGGAGTGCCGCACAGTCGGAGGGTCAGTGCTGAGGGAGTGCCGCACTGTCAGAGAATCAGTACTGAGGGAGCGCCGCACTGTCAGAGGGTCAGTACTGAGGGAGTGCCACACTATCAGAGGGTCAGTACTGAGGGAGTGCTGCACTTTTGGGGCGTCAGTGCTGAGGGAGTGTCGCACTGTCAGAGGGTCAGTACTGAGGGAGTGCCGCACAGTCGGAGGGTCAGTGCTGAGGGAGTGCCGCACTGTCAGAGAATCAGTACTGAGGGAGCGCCGCACTGTCAGAGGGTCAGTACTGAGGGAGTGCCACACTATCAGAGGGTCAGTACTGAGGGAGTGCTGCACTTTCGGGGCGTCAGTGCTGAGGGAGTGCTACACTCTCAGAGGGTCAGTGCTGAGGTAGCGTCGCACTGTCGGAGGGTCAGTGCTGAGGGAGTGCCGCACTGTCGGAGGGTCAGTACTGAGGGAGCACCGCACTGTCAGAGGGTCAGAACTGAGGGAGCGCCACACTGCCAGAGAGTCAGTACTGAGGGAGTGCCGCACTGTCAGAGGGTCAGTACTGAGGGAGTGCCGCACTTTCGGGGGCTCAGTGCTGAGGGAGTGCCGCACTGTCAGAGGGTCAGTACTGAGGGAGTGCCGCACTTTCGGGGGCTCAGTGCTGAGGGAGTGCCGCACTCTCAGAGGATCAGTGCTGAGGTAGCGTCGCACTATCGGAGGGTCAGTGCTGAGGGAGTGTTGCACTCTCGGAGGGTCAGTACTGAGGGAGTGCCGCACTGTCGGAGGGTCAGTACTGAGGGAGTGCCGCACTGTCAGAGGGTCAGTACTGAGGGAGGGCCGCACTGTCAGAGGACCAGGACTGAGGGAGTGCCGCACTATCGGAGGGTCAGTGCTGAGTGAGTGCTGCACTGTCAGAGGGTCAGTGCTGAGGGAGTGCCGCACTGTCAGAGGGTCAGTACTGAGGGAGTGCCGCACTGTCGGAGGGTCAGTACTGAGGGAGTGCTGCACTGTCAGAGGGTCAGTACTGAGGGAGTGCTGCACTGTCAGAGGGTCAGTACTGAGGGAGTGCTGCACTGTCAGAGGGTGAATAAATGGGGGACACAGTAATGTTGGAATGAGGAAACAAATCATATATCAGTCCTGAGAAATCTTACACCTACCATGTTCAATAATAAATCAGGCCTGATTAATCAGATTTGTGTTAAATAATCTCCAATTATTGCCTCATTATTGTCTTGTGCTGAAACATTAAGAACATCTTCAGTCGAGTTATTTTGTGTGAATACAAATTACCCTCATCTGCACGGACAGAATGCTAATCGAAACCAACTTTCCATTAAACACTATCCCTGTGCCTTCAGCATTTTACCAACATCCCATTCCGCTTCTGATCTCATTGTGTGTCTGAACTTGTGCCTTCTCTCTGTGAGTGAAGTCCACTGTGGGCAAACACCTCTAAAGATCTCAGTTTGGAAAGTGGGGCTGGACTCTTGAGCTTGAAGGCTGAAATAGAGTCGTAGAGTCATAGCATGCAGAAATGGCCCTTCGGCCCATTGAGTCTGCACAACATGACTACCAATAAAAAAGGGTGCTCATCTCCATTACCTACACGTGTCCTATTTCCTTGAATGTTAATCCTAATTTTTTTTATGGATGTAAAGTTTGATTGATTGATTGATTGATTGTTATGTGTACTAAAATACAGTGAAAATCTTTGTTTACGAGCAGTACTGGTAGATCATAGTAGGCAAAGGATATACCGATCAAATAGACTCAGATAGTGGTTTACAGGTTACATTGTACAGGGCGTGCAATAGGTGAGGACAATGTAATCAAGATCAGCATTATTTGAGGCTAGAGAGCCCCATTCATCAGTCCGATAACGGCCAGAAAGAAGCTGTTCCTGACCCTGCTGGTGCGTGTGTTCAGGTTTCTGTACTTTCTGCCTGACGGATGAGATTGTAGGAGATCATTACCAGGGTGTGATGGGTCTGTGATGATGGAGGATGTTGTAGGAGATCATTACCGGGGTGTGATGGGTCTGTGATGATGGAGGATGTTGTAGGAGATCATTACCGGGGTGTGATGGGTCTGTGATGATGGAGGATGTTGTAGGAGATCATTACCGGGGTGTGATGGGTCTGTGATGATGGAGGATGTTGTAGGAGATCATTACGGGGGTGCGATGAGTCTGTGATGATGGAGGATGTTGTAGGAGATCATTACCGGGGTGTGATGGGTCTGTGATGATGGAGAATGTTGTAGGAGATCATTACGGGGGTGCGATGAGTCTGTGATGACGGAGGATGTTACAGGAGATCATTCCCGGGGTGTGATGGGTCTGTGATGATGGAGGATGTTGTAGGAGATCATTACCGGGGTGTGATGGGTCTGTGATGATGGAGGATGTTGTAGGAGATCATTACCGGGGTGTGATGGGACTTCGATGATGTTGGCCGCCTTTCCCCAGCAGCGAGCCACATAAACACAGCCCATGGATGGAAAGGTGGCTTCTGTGATGGTGTGAGCAGTGCACACCCCCTTCTGTAGTTTCTTACGGTCCTGGGCAGAAAGGTTACCGTACCAGGCCGTTATGCACCTGGACCGTATGTTTTCAATGATGTAGATGGGGGCGTGTTCTCCTTCTTTCTCTCTGAAGTCGATGATCAGTTCTTTAGCTTTGCTGACGTTGAGAGAGAGGTTGTTACCATTGCATCATGTCACCAAGCCCTCTGTCTCCTACCTGTATATTGACTATCATTGTTCGATATCCGTCCCATTACTGTGGTGCTGTCAGTGAACGTGCAGATGGCATTTGTTTGGAATTTGGCAACACAGCCCTGGGTGTACAGGGAGTGCAGTAGGGGTCCTGGCAGAGTTGCAGTGTTGTGTGTTATTATGGAGGAGGTTCAGTTGTCTAACCTCACTGATTGTGGTCTGTGGGCCAGAAAGCTGGGGATCCAGTTCTAGAGGGCAGAGCTGAGGCCAACATCATGGAGTTTTGAGATCAATCTGGAGGTCATAACGGTCATAGGTTCCTAGATAATACAGCATGGAAACGTGTCCATACTCTACTGGTACCCACACAGCGAGCATCAATGTCCTTCCCAAAACCCTTCCCATCCACGTACTCATTCAAATGTTTTTTTAAATGTTGCTGCTGTACCTGCCTCAACCACATTCTCTGGCAGCCCATTCCATATGCACCACTCTCTGTGTGAAGAAGTTACCCCTCAGTTCTTTCTTAAATCTATCGCCTCTCACGTTAAACTTATGTTCACTAGTTTTCAAATCCCTGTCACTGGGAAAAAATCTATATGCATTCATCCTATCTATGCCTTCATGATTTTATATACCTCAATAAGATTAAACATCATTTTTCTACATTCCAAAGAATGAATCTTGTCCAATGTCTCCCTGTAGCTCAGGCTTACTAGTCCAGGCAGCATCCTCATAAATCTTCTTTGCACACTTTCCAGTTTAAGAAGGGTAGCAAGGATAATCCAGGTAATTATAGATCGGCGAGCCTGATGTCAGTGATGGGGAAGCTGCTGGAGAAGATACTGAGGGATAGGATCAATTTACATTTGGAAGAAAATGGGCTTATTAGTGATAAGCAGCGTGGTTTTGTGCAGGGCAGGTCACGTCTTACCAACTTGATGGAATTCCTTGAGGTAGTGACAAAGTTGATTGATGAGGGAAGGTCTGTAGATGTCATTTCAGTAAGGTGTTTGAAAAGTTCCCCTATGGTAGGCTGATGGAGAAAGTGAAGTTGTATGGGGTCCAGGGTGTGCTAGCTAGATGGATAGAGAACTGGCTGGGCAACAGGAGACAGAGAGTAGTAGTAGAAGGGAGTTTCTCAAAATGGAGAACAGTGGCCAGTGGTGTTCCACAGGGATCCAAGCTGGGGCCACTGTTGTTTGTGATATATATAAATGATCTGGAGGAAGGTATAGATGACCTGATTAGGAAGTTTGCAGATGACACTAAGATTGGTGGAGTAACAGATAGTGTAGGGGACTGTCGGAGAATGCAGCAGACTGTAGATAGATTGGAGAGTTGGGCGGAGAAATGGCAGATGGAGTTCAATCCAGGCAAATGCGAGGTGATTAGATTTGATTCGATTCCCTAAAGTGTGGAAACAGGCCCTTCGGCCCAGCAAGTCCACACCGCCCCTTGAAGGATCCCACCCAGGACCATCCCCCTATAACCCACACACCCCTGAACACTACGGGCAATTTAGCATGGCCGATTCACCTAGCCTGCACAACTTTGGACTGTGGCAGGAAACCGGAGTACCCAGAGGAAACCCACGCAGACACGGGGGAATGGGCAAACTCCACACAGACAGTTACCCGAGGCTGGAATCGAACCTGGGTCCCTGGTGCTGTGAGGCTGCAGTGCTAACCACTGAGCCACCGTGCCGCCCGTGATACATTTTGGAAGATCCAATTCAAGGGCGAACTATACAGTAAAGGGAAAAGCCCTGGGGAAAATTGATGCACAGAGAGATCTGAGTGTTCAGGCCCATTGTTCCCTGAAGGTGACAACGCAGGTCAATAGAGTGATCAAGAAGGCATACGGCATGCTTTCCTTCATTGGACGGGGTATTGAGTACAAGAGTTGGCAGGTCATGTTACAGTTGTATAGGACTTTGGTTCAACCACATTTGGAGTACTATGTACAGTTCTGGTCACCACATTACCAAAAGGATGTGGATGTTTTGGAGAGGGTGCAGAGGAGATTCACCAGGATGTTGCCTGGTATGGAAGGTGCTAGCTATGAAGAGAGGTTGAATAGATGAGGATTATTTTAATTAGAAAGACGAAGATTGAGGGGGGACCTGATTGAGGTCTACAAAATCATGAGAGATATAGACAGGATGGATAGTAAGAAGCTTTTTCCCAGAGTTTGGGACTTAATTACTAGGGGGGGGGGGTCACAATTTCAGGGTGAGAGGGGAAAAGTTTAAGGGAGATATGCGTGGAAGGTTCTTTATGCAGAGGGTGGTGGGTGCCTGGAACACTTTGCCAGCGGAGGTGGTAGAGGTGGGAACAATAGTGTCATTTGAGCTGTGTCTAGACAGATAGATGAACGGGCAGGGAGCAGAGGGATACAGATCCTTGGAAAATAGGCGACAGGTTTAGATAGAGGATCTGGACTGGTGCAGGCTTGGAGGGCCGAAGGGCCTGTGCCTGTGCTGTAATTTTCTTTGTTCTTTGTTTGACAATATCTTTCTTATGGTGTTGAAGGCAGAGCTGTAGTCAATGGGCAGGAGCCTGACGTCGGTGTCCTTGTTGTTCAGATGTTCTGGAGATGAGTGCAGGACTAGGGATATGGAACCCTATGTGGACCTGTTACATCGGTAGACAAATTGCAGGGCATCAAGGCAGGCTAGGAAACTGGAGTTAGTGTGGGCCATGAACAGTCTCTCGTAGCAGCCCATGATTATTGAGGTCAGAGCCACTGGCTGGTCGTCAATAAGGCACATTAAACGTGTTTTCATGGCTAAGGGAATGATGGTCGTCTTCACATGACAATAAGGGATATCCTATTCCATTCTGTTCTTGAAGCAAGTGGGCCCCTATTCTAGCCTCCACTGCCTTCCCCTTCAGTATATTCCAGATTCCCATCACCCACTGAGTGAAAAGGTTTTTCCCAAATGCCCTCTGAATCTCCTGCCCCTTCCCCGAAAACTATACGCTCTTGTGATTGACCCTTCAGCCAAGCGGAACAGCTGTTCTCTAATTGGCCTGTCCATATCCCTCTTAACCTTATACACCTCAATCATGTCCCCCCTCAGTCTTCTCTGCTTGAAAGAAAACAATCCAATCCTATTCAGGGTAATAAAATGTGAGGCTGGATGAACACAGCAGGCCAAGCAGCATCTCAGGAGCACAAAATCTGACGTTTCGGGCCTAGACCCTTCATTAGAGAGGGGGATGGGGAGAGGGAACTGGAATAAATAGGGAGAGAGGGGGAGGCGGACCGAAGATGGAGAGTAAAGAAGATAGGTGGAGAGAGTGTAGGTGGGGAGGTAGGGAGGGGATAGGTCGGTCCAGGGAAGACGGACAGGTCAAGGAGGTGGGATGAGGTTAGTAGGTAGCTGGGGGTGCGGCTTGGGGTGGGAGGAAGGGATGGGTGAGAGGACGAACCGGTTAGGGAGGCAGAGACAGGTTGGACTGGTTTTGGGATGCAGTGGGTGGGGGGGAAGAGCTGGGCTGGTTGTGTGGTAGAACATAGAACATAGAACAGTACAGCACAGAACAGGCCCTTCAGCCCACAATGTTGTGCCGACCATTGATCCTCATGGATGCGCCCTCAAATTTCTGTGACCATATGCATGTCCAGCAGTCTCTTAAATGACCCCAATGACCTTGCTTCCACAACTGCTGCTGGCAACGCATTCCATGCTCTCACAACTCTCTGCGTAAAGAACCTGCCTCTGACATCCCCTCTATACTTTCCACCAACCAGCTTAAAACTATGACCCCTCATGCTAGCCATTTCTGCCCTGGGAAATAGTCTCTGGCTATCGACTCTATCTATGCCTCTCATTATCTTGTATACCTCAATTAGGTCCCCTCTCCTCCTCCTTTTCTCCAATGAAAAGAGACCGAGCTCAGTCAACCTCTCTTCATAAGATAAGCCCTCCAGTCCAGGCAGCATCCTGGTAAACCTCCTCTGAACCCTCTCCAAAGCATCCACATCTTTCCTATAATAGGGCGCCCAGAACTGGACGCAGTATTCCAAGTGCGGTCTAACCAAAGTTTTATAGAGCTGCAACAAGATCTCACGACTCTTAAACTCAATCCCCCTGTTAATGAAAGCCAAAACACCATATGCTTTCTTAACAACCCTGTCCACTTGGGTGGCCATTTTAAGGGATCTATGTATCTGCACACCAAGATCCCTCTGTTCCTCCACGCTGCCAAGAATCCTATCCTTAATCCTGTACTCAGCTTTCAAATTCGACCTTCCAAAATGCATCACCTCTCATTTATCCAGGTTGAACTCCATCTGCCACCTCTCAGCCCATCTCTGCATCCTGTCAATGTCCCGCTGCAGCCTACAACAGCCCTCTACACTGTCAACGACACCTCCGACCTTTGTGTCGTCTGCAAACTTGCTGACCCATCCTTCAATTCCCTCGTCCAAGTCATTAATAAAAATTACAAACAGTAGAGGCCCAAGGACAGAGCCCTGTGGAACCCCACAGTGGGGGGAGGGGACGAACTGGGCTGGTTTAGGGATGCAGTAGGGGAAGGGGAGATTTTGAAACTGGTGAAGTCCACATTATCTCCGATCCTATTCAGTCTCTCTTTACAGCTCAATCTCTCCATTTTTTTGCATCCATTCATGGGATGAGGGTATCACTGGTACGCAGCATTTATTGTCCATCACTAGGGTGCAATTGAGAGTAAACCACATTGCTGTGGGTCTGGAGTCACACTTCAGCAAGACCAGGTGAGGAAGGCAGTTTCCTTTCCGAAAGGACATTAATGAACCAGTTGGGTTTTTCTCCCCCAAACCTTCAGCCATAGATTCATGATCATCATTAGATTCTTAATTCCAGATATTTATTGAATTCAAATTCCACTATCTGCCATGGCAGGAATTTAACGCAGATCCCCAGAGCATTATTTGGTCCCTGGAGTAACAGTCCAGTGATAATACCACTGGGCCATCACCTCCATCCCAGGCAACATCCTGGTAAGTCTCCTCTCTACCTCCTCTAGTGGTACCACATCCTTCCTGCAGTGAGGTGATCGGAACTGCACACAGGACTCCAGCCATGGCCTCACCAATACTCCGTACAACTCCAACATTACCTCCTTGCTCTTATACTCTGTGTCATGACTGAAGAAAGCAAGTGCCCCCTATGCTTTCTTAACTATCCTATTCACATGTTCTGCTGACTTCAGGGATCCCCAAGATCCCTCTGTTCCTCTAAACTACCCAGTGTCCTGCCATTCATTAACTACCCCCTCATTTTGTTTCTTCTTCCAAAGTGCATTACCTCACACTTATCGGGGTTAAATATCACCTGCCACTGGTCTGCCCATCTGACCAACTCACCTATAGCTTCCTGTAACCTACAACCACTTTCTTCACTGTTAACCACTCTACCAACCTTGGTGTTGCCTGCAAACTTTCTTAATATTTCCATCTATATCATTTATGAATATAACAAACAATAAGGGCCTCAGCACTGATCCTTGTGGTGCACTGCTAGACTCCCGCCTCTAGCTATTCAAATGGCCTTTTACTACTACCCTTTGTGTCCTATTACAAAGCTGTTCTCTGATCCATTTCAATAAAATGTGAGGCTGGATGAACACAGCAGGCCAAGCAGCATCTCAGGAGCACAAAAGCTGACGTTTCGGGCCTAGACCCTTCATCAGAGATGAAGGGTCTAGGCCCGAAACGTCAGCTTTTGTGCTCCTGAGATGCTGCTTGGCCTGCTGTGTTCATCCAGCCTCACATTTTATTATCTTGGAATCTCCAGCATCTGCAGTTCCCATTATCTCTGATCCATTTCACCAGGTTTCCCTCAATTCCATGTAATTTAACTGTCTCATTCAGTCTCACTTGCAGGACCTTGTCAAAAGCTTTGCTGAAATCCATATTATCAACATCAACTGAACTTCCTGTATCCACTCACAATGATATTTTCAAAAAATTCTCACAAATTTATTAGACGTGACTACCATCTGACAAAGCTACGCCGCCTATCCTGAATTAACTCCTGATTTTTTTAAGTGGATATTAATTCTCTCCTTCAAAATTTTCTCCAATAGTTTTCCTACCACTGACGTGAAACTCACCGGTCAGTAATTTCCTGATTCATCTCTACCGTCCTTCTTGAAAAGTGGAACCACATTCGTCATCGTCCTGTCCTCTTGTATTTCCACCATGAGCCGAGGTAATTTCTTGCCTGGCCTCTCACAACAGCCTGAGGTGCGGTTCATCCAGGCCAGGGGGATTTGTCTGTTTGTAAGCCCAACTGAACTTCTAACACATCCCCATTTCCAATGTCAGACTGTGAAGTACCTCACAGTTCGTTTTCCTGAATTCCATACTTACATCTCCCGTTCTAAATGAGGACCGAACAGAAAATTTCATTCAACACCCTTCCAATACCCTGCAGCTCCACACACAGGTTTCCCTCTTAGTCCCTAAGGGTCCCTACTCTTTCCCTGGTTAACCTCTTCTTGTTAACGTGTCGATCATATATTTCAGAATTATCCTTAATCTTGTTTGGAAGTCCTTTCTCATGACAATTTTATGCTCTTTAATTACTTTCTTAAGTTCCCTCATGCTTTTCCTGTATTCCTCTCAGACCACAGTAGAATTGTTTCCTTTGGACTTGCTAAAAGTTCTTTTCTTCTACTTTATCCAGTCCCAAATTGTCCTAGGCCTCCAGGGTTCTCTGAACTTATTGTTCCTACATTTTCTTCGAAAGGATACATGTTGGACGATGCTCTCCCCAGTTTCATTTGGAATGTCATCCCACCCATTGCTCCACTGTAGAATCACCCACAAGCTGTTGTTCCTGGTTTACTGTGGCCTGGTCATGCCTTATTTTATTGTAACCTGCCTTCCTGCCCCCAGTCCAAATCTGTCTTTGGCAGGCCATCTTTTCCTTTGTACAGAACAAAATTGAACAATACCGTGTGGTCATTATTGCACAGGGCAGGCAATGGCCTAGTGGTATTACAGCTGGGCTGTCAATCCAGAGATCCAGATAATGTTCTGGGGACCTGCGTTTGAATCCCACCACGGCAGATGATGGAATTTGAATTCATAAAATATTTGGAGCTAAGAATCTAATGGCGACCATAAATCCATTGTCAATTGTCAGGGAAAGCTCATCTGGTACACTGATGTCCTTCAGGGAAGGAAACTGCCATCCTTACCTGGTCTGGCCTACTTGTGACTCCAGACCCACAGCAATGCGATTGACTAAGAACTGCCCTCTGGACAATTAGGCACGGGCAATGAATGCTGCCCAGACAGTGACGGCCTCTTCTTGTGAATGAATAAAAGAAAAACAAATGATCCCCCACTGCCAAATCAAACAAATATCAGCTTCTTTCCCCAGAACCAGACCCTGAACTACCCTTTCTCTTGTTGGGCCTTCTATGCATTGATAAAAAAACCTTGCCAGGGTACCTTCAACAAACCTTTCCCCTCTAAACCCTTAACACTACGACTATCCAGAATCTCAACAGTAATTCCCTTTTGAATACAGGGATATGAAGAGTCTCCTTGTCACAGCAGTGGTCCCAGTAAAGGTTAGACAAACAGGAGGCTGGAAGAACACAGAAAGCCAGGCAGCATCTGTTGGAAAGGAGCAGTCAACGTCTCTGTTATACCCAGTGAAGGTTAACTCTACGCAAAGTGGGGGTTTGAGAACAGATCCAAGCCATCACTTAGAGCACAGGAAGAAATTGGAGCAACAATTCTAATAAATTAACAATTCATCAAATAATGCCCAGGAATGAGCTGAAGTGATTAACATCGATTGCAACCAGCGGCTGAATTATTAATGTTGAGGAATTATATCCACAATTCTTAATTGGAAATATATCATTGCCAGTTATTGGTGAATTTTAGTTAATTTGTTAAATTAGAACTGACAATATTCTGACGATTACTATCCACGCCCTGACCCCTCTCCTGCCCTTCCCGCTGTCACCCAGATGATTCCTGCTCTCTTTCTCATTCAGTCACTGTGATCTAGAAACAATGTGAGCTCGGAGCTGCTGTCTGGCTGGAAGTGAGATCACACCAGAAGCAGCAGTGCAGGGCACTGGGTGTGAGAGGCACAGGAGGTTTACGGTAAAGCTGGGGTGAAATGTTTTCAGCGATGGGGAAGGTGTTACATCTGAATGGTTCTGGTTGATGCCCCAGTCCTCACACACTGCCTGACAAAAGCTGCATTGCTCCCCGACACAAACCACTCCCTCCCTGTTTGAACAATCTCTGGATGACACTGAAACAAATTGACTTCCAGTAGCCCCTCATGGGTCAAACTCCATTCTCTCGAAACATCCAGTTCAGACCAGACTGAATCTAACTAGCGCCTTGCTCATTTTAAACTCAAACAAAGATCTTGAGACATTTTGGTCGCTGAGAATCACAGCTTTGAGCCTGGGGCTGGGAAGGTGAGGGACACATTGTCTTTTTGTCCCGGGATCTTCCAGTCAGAGGTTCATGGTACTGGCTGGGAAACATTCTGTTCCTGACATTGCTGGGCCCTCGGGGAACGGTCTGTGACACATCGACATACATTAGCTGCCACATGAGGGACTCACTGTCCCAAGGGGCTTAGTCAGGGCTCTGCACACAGCTCTGTGACTGTTCATTACCGAAGGCTGGGAGTTTAAATCCCACTGCAGAAATTCCAGTAGATAATCAGCGAAGAGGGTTCAAGGTGGGCATTGCCCACTCTCTGCAAAGAGACAAGGTTAACTTGATGAAAAACCATTTCCTTTCAAAGACAGATCTACATTTAATCCCTGGGTAAAGTTGAGAAACAAGCTTTCCAATATATTAATCTCCAATCCAATCATTGTGATGGTGCCGGATTTGAGTTTAAAAACTCTGAATATTTGACAGCAATGGGACAATTTTGCTGAACATCTTTTTCCAGACGTCTCCTGTAGCTAAATGATCTTGTTCAGTTCGATTGTAACGTTAGAATCGCACTACATTTAGATTCCATCAACAAGAGAGAAATACATTCAGAAACACAGCAGAATTGCAGAGGAAAAGAGCAAGGAATGGAGCAGGAGCTGATGTGGAAATCTCTCTGCGGATTATCAACATGAGAAATATAGACCAAGAAAATTAATCCTCTAAAAATCATTCAATCAGTTTCACCCTTTATAAATAGCCGACATTTCTTGTAAATTAATTTAATTCTTTCTTAAACTCCCTGATCTAAGCTTTCCTCCAATATCTAATCCTCTCTGATCTCACAGTTATAAAAAGCTGATCCTTTCTCCCCCCAACTACGAAAGCTCAGTAATACATTGTGTCTAAAGCTCCCAGCTTTGTCTCCTGTTTCGATTCAGATGCTGGAATGTGGGTTCAGATACATTTTTCCTGGGACTTTACAGCGAGAGATTATTTCCTGTCAGGGAACATGGGATGTGCCTCAGATTAGACAGCTCTAACATTCCGAAGTGGCCACACTGCGCCATTAGAAACCTTAGATCAAAGTGGATCCCACACTTTCTCATTTCATCCCTTGGCTCTTACAGGCCCAATTCTGTTCCCAAACAATCAGTTCCTTGCTCAAACCTCAATGAGGTGAGTGTCACCAAGGTGAAGCTGGGAAAGTGTTGACCTTCGAAAAAAGAAAACTGAGAGGAGATCTGATAGAGATTTCCAAAATCATGTGGAACCTGGTCAGAATTAAGAGGGAGGTACTGTTTCTCATTGGGATCAAAAAAAAAGACATGGATGCAAAATGATTTTCAAAGATGGAATGGCGCACCGTGGGAAAAAGAAATCACACGACAAATAGTGAGGGTTGTGCATGCAGTGCCTTGGGCAGAATTGCAGGAAGGTTCAAATAAATCATTCACGGGCTTTGGATATTTACTCAGGTTGGGCAGTGCTGAGGGAGTGCCGCACTGTCAGAGGGTCAGTACTGAAGAGTGCCGCACTGTCAGAGGGTCAGTACTGAAGAGTGCCGCACTGTCAGAGGGTCACTGCTGAGGGAGTGCCGCACTGTCAGAGGGTCAGTACTGAGGGAGTGCTTCACTTTCGGAGGTTCAGTGCTGAGGGAGTGCTGCACTGTCGGAGGGTCAGTACTGAGGGAGCGCCACACTGTCAGGGAGTCAGTACTGAGGGAGTGCTGCACTGTCGGAGGGTAAGTATTGAGGGAGTGCCGCACTGTCAGAGGGTCAGTACTGAGGGAGTGCCACACTGTCGGAGGGTCAGTACTGAGGGAGTGCCGCACTATCAGAGGGTCAGTACTGAGGGAGTGCTGCACTGTCAGAGGGTCAGTGCTGAGGGAGCAGTGCACTGTCAGAGGGTCAGTACTGTGGGAATGCCGCACTGTCGGAGGGTCAGTAATGAGGGAGTGCTGTACTGTCGGAGGGTCAGTACTGAGGGAGTGCAGCACTGTCAGAGGGCTAGTACTGAGGGAGTGCCACACTGTCGGAGGGTCGTTGCTGAGGAAATGCTGCACTGTCAGAGGGTCGTTGCTGAGGGAGGGTCAGTGGCAGGGTCATTGGCCCAGCATTTCTTGCCCATCCCTATTCCCATTGAGAAGGTGGAGGTGATCTGCCTTCTTGAACCGCTCCACTTCATATGCTGTAGGTTGCCCTGCAAAGCCCTTAGGGAGGGATTTCCAGGATTTAGACCCAGTGACAGCGAAGGATCGACAATATATTTCCAAGTCAGTGTGTTCAGTGGTTTGGAGGGAAACCTGCAAGGGTGGTGTTCCCATTTATCTGCTGCTGATGTCCTTCTTTGTTGGATCTGGTTTCAGAAAGTGCTGTCTGTTGAAGTGCTTCATGTCTACAGAACCCAGTAATGCCTCGTGCATGGCTGAGATGGAAAAGATACCTGTCACCGCTCTTCCGTGTCTCTCTGTCTCTGTCCCAGCCTCTGTCTCTGTCTCTCTGTCTCTCTCTCTCTCTCTGTCTGTCTCTCTGCCTCTCTGCCTCTGTTTCTCTGTCTGTCTGTCTCTCTCTCTCTCTCTGTGTGTCTCTCTGGCTCTCTCACTCTCTCTCTCTCTCTCTTTCTCTCTCTCTCTTTCTCTCTCTCTCTCTCACACCCACTCACACATACACACACACATATACACACACAAGCACAAACTCTATCTCTATCTCTCTGTCTCTCTCTCTCTGTCTGTCTCTGTCTCTGTGTCTCTCTGGCTCTCTCACTCGCTCTCTCTCTCTCTCTCTCTCTCTCTCCCTCCCTCTCTCTCTCTCTCTGTCTCGCTCTCTCTCTGTCTCTGACTCACACACACACACAAATTCTGTCTCTATCTCTGTCTCTGTCTCTCTGTCTCTCTGTCTCTCCCTCTCTCTCTGTGTTCAGGAGAGCAGCTTACATGAGCTCTATTAAGATTATCGAAATGCCTCGAGCCCTATCACCCCTGTTATTGTTTACCTAAACCTTCTCATGAAGACGAGAAGAAGGTTCCCGTTCACCATCAAAGAGTGTGAATGAAGCTTGGGCTGTTTCCAGAAGTTGGTTAACAGCACAGTGACTGAGTGAACAGCACCTGCTTTCTCTCACTCATCACACAGCCTTCTGTCAGGGAAGAGCATTTCTGGAACTTGGGGTCACAGCCATGAAATATTTATCCTTTAATTCTGGCAAACAGTGAGGACAGTCCGATGGGAGCTGATGGTGACAAATTGTGGCCAACATACGCTGTCAGTTATCATTAGCTCTGGAATCTCTCAGTCTACACAAGACCATTACTGTTAGTGCTGGGATTGGTCCACTCACTGGGAGCACTGTGTGGGACATCATCATGTCTCATTGCAGTCATTTAGAGACTGAGGGAACACTCCCCACTTACCTGGTTCAGTGCAGCTCCAACAACATTCAAAAAGCTTGACACCATCCCCGACAAAATAGCCCACTCGACTGGCACTACATCAACAAATCCCCACATCACTGACGCTCAGAAGCAGCCGTCTAAAGCTCCAAGCTTTGCCTCCAGTTTCAATTCAGATGCTGGAATGTGGGTTCAGATACATTTCTTCTGGGAGTTTACAGCGAGAGATTATTTCCTGTCAGGGAACACGGGATGTGCCTCAGATTAGACAGCTCCAACATTCCGAAGTGAAAGGGCGATAGTCATTGGGGATTCAATTGTAAGGGGAGTAGATAGGCGGTTCTGCGGTCGAAAATGGGACTCCCGAATGGTATCCATTTCAAGCCCACCGACTCCCACAGCTGCCTAGAATACACCTCCTCCCACCCACTCTCCTGCAAAAATTCCATCCCCTATTCCCAATTCCTCCGCCTCCGCCGCATCTGCTCCCACGATAAGACATTCCACTCCCACGCATCCCAGATGTCCAAGTTCTTTAAGGACCGCAACTTTCCCCCCACAGTGATCGAGAACGCCCTTGACCGCGTCTCCCGTATTTCCCGCAACACACCCCTCACACCCCGGCCCCGCCACAACCGCCCTAAGAGGATCCCCCTCGTTCTCACACACCACCCTACCAACTTCCGGATACAACGCATCATCCTCCGACACTTCCGCCATCTACAATCCGACCCCACCACCTAAGACATTTTTCCATCCCCACCCCTGTCTGCTTTCCGGAGAGACCACTCTCTCTGTGACTCCCTTGTTCGCTCCACACTGCCCTCCAACCCCACCACACCCGGCACCTTCCCCTGCAACCGCAGGAAATGCTACACCTGTCCCCACACCTCCTCCCTCACCCCCATCCCAGGCCCCAAGATGACATTCCACATTAAGCAGAGGTTCACCTGCACATCTGCCAATGTGGTATACTGCATCCACTGTACCCGGTGCGGCTTCCTCTACATTGGGGAAACCAAGCGGAGGCTTGGGGACCGCTTTGCAGAACACCTCCGCTCAGTTCGAAACAAACAACTGCACCTCCCAGTCGCAAACCATTTCCACTCCCCCTCCCATTCTCTAGATGACATGTCCATCATGGGCCTCCTGCACTGCCACAATGATGCCACCCGAAGGTTGCAGGAACAGCAACTCATATTCCGCCTGGGAACCCTGCAGCCATATGGTATCAATGTGGACTTCACCAGTTTCAAAATCTCCCCTTCCCCTACTGCATCCCTAAACCAGCCTAGTTCGTCCCAACCCCCCACTGCACCACACAACCAGCCCAGCTCTCCCCCCCACCCACTGCATCCCAAAACCAGTCCAACCTGTCTCTGCCTCCCTAACCGGTTCTTCCTCTCACCCATCCCTTCCTCCCACACCAAGCCGCACCCCCAGCTACCTACTAACCTCATCCCACCTCCTTGACCTGTCCGTCTTCCCTGGACTGACCTATCCCCTCCCTACCTCCCCACCTATACTCTCTCCACCTATCTTCTTTACTCTCCATCTTCGGTCCGCCTCCCCCTCTCTCCCTGTTTATTCCAGCTCCCTCTCCCCATCCCCCTCTCTGATGAAGGGTCTAGGCCCGAAACGTCAGCTTTTGTGCTCCTGAGATGCTGCTTGGCCTGCTGTGTTCATCCAGCCTAACATTTTATTATCTCCCGAATGGTATGTTGCCTCCCAGGTGCACGGGTCAGGGAAGTCTCCGATCAGCTGCAGAACATTCTGAAGGGGGAGGGTGAACAGCCAGTTGTCGCGGTGCATATAAGCACCAACGATACAGGCAGAAAATGGGATGAGGTCCCACAAGCGGAATTTAGGGAGTTAGGAGCCAAGTTAAAAAGTAGGACCTCAAAGGTAGTAATCTCAGGATTGCTGCCAGTGCCACGTGTTAGTGCAGAAATGAAAGAATAGCCAGGATGAATGTGTGGCTTGAGAGATGGTGTAGGAGGGAGGGGTTCAGATTTTTGGGACATTGGAACCGATTCTGGGGAAGTTGGGACTATTACAAATTGGACGGTCTACACCTGAACCCAACTGGAACCAATGTCCTTGGGGGTGCTTTTGCTAATGCTGTGGGGGAGGGTTTAAACTAATGTGGCAGGGGGATGGGAACCAAATATTGGACAGAAAAGAGGTGGTAACAAAAGCCTGTAGTGAACTCGATAATGGAGTCAGTGTGACTAAAGGGAATCATAGTCGGGGAGCAGATGATGAACACAAAGGGACAGGTGGTCTGAGGTGCATTTGTTCTAATGTGAGAAGTGTAGTAGAAAAGGCAGATGAGCTTAGGGCTTGGATCGGTACCTGGAAGTATGATGTTATTGCTATTACTGAGGCTTGGTTGAGGGAAGAGCATGACTGGCAATTAGTTGTCCCAGGATATTGCTGCTTCAGGCGGGATAGAGAGGGAGGTAAAAGGGGTGGAGGAGTTGCAGTAATGGTCAAAGACGATATCACAGCCGCACTGAAGGAGGGCCCCATGGAGGACTCAAGCAGTGAGGCAATATGGGCAGAACTCAGAAATAGGAGGGATGCAGTAACAATGTTGGGGCTGTACTACAGGCCTCCCAACAGCGAGCGTGAGATAGAGGTACAAATATGTGAACAGATTATGGAAAGGTGCAGGAGAAACAGAGTGGTGGTGATGGGAGATTTTAATTTTCCCAACATTGACTGGGATTCACTCAGTGTTAGGGGTCAAGACAGAGCAGAATTTGTAAGGTGTGTCCAGGAGGGTTTTCTACAGCAGTATGTATGTAGTCCAACTCAGGAAAGGGGCCGTACTGGACCTGGTGTTGGGGAATGAACCCGGCCAGGTGGTTGATATTACAGTAGGGGACTACTTTGGAAATAGCGACCACAATTCTGTAAGTTTTACAATACTCATGGACAAGGATAGGAGTGGTCCTAAAGGAAGAGTACTAAACTGGGGGAAGGCCGACTATACCAAGATTCGGCAGGATCTGAGGAATGTAGATTGGGAGAAACTGTTTGAAGGTAAATCCACATTTGATACGTGGGAGGCTTTTAAGGAGAGGTTGATTAGCATACAGGAGAGACATGTTCCTGTGAAAATGAGGAATAGAAAAGGCAAGATTAGGGAGCCATGGATGACAGGTGAAATTGTGAGACTAGCCAAGAGAAAAAAGGAAGCATACATGAGGTCTAGGCGACTGAAGACAGACGAAGCTTTGCAAGAATATCGGGAATGTAGAGCGAATCTGAAAAAAGGGATTAAGAGGGCTGAGAGAACATGAGATATTGCTGACAAACATGGTTAGGGATAGATGTTTGCTTAGTCTAGGTCAAGTTGACATAAGGAAGGAGGAAGTGTTAGGTATCCTAAAAGACATTAAGGTGGACAAGTCCCCAGGTCCAGATGGGATCTATCCCAGGTTTCTGAGGGAAGCGAGAGACGAAATAGCCAGGGCCCTAACAGATATTTTTGCAGTGTCCTTAGACACGGGTGAGGTCCCGGAGGACTGGAGACTTGCTGATGTTGTCCCCTTGTTTAAAAAGGGCAGAAAGGATAATCCAGGTAATTATCAACGGTGAGCCTGACGTCAGTGGTAGGGAAGCTACTGGAGAAGATACTGAGGGATAGGATCTATTCCCATTTGGAAGAAAATGGGCTTATCAGTGATAGGCAACATGATTTTGTACAGGGAAGACCATGTCTTGACAACTTAATAGAATTCTTTGAGGACGTGGCAAAGTTGATTGATGAGGGAAAGGCTGTAGATGTCATATACATGGACTTCAGTAAGGTGTTTGATAAGGTTCTCCATGGCAGGCTAATGGAGAAAGTGAAGTCACATGGGGTCCAGGGTGTGCTCGCTAGATGGATAAAAAACTGGCTGGGCAACAGGAGAAAGAGGGTAGTTGTAGAAGGGAGTTTCTCAAATAGGAGACGTGTGACCAGTGGTGTTCCACAGGGATCTGTGTTGGGACCACTGTTGTTTGTGATATATGTAAATGATCTGGAGGAAGGTGTAGGTGGTCTGATCAGCAAGTTTGCTGATGACACTAAGATTGGTGGAGTAGCTGATAGTGAAGGGGACTGTCAGAGATTACAGCAGAATGTAGGTAGATTGGAGAGTTGGGCAGATAAATGGCAGATGGAGTTCAATCCGGGCAAATGCGAGGTGATGCACTTTGGAACATCAAGTTCAAGGACGAATTATACAGTAAATGGAAAAGTCCTGGGGAAAATTGATGAACAGAGAGATCTGGGTGTTCAGGTACATTGTTCCCTGAAGGTGACAATGCAGGTCAATAGGGTGGTCAAGAAGGCATATGGCATGCTTTCCTTCATTGGGCGGGGTATTGAGTACAAGAGTTGGCAGGTCATGTCGTAGTTGTACAGGACTTTGGTTCGGCCACATTTGGAGTACTGCGTACAGTTCTGGTCGCCACATTACCAAAAGGATGTGGATGCTTTGGAGAGGGTGCAGAGGAGGTTCACCAGGATGTTGCCTGGTATGGAGGGTGCTAGCTATGAAGAGAGGTTGAATAGATGAGGATTATTTTCATTAGAAAGACGGAGATTGAGGGGGGGCCTCATTGAGGTCTACAAAATCATGAGGGGTGTAAACAGGGTGGATAGCAAAAAGCTTTTTCCCAGCGTGGGGGACTCAATTACTAGGGGTCATGAGTTCAAAGTGAGAGGAGGAAAGTGTAAGGGAGATATGCGTGGAAAGTTCTTTACACAGAGGGTGGTGGGCGCCTGGAATGCGTTGCCAGCGGAGGTGGTAGACGCAGACACGTTAGTGTCTTTTAAGATATATTTGGACAGGTACATGGATGGGCAAGGAGCAAATGGACACAGACCCTTAGAAAATAGATGACAGGTGAGACAGAGGATCTTGATTGGCGCAGGCTTGGAGGGCCGAAGGGCCTGTTCCTGTGCTGTAGGTTTCTTCGTTCTTTGTTCTTTGTTTTTTGTACAAGACTCCACCTGAACCACCCACCATCCTGACTTGGAAATATATCATCATTCCCACAGTGTCGCTGAGTCAAAATCCTAGAATTCCCTCATTGAAGTCATTGTGGGTCAACCTCCAGGACACGGCCTGCAGAGGTTCAAGAAGGCAGCTCACCACCACCTTCTCATAGCCTCATGGGATGGACAATAAATGCTGGGCCAGCTAAATATGACCACATCCCATCAACAAATGAAATAATTGTGTCATTTAGCTGCCCGTTCAAAGTGCAGATGTTCCCTGTGCTGATATTGTGTTCCAATACCTGTCGGGCAGCTGGGTCAGGTTATTACGATTGTGAACACTTCAGTTCATAATATCAGGAGAATGGAGACTGAATAATCTCACAGGAAGAGTTCGAAATGTCCCTTCATTAACACAGCAGCTAACTCCACACACAACCAGCAAGCACTCACTGCATCTGAAAGAGTTTCAGCTCAATTTAGACCATCGTTAATTATCGACTGCTCTCTCTCAGGAATTTCTCAAGTGTAACTATAAGAACAGCATCATGGGATGTATCACAGGCTGGTGCAATGGGGATGAAATGGCTAAACATATTTGTATTAATTTAGCCCCGTTCACAACGTTAACCACCGCACATTACCCCAGGAGGGGATTATCAAACTGATGTAACAAGGAGTCACACCAAAAGATCTTCAGACCAGAACACAGATGGAACTTTCTATGAGCATTGGGAACCTGGGAAGATATTGAGGTTTATAGGAGGGAATTCACCAAAGGGAGTTTAATTAACAGACAGCAGAAGGAATGACCACCAAGTGTGGGAGGGAAGGTAATGGGGAGAGTCAAGAGACCAGAACAAATTGAACAAATGCGCAAAAGATAAAGTACAACGTAGGAACAGGCCTTCCGGCCCTCCAAGCCTGTGCCAACCGTCATGCCCTAATTAATCTAAAAACCTGCCATTTTGTGATCCTTAACCCTCCATTCCTTCCCTATTCATGTGACCATCCAGATGCCTCTTTAATGTCTTCAATATGCCCGCTTCCACCATCTCCTCTGGCAGTGTATTCCAGGCTCCTACCACTCTCTGTGTGAAAAGCTTCCCCCACATCTCCCTTAAACTTGCCCCCTCTCACCTTGAACCTGTGCCCCTTTGTAATTGAAACTTCAACCCTGGGAAAAAGCCTCTCACTATCCACCCTATCTATGCCACTCATAATTTTGTCGACCTCTATCAGGTCTCCTCTCAGCCGCCGTCTTTCCAGTGAAAACAATCGTAGTCTCTTTAACCTTTCCTCATAGACAATGCCCTGGAGACCAGGCAACATCCTGGTGAACCTTCTCTGTGCTCTCTCCAAAGCTTCAATATCCTTCTGTAATATGGTGATCAAAACTGCACACAATACTCCAAATGTGGCCTAACAAGGGTTTTATATCACTGCAACATGTTTTGCCAACTCTTGTACTCCATGTCCCAGCCGATGAAGGCAAGCATGCCATCTGCTTTCTTAATCATCTTGGCTACCTGTGTTGCCACTTTTAAGGAACTGTGGGCCTGCACACCCAGATCCATCTGCATGTTCATGTTCCTCAGGGTTCTGCCATTTACCGTACAATTCTCACTGAAATTTGATCCTGCAAAATGCATCACCTCACATTTGTCAGTATTAAACTCCATCTGCCATTTCTGTGCCTGAGTCGCGGTCTTTCTATATTGATCTGTAGAACGAGAGAAGCACGGAGATCCTGACTGGTTGTTGAGCCTGGGGGTAATTGTCGGCTCCCACCCTGTGGAGAGTGAGGATACACAGAGGGATTTGTAAAATGAGAAGAGCATTTTAAGTTGGATGTACTGCTGAATGGAGGTGAGAGAGTACAGCGGGTGGGGTGTGGGGTGTGGTGGGTGGTGGGGGGCAACTCATGTGTGAACAGGACTTGCCCAGATTTAGGTCACAGAGCAGCAGAGAATAGGATGAGGTCAGGTTAACCAAGGGTGTCCATTGGGAGAGCAGAGAGGACAGCACTGCAATAGTATAGTCTACAGTGAACAAAGAGATGGACAAGATTTCAGAAAGAGATGGGCTGAGGCAGGGCTGATGCTTGTCAATGTGACTGAACTGGAAGTAATCAACATTGGAGACAGACAGAGAGAGTACATGCCTGGAAGCTTAGCTCTTGATCACACAGGATTTCAAGGTTATGAGCAATCTGATTCAGAATCAGACAGTGACCAGGGAGAGGGATGGGCTCTGTGATGACGGAACACAGTTTCTGATGGTCCTGAGGACAATGGCTTCTGTCATCTCAATACTGAAATATTGGGTTCAGTGCTGATTGGGTGGATGGGTGCCGCTCCACAACACTCAAGAAGCTTGACGCCATCCAGGACAAGGCAGCCCCCGCTTGATTGGTAGCACATCCACAAACATTCACTCTCTCCATCACTGATACTCTGTCCCAGCAGTGTGTACGATCCAGAAAATTCTCAGACAGCACCTTCCAAACCCATGGCCACTACCATCTAGAAGGACAAGGACAGCAGATACATGGGAACACCACCCCCGGCACATTCCCCTCCAAGACACTCACCATCCTGGCTTGGAAATATATCGCCGTTCCTTCACTGTCATTGTTCAATTCCTGCATTTCCTCCTGTATGGACACTTTGAATCTAACTCGAGTACGTGGGCTGCACGTCTCAAGAAGCAGCTCACCCCCCCCCGCCACCTTCGCAATAGGCAATTAGGGATGTGCAATAAATCCTGGCCGAGCTAGCAAAGCCCTCATTCCACTCTTACTGAATAAAATCAGTAATGATTGAAGTACAGGCACCTCAAATTGTTCTCTTGTTGGGTACATAAAACATAGAACAATACAGTGCAGAACAGGCCCATCGGCCCTCGATGTTGCGCCGACCTGTGAACTAATCTAAGCCCCTCCCCCTACACTATCCCATCATTATCCATATGCTTATCCAAGGACTGTTTAAATGCCCCCAATGTGGCTGAGTGAACTACATTGGCAGGCAGGGCGTTCCACGCCCTTACCACTCTCTGAGTAAAGAACCTGCCTCTGACATCTGTCTTAAATCTATCACCCTTCAATTTGTAGCTATGCCCCCTTATACAAGATGAAGTCATCATCCTCGGAAAAAGACTCTCACTGTCCACCCTATCTAATCCTCTGATCATCTTGTATGTCTCTATTCAATCCCCTCTTAGCCTGCTTCTCGCCAATGAGAACAGACCCAAGTCCCTCAGCCTTTCTTCATAGGGCCTGCGCTCCAGGCCAGGCAACATCCTGGTAAATCTCCTCTGCACCTTTTCCAATGCTTCCACATCCTTTCCGTAATGGGGTGACCAGAACTGCACGCAATATTCCAAATGAGGCCGCACTGGCGTTTTGTACAGTTGCAGCATGACATCACGGCTCCGGAACTCAACCCCTCTCCCAAAAGAGCCGAACACACCGTAAGCCTACTTAACAGCACTATCAACCTGGGTGGCAACTTTCAGGGATCTATGTACATGGACACCAAAAAGAGAGATGAATGGACTCACTTTCTTTCCTCCCCCTACCCCTCAGGTAGTCACAACAAAGTTCATTGGAAAGTGATCCCTTCCCTTCTCAATCCTTTGCCCCAAACCCAATGAGTTTGTGCTTTCAAATAATCCAAATGAAGGCTGGTGTGTTGAAGTTACTCCAAAAGGTTGTTGTTCTCCTGTAACTGTTTCTGAAATTGGAATGGGGAAACCTTAATATGTCTCTTGCCCAGATTCCTCCTGCATTTTATTATCATCCCAATCGCTGTCTGAGAAATTCCCAGAACGTGGCAAGTTCATGTTTCTCACATTTTCTCTCTTTGAAACATTCTGAATTCTCATCAGGTGTGAGATTACAGAACATTTCTCTTTCTCTCTGTCTCTATCACTCTCTCTCCCCCACATCTCTCTGTCCAGACGGTGTGTGAATTCAGATCTGCCTTCAATGTCTAACAACATAAATTTTCTATGAGAGCAGTTCCAAGTGTGTTCCTGATTACGACGTAATCAGCTCGTGAGAATTCTGGGAGTGAGCTCTCTTCCTGAAACGCTGCAGTCCATGTGCTGTAGGTTGTCCTACAATGTCCTCAGGGAAGGAATTCGAGGATTTTACCCCAGTGACACTGATGGAACTGCGATATGTTTCCAAGTCAGGAGGATGGGGAGTGGCTTGGAGGGGAGATTACAGGGCTGGGTGTTCCCATGTACCTGCTGTCCTTGTCCTTTAGGGTGGTAAAGGTTCTATGTTTGGAAGGTGCTGCTGGAGGGGCATCGCTGAGTTATGGAGAGTGACTGACCTACAGCCCAACAGCAACATGGAGCTGGCTGCAGGCAGACCTGGAGTTGAATCCTCTCACCCCACTTTCTGGGCTCTGTCTGCTCTCCTACTTCTTTTCTCTCCATTCCCCCCATTGGCATAAAACAGACCAGTGTTCACCAGCTGATATATGACAGCTCAGAGACAGTTCAAAGTTATTATATTGTTTTAATCAGAGACCAAATGACCTTCAATCATCTGCTTAAAGCTTCTGGTTAAACGTAACAACATGTTCACATTTTCCTTTGCAAAGATTTCAGCCTCTGGCAGCTAATTAAAACCTGAACTCCCAAATAGCTCATAATTTGTGGCTTCGCACTCTCCCTTTGATGCTCAGTTCAGCTTCGAGACTACATTTGACTAATAGTGATCTGTTCCTGGAGAATTAATTTCTAATTGTGTGAACCCAGCTCCAATAAACCATCAGATTTCGTGCAACACTCAGTGATATCTTGTATCCTCAACCACGGCTCAGTGTGCGAACAGCAACATTAGAGAGACTGTGAAACTGCACGGAAATTTAGCCCTTTATCCCTGGCCCCTCTCTGCCTGATACTGTCAGCAACCAATGTGAGTATTCCCAGACCATATTAATAAGACAATTGGAGTCAGGAATCTGTCTGTCAGCCTTACTCACTGATAACAAGCCGCTCACTGCTGGAGAATGAGCTCTCGCTGATGAACACAGTAACTGCCACCTTGAACAGAAACTGACTGGACCAGGAGCATCATCGCGGCTTCTCATCGTGACACTGAGAAATGGGAATCATTCCTGTTTGGAGAGAAACAGATGGTGATGGAGGAATGGGATCAAGGGGAGGTGATGGCCTGCTGGTACTAATCCAGAGACCCAGATAATATTCTGAAGATCGGTGTTTAAATCCCACCACGGCACATGGTGGAATTTGAATTCAATTAAAAAATCTGGAATTAAGGATCTAATGATAACCATGAATCCATTGTCGATTGTTGGAAAAACGCATCTGGTTCACTAATATCCTTTAGGGTGGGAAACTGCCATCCTTACCTGGTCTGGCCTACATGTGACTCCAGACCCACAGCAATGTGGTTGACTCTGAATTGCCCTCTGGGTAATTAGGGATGGACAATAAATGCTGCCTGGTCAGTGATATACTCATCCTATTAATGAATAAAATAAATGTTCAGGCTCAACACACAGAGAGCTTTCTGAAACCAAGAGAGCAGAGAGATTCAAGTGCTCATTAAAAGGCAGAGAACCAGCCTGAGCTGCTATCAACAAAATGAAATAAATCAGCAGAGAATCCTTCCAGAAATGAGCATTGATGAGAGCTCGGAGATACACAGGGCGTTTCTCTGGGACTGAACTCTGACATTTCAATGAAGTCAGTGCCCTGAATCACAGTCAGTGCCCGAATGAAGGGTGAACAGTTCTGTGGGCAGCTTCAATTATTCCTCAGGGGCTTGTTACTGTTCTATTTTCAGCTGAGAATGATCTTCCTGCCCCTCTATCACAGGCTTATTGCTCCATTAGCTGTGGGGCGCAGCTCGGTCTCAGGATTACCATGCTCGCTGTAAATATCTAGTCAGCTCATTACTGTCCTCTGTTAATTCAACAATCTACACAAATTCAAACTGTTAACACTGAAATGAAGAATTTGAGTGACTCCCTCAAATTGCCTCCAGCGCGTGTTAAAACCAACTAATTGAATTGATGTAGCGCCTTTCACACTCAATAGAAATAATTTAAAAGAGGGAAGAGGGGCAGGGACAGATTTGTTTCGGGAGGGAGTTCCAGATCTTCGGGCCCAGGTTCCCACTGTACAGCCAACAAAAGTTGGCCAATGGGAATAGGAGACGAGCAAGACTCCAGAACTTGAGGAGACCTGATACCTCATTGGAACCCTCCTCACCCAGACACTCAATAACCTGGGACATTTCAACAGGAACAGAAACAATATTGGGTTCAGGCCCCACAGGGCCAGATCTGAACCCTTCATTACAACAGCTTGTCTGTATTGATCTGAACTGATGAGCTTTACACAGAGCTGCTGGATATAGGAATCTGGGAGTTTAATGTAATATCGAAATGTTGTGATGTCTGAGGCTGAGGAATAAATGGCTCAAGCTGCAGTTTATTGGTTTATTAAATTCTGGACAATTGCCGTGGTAACAACACAGATACAGTAAAGATGTAATGTGCCTCTGAATCGATCAAAGCAGGAAGAACATTAAGGAAATGAGATGGTTCTGTACAATTTATTTTAGTCATCGAATCTTACAGCCCAGAAAGAGACCAGTCTGCCCATATGTGCTATGCTGGCTCTTTCAAGTCAGAGAAAGACAGAGCTCTGGGTTGGTTGTGGGGCTGGGCGAGATGACAGAGACGGGGAGGGTGAGGACACACAAAGGGCTTTGTAACACAGGAAGAGAAATTTAAACTGGATGCTCGCCGTCTCGGGATCATTTCTTGATTCCATCCAACCCACCTCCACCTGATTCCAGTGCCACCTGCCTCTGTGACTGCAGTCTCAGTATTGACCATGATCCAAAGCTCCTGATGTGGAGTTGTGCCTGCTGAGGCAGAGGTCTCTTTGGGCTCAGTACGAGAGCTGGTGAAGGTGTGTTTACACCATTTCAGTGCCTGGCAGCGTCAGTGATGCATAGTCCCACAGGGATTCATATTGCTGAGGGCATCGGTGGAGGCGAGCTGCTGCTGAAAAGTTGGCGACTTACAGTCCAATGGTGTGTGGTGAAGGGGGCTCGTGCTTGGCCACCAGGCCCATGGCCCATGAAGGACCACTCAACAAGAAGGTCTGCAAGGTTAAACATTTTTTTATTTCTTCAGCTTTCTGCCTTCATATTCCATTTTTTTGGTTTATTTTCTGTGTTTTAAGATGGCACTGGAGAGTTGCAGCACCATACAATATTTTTCACTGCATTATGTAACAAGATACACATGACAATAAACAAACCAAACATCTCAAGTCCCTCTCGTCCCTCTCCTCCTTACTTTCTCCACCTTCCTGAATGGGCTCTCACTCGGACAGTCGGCCCCAGGATGAAGACAGATTGAATGTGCTTTTATTGGCTGCTTATTGCCCAGACATTGCTGCTGTAGCTGAAGTGATGTTGCTGGAAATATCTGGGAAACGTCGCTTTTGATCGTCACTCGATATTCGCTGTAACATTGTGATCAATGCACTGAGCTCTCTCTCTGTCTGTCTCAATTTCAATACAACCCACTCCTCAAACATCTATCTCTTGTCAAAATGTCAGAGTCAAGTGATTCCCCTCTTTCTGTTTGTCCCTGTGAAGACACCATCCAATGTAAGGTACACAGTGCAGTTTGATCTTAGCATAGGACAATAGGTTGGCACAACATCAGAGGCTGAAGGGCCTGTACTGTGCTGTACTCTTCTACGTTTTATGTTTTCCAGGCTCAAAACCTCGAGCTTTCAAACAGCAATCAGTTACCCTCAAGATTCCCAATTTGCAGCAAATGCCTTTGAACCAACAGACCTCTGCATTTATTTATCACCTTTAAGGCAATGAGACCTCTCCAACTGCTCTGGGGAAGAGTGATCAGACTGAGTGGTTCTGGGAGATATGAGGACAAGAGACTGAAAGTTTAGTTAAAGTGCGAGGTTTGAAAGAGGAACTTTAATCAGGCAGGGAGTCTTGGGGATGGGGCTGAATGGCTTCTTTTTGTGCTGTTGGACTCTCTGTTTTGAGACTGATAGGGTCAATGGTCAGGACGTTGAGGATAGCTCCCTGCTCCTGTTTGAGGCCCTGCAATGGGATGGATCCCGTCACCCTGAAGGGGTAGCTGAATCGTCAGTTTCACATCTGCAACAGTGCGGCCTGCCCTCAGTACTCCTGGGACAAGCATCCATAGCACAGGACAAGTCCCTTCGGCCCTCACTGGTGAGCTGCTGCTGTTAGGCACGATTTTGAAACTCAACCCGGGCTGGGTTTTGAAATGGGAAATGTTGGAGGCACAGGCCAGAATGCTGCCCATTTAGCCTCCAACTAACTCTCAGGCCCAGTGTCTCCACATAATACTGTCCCCTCCTCCGCTCTTACTGGTTGCTAAGTCTCAAGTGGACAGAGCACAATGCAGATTGTTTCTTTCTTTGTTTTATTGCCACCTTTTTCTCTGTCTCTCTTTCATCTCTTCCTGTCTTTTCTCTCATTCTCCCTCACTTTCCCTTTTCTTCATTTTTCTTTCCCCAGTTTAGTTCCTCCTGTTGTCCCCGATGTCCACTGATGGATCAAATCGAACCATGTCCATTTCTTGAGAAAGGTGTGAAATTGGCAGTGAGATTCCTGCTGCATTAAGTGACAGTGATATATGGGAGAAAGAGCTGAACTTCATTTTATACTGACTCCTGCTCATATCCAAACACTGAATCAACATTTGAAGATTGCCTCTGGGGCTGCTTGGGATGTTTGAAAAGACAGAAAAATCTGATTTGCTGCTGAGAAATGGGTCTTTTTTTATTGCACTTTCAGTGATTTTCTGGAAATGATCAGAATGTGAGCTACTCAGCTGGAGAAATCTTTGTTTAACTGGAACGTGAAGTGAGGTGGGGATAATTCACTCTGACAGATTTGCAATGTAATTTGTCTCCACACAGAGTGTGGGGAATCTCAGAAGCCTCCTGCCTCAGACTGTTCCCTCATTCTCCTGTTTCTCCCTCACAATGCCATTGTTATGATCCTGGATGAGACACCAATTCCATGGTTAGAGATCAGGAATAATCTTTAAAGTCGTCAGAGTGAGTTCCAGGGAAGTTACTGAGAGAACAAAGTCTCAAAGTTCCACAGTTTTTCATTAACGAATGTTACAACCAGCGTCTGGACAGATTCCCAATCAGCTCAGGATCTGGACAGGATACACTACATCGTTAAACTCCGAGGTGAGCAGGTGAGCTTGTTCCATTCAGGTCCTCACTTTCCCCTCCCCTTTTGAAACGGAATTATTTAAAATGTCCTTCCCTGCCAGGTCTCATTTTTCCCAGATCCAATCACCTTATACTTTAAAAGAAGCCAATTAAACCTGGTGTTCCTGAGTTCACAGAATGTTGAGTTGATTTGTTCCGAAACAACCAAAATAATAACAAATTTTTTAAAAATAACACAGTTTAGGAATTAGGAAAGAGTCAAAAAGAAACTTAAAAATGAAAACAGATCAATTTCTGAGCTAACACAGTGTGGAGTCTGAGGAACACTATGGGCCAGGCAGCATCAGAGGAACAGGGGAGTTTGCGTTTTTGGTCGGGACCGTTCTTCAGAAATGGGAACGGAGAGGGGAGCTCAGAAACAAATAGAGAGAGGAGGGATGGGGATGTAGAAGGTAGGTGGGTTGGTGATAGGTGAGTGCAGGTAAGGAGTGATGGGGATTGGTCAGTGAGGTGGGAGGGGAGGATAGGTGGGAGAGAAGATGGACAGGTTGTGTCAGATCAAGAGGACGGGAATGAGAGGGAGGGCTTGTCATGGGACGAGGCCGGGGGTGGAGAGAGTTTAAAACTGGTGAATTCTATGTTTAGGCTATCGGGCTGTAGGCTCCTGAGGCAGAATATGTGGTGTTTCTCCTCCAGTTTGTGGGTGGTGTCAATGTGACACTGGGGGAGGCCCAGGATGGACATGTCACTGAGGGAATGGGAGGGGGAGTTGAAATGGCTTGTGACCAGAAGGTGTTGTCGTTTGTCACGCACAGAGTGCAGGTGCTCCACAAAACAGTCTCCGAATTCCTGCTTGGTCTCACCGATGTAGAGGAGGCCACATTGGGAGCAACGGATGCAATAGACTACATTGGTGCATGTCCAGGTGCACCCATGCCCGATGTGGAAGTTTTGTTTGGTGCCTGTGATGGGGGTGAGGGGGGAGGTGTCAAGGCAGGTATAAAACTTCCTGCGATGGCAGGGAAAGGTGCTGGAGGTGGTGGGGCTAGTGGGGAGTGTGGAGCAGATGGGGGCGCTGCAGAGTGAGCAGTCCCTATGAAAGGCAGATAGGAGGAGGGAAATATATCTTTGGTAGTGGGATTGGATTGTAGGTGGCTGGAGTGACGGAGAATGACGCATTGGGTACAGAAGTTGGTGGGCTGATATGGGAGGACAAGCGGGATCCTGTCTTTATTTTTGTAAGGCACAAAACAAAACCTTTCACATCAGACAGAGGTTCACCTGCACATTCTTCATTGCATCTGCTCCTCCCGATCTGACCTCCTCTACATCGGTGAGATCAAGCGGAGACTCGGAGACAATGTTGAGGAGCATCTGCACTTTGTTCATGACAAACGACAAAACCTTCGGATCGCAAGTCATTTCAACACCCTCTCCCAGTCCCTGGGTGACATGTCCATCCTGGGCCTCTTCCAGTGTCACAATAATGCCACCCAAAAACTGGAGGAACAGCACCTCATATTCCGCCTCAGGAACTGACAGCCTGATGGCCTAAAAGTGGATTTTAATAGTTTCAAAATCTCCCCAGCCCTGGCCTCATTCCATGGCCAACCTTCCCTCTCATCTCTGCTGACATTGACCTAACACAACCTGTTCATCTTCTCTCCTAACTATCCTCCTCACCGATCCCACTGACCAATCCCCATCACTCCCTACCTGCACTCACCGATCACCACCCAACCTACCTTCCCCAGCCCCACCACTCCTCTCTATTTCTTCCTGAACTACCTTCCTCCTGTCCATTTTTTAAAAAAGGAACCTGACCCGAAATGTTAGCTTTCCTGCTCCTCTGATGCTGCCTGGCCTGCTGTGTTCCTCCAGCTCCACACTGTGTTATCTTTGACTCCAGCTTCTGCAGTTCTCGCTATCTCAATCTCTGAGCTGTTTGTAAGTGTCATCAAGAGAGTGTTGTGGAGTTACAGAAGATGGTCCTGTTAGCTTTAAGGCCAGCACTTGAACAGCCTGGTTTGGACCTCTCAGATCACAGGCTGATTGAAATTCTTTCATCTGGTGTCCTTTCGGCAGGACCTCGTGGTAACTCAGAGTAAGTGAGCTTTCATTTCCATGTCTTTAGTGCACAACAGGTGTGTTCAGTGCCTGAAGTGTCAGGAAAAACTTCCTGCCACAGTAGGGGCTGGGGTCTGGAATGGTCTCCCTCAGGAAAGGTGTACATTCTGAGGGATTAGTGGGGGCGTTCCGAGACTGTGATGGGTGTGTTTTTGGAGCAAGGGGATATCAAGCAAAGCTGGGAAATGTTAATGAGGTACAGATTAGCTGGTGATCTGAGGGAAAGAGAGATTTTTGCAAGTGGTTGAGTGGAACTCACAGATTGCACACTCCTCAGTCTGTATCTTGGAGATTTGACCCCAAACATTTCCCAGGTCATTGAGCACACTTCTGTCCTGTTATTGAAGTCAGTGGCAGTTCCTCACTGGGAGCAGATACAGTGTGCCTATGTTTCTCAGACCTTATCAACTGCATTCATCTCTCTGTCTCTGTCGTGTGATGTGACTTGAGATGGTCATTACTGACTTGGCTTCATCCTCACAGTCTCAGGGATCAGTGAAACCTCATCGACCAGGTGTAAACACAGCACTCGAGAGAGGGAAACAGATCAGTCACAATTCCATGGACACATTAACCTGTATCCTCCCTAAATCCAGTCCATACATCCTTCCCTATCTCTGTAGCATCCTCCAGTCCCTGCATCCCTCCTTATCTCTGTAATCTGTTCAACCCCTACACCCCCTCCCTATCTCTGTAACCTCCTCCAGCCCCTACACCCCCTCCCTATCTCTGTAACCTCCTCCAGCCCCTGCATCCCTCCTTATCTCTGTAACCCCCTCCAGCCCCTACACCCCCTCCCTATCTCTGTAACCTCCTCTAGCCCCTACACCCCCTCCCTATCTCTGTAACCCCCTCCAGCCCCTACACCCCCTCCCTATATCTGTAAACTCCTCCAGCCCCATACCCCTCCCTATATCTGTAAACTCCTCCAGCCCCTATACCCCTCCCTATCTCTGTAACCACCTCCAGCCCCCATACCCCTCCCTATCTCTGTAATCCCCTCCAGCTCCCTACACCCCCTCCCTGTCTCTGTAACCTCCTCCAGCCCCTACACCCCCTCCCTATCTCTGTAAACTCCTCCAGCCCCTACACCCCCTCCCTATTTCTGTAACCACCTCCAGCCCCTACACCCCCTCCCTATCTCTGTAACCTCCTCCAGCCCCTACACCCCTCCCTATCTCTGTAACCTCCTCCAGCCCCTACATCCCCTCCCTATCTCTGTCACCTCCTCCAGCCCCTACACCCCCTCCCTATCTCTGTAACTCCCTCCAGCCCCTACACCCCCTCCCTATCTCTGTCACCCCCTCCAGCCCCTACACCCCCTCCCTATCTCTGTAACCCCCTCCAGCCCCTACACCCCCTCCCTATCTCTGTCACCCCCTCCAGCCCCTACAGCCCCTCCCTATCTCTGTAATCTCCTCCAGCCCCTATACCCCCTCCCTATCTCTGTGACCTCCTCCAGCCCCTACACCCCCTCACTATCTCCATAACCTCTTCCAGCCCCTATGCCCCCTCCCTATCTCTGTAAACTCCTCCAGTCTCTACACCCCCTCCCTACCTCTGTCACATCCTCTAGGCTCTCCATCCCTCTCTGTGTTTCTCACTGACTCATTTTGCTGTGATGCACTTCCCTGTGGCCCTTGTCTGATTTTGAAGTGTGTGGATGGTGCTATATAGATGCAGCATGTTGTTTGCTTTCATTGGAACCCTGTCAGTTCAATGTAAATGTGAATAAAACCAATCAGTGCCGGATGCCATCGAGTCCGTGCCCAATCCTCATGGAGCCCTTAATAAGCAGCAGTCAGAAAGCTGAAGGAGCAGAGTGTGGCAGAACCTTACAGAGACAACCTTCTCCCAGTTCTTTCTCTCTCTCTCTCTCTCTCTCTCTCTCTCTCTCTCTCTCTCTCACACACACACACACACACACACACACACACACACACACACACACACACACTCTCTCAATGAGCTGCACTCTCTGTCTCTCTCTCTCTCTCTCTGTGCACTCTCTCTCTCTCTCACACACACACACACACACACACACACACACACACACACACACACACACACACACACACACACACACACACACACACACACACACACCCCTTGCATTATTTATTAATTCCCAAGGAAGGATTGAGCCAGGATCAACAAGCTTTGATGAAGTGTGACAGCCCGAGGGAGTGAGAGCCAGCGACAGAGCTGAGACAGACCTGTGACAAAGTCACTCTGAAAACCTTCAAACACAAGACCCTCCAGAATTTCAGGCTTCCAGAGCCTTCCAGGGGCAACTGTCCTGTAGCTTATCCATGTCACCTCTTTCCCTCCCTTTCTGTTCCTCGTGGATCCTTTGCAGGGAAACCAGAAGAACCCACGATTTCCAGCACAGTGACTGAGAAAGAGCAGCAGGAGATCAAACTGTCCCATAGAGAAAAGCCCAGGGAGTAATGATGGTAAGTCGAGCTGCTCATCCTCACTGCGTGAATCTCGGGCTGTTGCTCGCTTTCTCTTTCACTGTGTCTCTCTACAACCTGTCTCGTTTCTTCTCTCACCTTCTGTTTCTTAGTCTCCGTCTCTCTCTCTCTCTCTCTGTCTCTCTCTCTCTCCCTTCCTCACAGTCTCTCTCCCTCTAGCTATTACACTGTGTCCCTCATTTCACTGTCTCACATTGTGTTCATTGCTGTTTCTCTTCATCTTTCAAATTCCATCTCTCTCTTTGTCTGCTTCTCTTTCTGTCCATCTCTGTTTCACTCTCTGATTCTCACTCTGATTCTCACTCTCCACCTGCCGCTCTTTTATCTCTCTCTCTCTCTTATTCTCTCTTTCAATCTGTCGCTCTCACTCTCTCTCAGTTTGTCTCATTCTGTCTCCCTTTTGCCTCTGCCACTCACACACACTGTCTCTCTGTTTCCCTCTCACTCTCTCTCTCTCCCTCACACACATGCACACACACACACGCACACAAACACACGTGCACATTTTCACTTGTGAATTTGGTGAATTTGCTTGTTGGACAGTCCCAGGCAGGCAGCATCACCACATTAATAGCTACTGAAACACTTCTATGGTGTCGTCACACCTTAAGTGGAGAGAACCCAATTGCAAAATGTGCACAGCAAGCTCCCACAAATGGCAATGAGACAATGACCAAATGAAAGAGACCATTGTATGTCACAGACAGAATTTATGTGTTCCCTTCACTCAATACGGTGTGAACAGCAGTTCAGGCAGCATCAGAGGAGCTTTGGGGTTTGGGCCCTTCAGCAAGAGGGGGTTTGGGGAAATTAGATGAGATGTAGGTGGGGGTAGTGGGGAGTAGTCATTGGGATGGGTAGGGTGGATAGGTGGGAGTGAAGATGGACAGGTTGTGTAAGGTCAAGGAGGTGTGGATGAGAGGGAGGGTTGGACATGGGATGAGGCCAGGGGTGGGGAGATTTTGAAACTGGTAAAATCCACATTTAGGCCATCGGGCTGTGGGGTCCCAAGTGGAATATGAGGTGCTGCTCCTCCAGTTTGTGGGTGGCATCATTGAGACACTGGAGGAGGCTGAGGATGGGCATGTCACCCAGGGAGTGGGAACGGGGAGTTAAAATGGTTCGCGACTGGAAGATGTTGTTTGTCGGGAACAGAGCACAGTTGCTCTACAAAATGATCACTGAGCCTCCGCTTGGTCTCCCTGATGTAGAGGAGGCCACAACAGGAGCAGCGGATGCAATGTACCAGGTTAGAGGATGTCCAGGTGAACATCTGTTGAATTTGGAAAGATTGTCTTGGCGTTGGACAGACCTGAGGAGCGAGGTGTAGAGGCAGATATAGCACCTCCAGCAGTTGCAGGGAAAAGTGCCAGGGGCTAGTGGGTTTGCTCCAGGTACAGCCTGCCTTTGGCTATTTGGGATTTAAGAGGGATATGTTCACTTACTCCTGATCCCAGCTCCATGTGGTCAGCAGCAAGCTTCAGTGAGTTCAAAAATAAAGAAGTTTATTGGTGAATGTGCAACAATTTATATTTATCTCATTCTCTGATGTACGATCTCCAGTCTCCTTTGAGGCAGGCCTGCAGTGGGTTGGCTTGTTTCGATGCTTTGCAGTTGATGTGAGGGTTTTGTAAAGTAAAGGGATTTCACAAGGTTGTGAGATTTCTCACAGTTGAATTTCTCGGAGGTTGGTCCTCAGCTGAACCTGAAGGTGTAGCAGTCTGTGGGCAGTATCTCTCCGCTCGAATCTCTCACTGTCACGTCAATGTGTTAGTTCCCTTGTCTGGTTGAATTAATGGCAGATATTTTGGTCAATTTCTGGTGGAACTGTTTGCAAACAGTTTCTGTTGGTTTTAAAAGGAGACAGAGAACATGGCAGTCCCTTGTGACTGGTTTGCCAATTCAAAGTGATTTTGCAAACAAAGAGGTTGTGTTTGTGGTGATTCCAATATTCTGTGCTGTGGTCCCACACCTCACAGGTTTCAGACGGTCAGTGTTATTGTTTCTGAATGACTCAGTCCATCTGATGGTCATTACACTTTCTGATTGGTCTCAGAGAAGGGCGTTGACACACATCAGTCTGGGATGTTCCTTTTGTTCCCTTTTGTGACAGGGAACTGGTTTGAATCCACCAACCCTCAAGGGGGCCCTCAATAGTCTATCTTTAACAGCATTTTGTGTCCAGTTTTTAAAGTATTAACAAAAATCACATCATAAACTGGGACCTGGAACAGCACTGACATTATGGGCTGAATGGTCCCTTTCTTGAGGGAATTGAGGAAGCTGATTTCCAACAGTGCTTTGTGTTAAAATGTATTTATGAACCCCACACCACCAATCTCTCTCTCACACTGTAAATTCTCAACAGAACGAATAACTGATTCGCAATAAACTGGTTCGCAACAAACTACTGCACCTCCCAGTCGTGAACCATTTCAAATCCCCCTCCCATTCCTCAGACGACATGTCCATCATGGGCCTCCTGCAGTGCCACAATGATGCCACCCGAAGGTTGCAGGAACAGCAACTCATATTCCGCTTGGGAACCCTGCAGCCCAATAGTATCAATGTGGATTTCACAAGCTTCAAAATCTCCCCACCCCCCACCATATCCCAAAACCAGACCAGTTCTTCCCCTCCCCCCACCGCATCCCAAAACCAGCCCAGCCTGTCTCTGCCTCCCTAACCTGTTCTTCTTCTCACCCATCCCTTCCTCCCACCGGAAGCTGCACCTCCATTTCCTACCTACTAACCTCATCCCACCTCCTTGACCTGTCCGTTTTCCCTGGACTGACCTATCCCCTCCCTACCTCCCCACCTATACTCTCTCCACCTATCTTCTTTTCTCTCCATCTTCGGTCCGCCTCCCCCTCTCTCCCTATTTACTCCAGTTACCTCTCCCCATCCCCCGCTCTGATGAAGGGTCGAGGCCCGAAACGTCAGCTTTTGTGCTCCTGAGATGCTGCTTGGCCTGCTGTGTTCATCCAGCTTCACACTTTGTTATATTGGATTCTCCAGCATCTGCAGTTCCCATTATCTCTGAATCACTGAGAAAGATGATTTACTGTTTATGATTGGCTGATCTGATGGCCTCTTCTCCCTTTCCTGCCCCTTCCCACCCCTTCCCCCTGCACACTCCCAATAACCGTTGACCCCTCATTGAACAAAACGCTGTCTAACTTGGAATTTCTTGAATGATCCAGCCTGTATGTTCTCTGGGGAAGAGAATTCCACAGAATTCCTCTTGCCAGATGTTGCTGTGATGAGCTGGGTCAGTGAGGTCCCTGCACAAATGTTCCAAATGTGTTTACTGAGTGGGATAATGATGTCTCCCTCAATGCCCAGCCTCACCTGATGCCTGGAAATGTGACGCTATCCTGCAGTCTCAAATGCAGTGGGATCTCCCTCAGAGGCAGCTGGATGGACAGCTTCGAATTCTGTCTCCTATCGATCAGGGAGAGAGCCAGCTGTGCCCAATGGCATGTTGAAGCTGCAAAACCTCATCTCCATGAAAGAGCTTTCACACGATCTCTCTGAAAGAGGAGCTCCCAGCTCACACCAGGCCACTGGCTGAGACCTGACGAGGGAACACTCTGCTTCTGACTGATGTCTCTTCCAGGCTCCCACACTCAGCACATGGGAGACAGTGGGGATCCTCACTGACTTTCCAGCTCTCAGCTCATCATCTTCCCCAGCTCCTGATCATCTGTTTGTTGATTCTCAGGCAGAGAGAGAGAGTACATCGATCTGGAGGAGGAAGTGTCAGCTCCAAACCTGCTGACAAATGGCTGCATATCAAAGGGTTCAAAGCACTTTCCACAAAAGTGGGGCCTATCAGGAATGTGCCAGCACCTGGTCTTTCAGAAGAGCTGGCTGCTCGTTTCCTGCCCTTTCCTCTTCATCATTTTCAAAGACTTGGGCTTTGGCACAGAAAGATCCCATAGCAATGTTTTGGGGAAGTATTTGATTCTATCATCGATTGAGGGAGGAGCTTTAGCCACGGCCCCAAGTCAAATCTCTGCCTCAGGACAAACACTCCCATTGGGCAATGGATGGTCACCTGGTCAGAACATCACCTGACTGTCTGCTCCAGAGGAGAGGACATCCCATAATACTCAGAGTCTGGCGTGTGGTTTGTGCTCACAAGCTCCTGTCCTGTTGGGAAGAGTATTCATGTGAGCCAGTGAAACCCAACCTGTCCATTCCGTGAGAGTCTCTCACTGCCAGCCCTTGATCCCATCCAGAGAGCGGGACAAAGGGTCTCAGTTCCCAATGCCCTGCTCTCTCATCAGTCCGGAACTCCAAAGGCCCAGTCAGACAGGAAGCAGGAACATCACCATCGCAATCTGGTTCCAGAAACATTGCGACTCTATCCCTGATGAACTCTGTCAGCATCTGAATTACTTGGGGCTGGTCAAACAGAGCACGAAGGGCCACTCCTGGTGAAGTGAGAACAGGCAAGATCATTGTCCTGCCAGGAACAGCTCAGGAGACAATGCCGATGGATTTTGTACCTGAGTGGGATCAGGCTCTGTATTAACAGGAGCAATTCCCTCAGCACTGACCCTCCGACAGTGCGGCGCTCCCTCAGTACTGACCCTCTGACAGTGTGGCACTCCCTCAGCACTGACCCTCCGCTAGTGCGGCTCTCCCTCAGCGCTGACCCTCCGACAGTGCGGCGCTCCCACAGCGCTGACCCTCTGACAGTGTGGCTCTGCCTCAGTACTGTATTAGCACTATTGTCCTGGATGTGAAAGTCCGGTCTCTGGATGGGATTTGAACCCACAACCTGGTGGCTCTTGGGTAAGCCCCCTCCCCACTGTGCCACGGCTGATGACAATTCAGTGTTTGATTGGATGACTCTGTTCAATGACACTTTGGAAATGAAGCAATCTCTGGCCCTGTCACAAAAGTAGGTTTGCTGTTGAAAGGAGGTTTGCTGTCCCTGAAAGCAGCGGCAACTTGTTGGAAGAGCCCACTGACTGGGGGAGAGTTGAGACAGAGCAAGAGATTCATCGAGCCCTTCATTCACTCTCACTTGGTTTCGGCGAATGTGGACAGGACAGTGATGGAGAACGTGGCTTTCTCCTCATTGGAAACAAATTGGGTTTTGGTAACATTGGCTCGACAGGCAGATGGAATGATTGAAACTTTAATTTGGGTTAATTAGGGTGAGAGAGCTCTGTGTCACAGGATGTACTTTATCTTGTGGTTCAATACGAGGGAAATGAGCCGGGACTCGAAGGGAAGTAGAAATCGATGAGGAGTATTGAGTGATTGTGGGCTGATGTGGGTCATTGCAGGCTGTGGCAGTGATCTATATCTGGGAGAAATTCCTCGGTCATTGGCACAAAGTGTCATCAGTTTAGCTGGACAATTGCTCTCTCCTTCTGTGTGTCCGTCTGTCTCTTTGAGTGTGTGTCTCTAAAAGGGTCAGAAATCACATTAGACCAGCTTATGGTCCAACAGGTTTCTTTGAAAACACAAGCTTTTAGAGTCTTCCTCCTCCTTCAGGTGTAATTGAGAGAGGTAGCATCAGAGACAGGATTTATAAGTAAAAGATCAAACGGTCACACCACTCTCAATGTACTAAACACAACGAAGAAGCTGTTAAATCTTGGATATTTTACTTGTAAATCCTGTCTGATGCTCCCTCTCTCTCATTCACACCTGAAGAAGGAGCAGTAAGATTCTGAAAGCTTGTGATTTCTAATAAACCTGTTGCACTATAACCTGGTGTTGTGTGACTTCTGACCGTGTCCACTCGTGTCCAACACCGGCACCTGCACATCATCCATAAAAGGGAAGCAGGGATGTGAGCCCCTTTTGAAACGACAATTTAGGCCCCAGTTGGAATATTCTGATCAATTCACAGAAACGGAAGTGTTCTGCATTGATGAGTTAGGATAGAATAAATCAGGAGAAAGTGCTTGCAGGGGCAGGAGGGTCAGTGATGAGGGAATCGGGGAAGGTACCAGAGGGCAAGTCATTCTCCTACTCATCTGTCTTTGGGTCGTCTCCAGGTGAGGAGGGTGAGTTCAGGGGAGGGGAGTAGAGAGACCGACCCAGGCTGTGTGTTGCACTGACAGTGATCGAGCAGCTGTTGGAACGACCCATGTCGGGGTGATCCTTATTGCTGCTGCTGGCTCTCTCTCTCTCTCATTGATCCTTGCAACAACACACACACAACATTGCAGCTTCAGAAATCAGGCTGAATGTCACTGGCCTGGGCTTGAGCAGGGAATGAAAGAGTCTGCAGAGAGGGTGAGATGTAGAAAGGCTGGGAGGAAGATGGTGTGAAGCAGAAAGCCCAGCATGGAGCAGGTGGGCCGAATGGCCAGTTTCTGCACTGGAACTTGTTTGTGAAGAGCCAGTGTTGGAAACTGCCTGATTTCCATTTGCTGATTCAGGAGTGGGGACAGCCAATGAATACATCACCTTCATTAACAATTAACCAGCATCTCCTGGGAATCGTGATCAGGATGAAATCATTACAGGAATTCGATAATGGGAGAATTGTAGTTTATGGATTGCAGCCTGATCAATAAAATGCTTAGAAAACAGATTCTGCTCCTTCAGACTTTATTGCATAAATTAGTCAACTGCAACCTCAGGGAATCTGAATGAATCTTGGTCCATGAATTTAATGCAGCTATTGGCGTTCAGCTTCAGAACTTTATCCAACAAGGTTTAAATATTATTTGATTTCATTTCTGTCATTCTTTAAACCTCAGTAATAAATATTGTGGCACTTTTCCTGATGTCATTCTCCAGTCACCATCAACCCAAAATGCCCCGATTCACGCTGGCAACTGGGCAGGAGCAGGTTTTCTGGTAAGGGGCCAGTCAGAGAACAGAGTTCGTGGGAATTTGTTCCATTGCCTGTGAGCATCACTGGCCGACCCTAATTACCCCTGAGGGGTGGGGGTGAGATCCCGCCTTGAACTGCTACAGGCCATTTGCTGTGGGTTGATCCGCAATGTCATTAGGGAGGGTATTCCTGGATATCACATCACCACGTGTTATTCATCACTCTCACAGGCTCCTCACATTAAAACAAACACCCACCCAGCAATGCCCTTGTACATTAACCTGATGGGATTCACTCTGCCCTCCTGGCAGATGATGGGATTCACTCTGCCCTCCTGGCAGATGATGGGATTCACGCTTTCCTCCAGGCAGATGATGGGATTCACTCTGCCCTCCTGGCAGATGATGGCATTCACTCTGCTCTCCAGGCAGATGATGGCATTCACTCTGCCCTCCAGGAAGACTTCCAGATACCTTCCCGTACTTCCTGTCTGTATCTGAATCCCCTCCCAACAACGTCGATGCTGTGTGACCGGGAGAAAAGGTGTTGGAGCTTCCCCAGGATGGGAGGGCAGCCCAGAGATTTCAGGTGGGCATTTACTCAAATGTGAAAAGTGTAGTAAACTCAAAAGCTGTCTCAGGGCGGAGTGGAGGGAGAAGAGTTGAGGAGGGAGGAGAGGGAGAATGGAGGATGGGGGTAGGAACAGAGGAGGTGCGAGGACAGGTTAGGAAGAGAGAGCAGGGGCAGGGGAGGAGAGTGTTGAGGGAAGTAGGTAAGGATGAAAGGAACGGGAAAAGACAGGGGAGATGGGAGGGAGCCGGGGGATAGGACGCTGGCGAGCATGTGGACTGTGTGCTGATTGAATCAGGAGTGTGTGAGGACTGGAAGGAAATTTTGTTGAGGTGTGTGTTGTTGGGAGGGAAGTGTGAAGGCGCCAGGAATGGTGGGTCATTCAGCAGGGAGCTGCTATCAGGGGCGTTACAAAGCTGATGGTCTTCAGATACATGAATGGGCAGGGAGCAGAGGGATACAGATCCTTGGAAAATAGGCAACAAGTTTATACAGAGGATCTGGATGGCGCAGGCTTGGAGGGCCGAAGGGCCTGATCCTGTGCTGTAATTTTCTTTGTTCTTTGTTCATGTTCTTTTGTCTTTTATTGATATTTTTCTGTTGCTATTGCATGGTACACACATTCCTGGGAGGCTGACCCCCTCATTGTGATGAGATTTACATTCTGGGAATGTGGAGCTTGTTATTCGCTCACTGTCCTTTGGCCCAGGTTGTGAATAACACAGCAATCAGTTCCCATCCAAAGTCCTGGGGAAGATCAGCAAAGTGCTGTGGGAATGCAAGGAGAATGAAGAGAAGGACAAAAATTTGGATCAGTGAGAGGGGGATTTGGAAATATTCCTTCAGTCCATGGCATGGTCCTCCTGAGAAATGTCCTCACTGCAACAGATCAAGGTGAGGATGAGAAAAGGGGAAATGATTGGAAACATTTCCAGTGCATTTAAAGGTGAAGATGTGATGTAAGGCAGAGGGATAAATAATAACCCCCTGAGCGCTGACTCTCCGACAGTGCGGCCCTCCCTCAGTACTGACCCTCCGACAGTGCGGCGGTCCCTCAGTACTGACCCTCCGACAGTGCGGCGGTCCCTCAGTACTGACCCTCCGACAGTGCGGCGGTCCCTCAGTACTGACCCTCTGACAGTGTGACACTCCCTCAGTACTGACCCTCTGACAGTGCGACACTCCCTCAGTTCTGACCCTCCGACAGCGCGGCGCTCCCTCAGTACTGACCCTCTGACAGTGTGGCACTCCCTCAGTACTGACCCTCTGACAGTGCGGCACTCCCTCAGCACTGACCTCTGACAGTGTGGCACTCCCTCAGTACTGACCCTCCGATAGTGCAGCGCTCCCTCAGTACTGACCCTCTGACAGTGCGGCACTCCCTCAGTACTGACCCTCTGACAGTGCGGCACTCCCTCAGTACTGACCCTCTGACAGTGCGACACTCCCTTGGTACTGACCCTCTGACAGTGCGGCACTCCCTCAGTACTGACCCTCTGACAGTGCGGCACTCCCTCAGTACTGACCCTCTGACAGTGCTGCACTCCCTCAGTACTGACCCTCTGACAGTGCGGCACTCCCTCAGTACTGACCCTCTGACAGTGCGGCACTCCCTCAGTACTGACCCTCTGACAGTGTGGCATTCCCTCAGCACTGACGCTCTGACAGTGCGGCACTCCCTCAGCACTGACCCTCTGACAGTGTGGCATTCCCTCAGCACTGACCCTCTGACAGTGTGGCATTCCCTCAGCACTGACGCTCTGGGTGTAATCTGTAATGATCATCTTGAGTCTGTGAGGTGACCATTCTAATTGTGTTTTTCCCAGTTGAACAATGAAGTGGACATGGTTTGGAACGCTGCACTCAGGGTCAGTCTCCACAGGAGAGTTTCCCCGAGATTCCTGATCCAGGTGTGTTTTGTAAACCCACATTGGTTTAGATGAAGTGATTGAATGTGCGGAGTGAGGTTGTGATCACTCACTGAATCATATTGAGTTTTTACAGGGAGTTTGTGCGGAGAGTTTCCTGTCCAGCTAACAGTGTTTCTACAAACCATCTGCGAGGTTCCTGAACTTTATCGACAGACTCTCAGTCAGTGAGAAGCTCAATCTTCTCTTCCATTGAACAGCTTTCTCAGTGATGTGTTTACAGAGTGTGGTCTGACATATTTGTGTTGTGACCACAAAGTGGATGTATTTGATCTCCTAAACCACTGTCCTGCCTCATTTAAAGAGAGATCAGCTCACAACCAGCTGCAGGATTAGATTCAACACATCACCTCACAATGGGGTTTGCCTTTTGCCCTTCACTGTTTATCTCTGTTACTGGATTCTCTTTGTCAAAACGTGGTTGAAGGATAAACACTCAGACGGGAGGATGGGATTGTGATTCTCTACAATGTCAGATTAATGACTATGGGTAATGTCGAGGAAGATTAGGGAACATGTGACAGGACTCAGTTTTCAGTCAAGGCTCACACAGTCATTCCCAGCTGTAAAGGAGTCAGTTTACATGGATTCAGACAAAATTATGACATTCTTCCTGCGGATGAAACAGCTCGAGTTGTCAACGCCTCATCCACCACCTTCGACATTCCGTCCCTCCAGCACCGACACACAACAGCAGCAATGTGCCCATTTTACAAGTTGCACCACAGCAACTCACCAAGGATTGCTTCAGCATCCACCTCCCATCCTTACAGATCCCTCACTCCCAATGAGAGAAACACGGTGAGTAGATCCTTCCCTCCCAGTGAGAGACAGACAGTGAGCTGTTCCCTACTGTTCGCTCCCTCTGTACTAACTAACCCTTTACCCAGCGTAATACATCACCCATGGCCCCATGAGCCCTTCCTTTCTATTTTAATCCTTTTTGTCGTCTTATCAAATTCCTTTTGGAAATCCCAATATCCCTTTACTTACTGTTTCACCTTCATCTGTTTGAGTTTCATATTTGAACATCTCTCATAGCTCTATCAAACTTGATTTCTGTTTTGTGAAATGTCATGGCTGAGAATTATGGAAATCCTACCACATGGAAGCAGACCATTCAGCTCATCAAGTCGACACCAACCCTCAGAAAGCATTGCACTCCACTTATCCTATCCCTGTAACCCTGCATTTCCCATGGCCAACCCACCTAACCTACAAATCTTTGGACAAGGAGCAGAAACCCACACAGACATGGGGAAAATGAATAAACTCTACAGAGTCACCAGAGGCTGGAATCAAACCTGGGTCCCAAGTGCCATGAGGCAGCAGTGCTAACCACTGAGCACTGCACCACACAGACCAGGCTTGGTCTGTTCAGATTGATTTTCTAAGTATACTGTTACAACTTCCTCCAATGATAGATTCTAGCATTTTCCTGATATCAGGCTGACTGGTCTAATTCTTGTTTTCTCTCACTCTCTGTTATTTCTTGAATGTTGGTGTCACATTTGTTTGTTTACAATCTGCTGGGAACATTCCAGAATCCAGGGAATGTTGGACATCACAGGCAGAGAACCCACGTCCTCTGCAGCGCTCTCTTTCAAACCAGTGTGTCTCATCCTTCAGTGACAAGTGACGAGTCGTGTCCCGCAGGGGTTCAGCGCTGAGGCCGCAGCTGTTCACCTTATATATTAATGATCTGGATGAAGGGACTGGGGGCATTCTGGCGAAGTTTGCCGATGATATGAAGATAGGTGGGCAGGCTGGTAGTACTGGGGAGGTGGGGAGGCTGCAGAAAGATTTAGACCTTCAGGAGAGTGGACCAGGAAATGGCTGATGAAATTCAAAGTGAGTAAATGTGAGGTTTTGCACTTTGGAAAAAAGAATACAGGCATGGACTATTTTCTAAATGGTGAGAAAATTCATAAAGCCGAAGTACAAAGGGATCTGGGAGTGCTAGTCCAGGATTCTCTAAAGGTTAACTTGCATTTTGAGTCTGTGATTGATTAAGAAAGCAAATGTTATGTTGTCATTTATCTCAAGAGGGTTGGAATATAAAAGCAGCGATGTGCTTCTGAGGCTTTATAAAGCTCCAGTTAGGCCCCATTTAGAATACTGTGTCCAATTTTGGGCCCCACACCTCAGGAAGCACATACTGGCCCTGGAGCGTGTCCAGCGGAGATTCACACGGATGATCCCTGGAATGGTAGGTTTAACATATGATGAACGGCTGAGGATCCTGGGATTGTACTCATTAGAGTTTAGAAGGTTGAGTGGAGATCTAATAGAAACATATAGGATAGTGCATGGCTTAGAAGGGGTGGACGCTAGGAAGTTGTTTCCGTTAGGCGGGGAGACTAGGACCCGTAGGCACAGCCTTAAAATTAGAGGGGGTAAATTTAAAACTGAAATGAGACGACATTTCTTCAGCCAGAGAGTGGTGGGCTTGTAGAATTCATTGCCACAGAGTGCAGTGGAGGCCGGGACGTTAAATGTCTTCAAGGCAGAGATTGATAATTTCTTGATCTCTGCAAGGAATCAAAGTCTACGGGGAGAGTGCGGGTAAATGGAGTTGAAATGTCCACCAGTCATGATTAAATGGCGGAGTGGACTCGATGGGCCAAATGGCCTTACTTCCATTCCTATGTTTTTTTATGGTCTTACCGTCTTATAGTTCCTGGAGATTTCCCCAATTTCAGTGCCGCCCAGTTTCTCTGAGGGTCTTTGTCTCTGCTGATATTAATGATCTGAATTCCCCTGTTTTTATCATTCCCAGATTCCACTCTACTTCTGACTAATTGCTGTCGTCTGTCTTGAAGACAGATCTAAGATATTTCTATTGTCTCGATAAGTCAGAGTGAACAGGTGTTCTGAGAATGGTCACTGGACCTAAAACGTTAACTCTGATTTCTCTGCACAGATGCTGCCAGACCTGCTGAGCTTTATCAGCTATTTCAAGTTTCTTTTTCCAATGTCCAGCAGCTGCAGTTCTTTTGGGTTTTTTAAAAAAATCATGTTTTGTCAATATCTGTTTCCCATGCCTCATGATAATTTCTGCTCTGTCTGTTTATAAGGGGCTGATATTTACTCTGCTCATTTCTATAAACTTGATCATGTTCTTCCAATCTGCTTTTATCATCCTGGCTCATTTAATCTCCTAATTCTATTTTGCTTCTTTTTATTAATGTTTGATGGCCCTTTGCTGGGTTATAAATCCCAATCCTCAGGCTGACTTCTGCTCTTTGCAACATTATAAACAACTTCTTTTAATCTAAAACTAAATGACATTTCCAAAACGAGCTAATAATTTCTTGCTTAATCATAGAATCCCTACAGTTTAGAAGCAGACCATTCAACTCACTATGGCCACACCATCTCACCGAAGACCATCCCGCCCAGACCGACCCCATCCCATTAACTCTACATTTCCTGTGGCCAATTCACCGAGGCTGCACATTTTTTGACTGTGTGAGGAAACCTGCACAGACACAGGGAGAATGTGCAAACTCCTCCACACAGTCACCCAATCCTGGAATCAAACCCAGGGCTCTGGCACAGTGAGGTAGTAGTGAGCCACTGAGCGTTCAGCCCATCAAAGTAACAATTGTTACAGGACTGATACAACCATTCAGAGCTGCATTTTCTGATCTCCACCCAAACTGATTCCACGAGAAGACTTTTTGAGCCTCGATCCTTTCTCCCTAAAGTTCTTAATTCGTCCTTTACTTTCAGGGGCACACATCCTCCTTCCTCATTCAGTCTGTCTTTCTGAGAGCTTATGTGCCTGGGGCATGAATTGTCCCATCTTGATAACTTTCTAACGATGTCGCTGTATAAGTGATTTCTCTAGACCATTCTGTCCTGTTTTTGCTGCTGTCCACTCACATTCTGTGCATTCACTCCATGAGTCTTTCATTTCATTCTCACAAGTCCTCGCATGGACCTTATTTGCTGATGTGTTATTACTGTCCATCTCTCGGTCTCTTCCTGTGTCAATGTGTTTGTCCAATCCACACCTGGATTAGATGAGCCATCAATATGAAATGATTAAGATGGGACTCTATTTCTCAGTTAGCTCAGAGAATGTTATTGTCTCCTCAGCCTGTGGGAGAGTGAAGCTTCATTGAAAGATTAAAAACTGAAGTCCAATTCTCGCTGAAACACAAAGCAATAGGAAAGGAGAAGGAGCTCAGGGCTGAGCAGAGTGAGTTTCTAAATGGAAATAAGGATCTAATTGAGTGACAGCCTCACAGTTTTCCATCCAGGAACACAGCCGTTCCCGGTGGAACACATTCCTCAATCCTGATGATTGTGAAATGTTGGATTTCTTCAAAAATCAGGTTGGGGAGTTGAAGGTGATTGGTCAGTTATCCAGTTGTAAGTGAGTTCCTGACACTGAAGACTTGCTGGAACAGCCAGTGATCTGGGATCCAGTCTGAGGATTACTGAATGATCCCCCACTGGCCCCAAGGGTGGGATTACAGTAGGACAGGGCTCTTTACTAAGCTGAAAAAGCGGAACCTCAGGGAACATAGATTTAATCAAGAATGTTGCAGCCATTCAGAGTATCATATATTGCATAATGAGGCCATGCAGCCCATCTCATCTATGCTAGTTTGGAGACACAGCACCCAATTCTTCCTGTACCCCTGCTTTTCCCCATGATACTGGGCACCATTCCCTTTCATATTTTCAATTCCATTTGGAGTGAGGTGACAGGCTGGGAGGATAATTCAGGAACAGGAGAAGACCATTCTGCCCCTCAAGCCTATTCCACCAGGAAATTAGATCAAAACTGACCTGGATCTCCGCCCCATTTCACTGGCCTTACTCCAAATACCTTTTATCGTGCCCCAGCTGTGACAGTAAATCTCACTCTGAGTCAGGAGCTCATCAGTCTCATGGTTCAAGTGAAGATTTCAACTCAGACCCTGTCTGTCTTCTCACTTGAACAGGAATATTCCCAGGGCAATGATAGATAAAGGAGCCGGGCAGATTCATCTAATGAATTGATGAATATTCATCTCTCAATCAGCACAGAAACAGGCCCTTCGGCTCCCCATGTCCATGCTGATCAACAAACACCAGACTATACTCATCCAGTTTTGCCTGCACTTGATCCTGAGCCGACTATGTCCCATAATTGTTTACAATTTGCACAGAAGACTTAGAGTTGGTGACCAAATATAGTGTTGAAGTTCATAGATATCATTGAAATGAGTGATAGAACAAAGTGTGCGGAGGACACGAAGTCTGGAGAGGGATATGACTGGTCAAGTGAATGGGCAAGGGTCTGGCAGGTGGAATACAATATTGGTAAAGGTGAGATCATAAATTTTGGTCGGAATAACAGCAAAAAGGACGATCATTTAAATGGTAAAAATTTGCAGCATGCTGATGTGCTGGGCGCCCTGAGTGCCCTTGTGTTTGAATCACAAGTTGGTTTGCAGGTGTAGCAGGTAATTAAGAAGGCAAATGTACTATTGTCCTTCATTGCAAGAGGGATTGAGTTTAAAAGCAGAGAGATTATGTTGCGGCTGTACAAGGTGCTGGTGAGGCCACACTTAGAGTACTGTGATAACAAGGTGTGGAGCTGGATGAACACAGCAGGCCAAGTAGCATCTTAAGAGCAGGAAGGCTGACTTTTTGGGCCGAGACCCTTCATCAGAAATGGTGGAGGGGAAGAGAGTTCTGAAATAAATAAGGAGAGAGGGGGAGGAAAATCAAAGATGGATGGAGGAGAAGATAGGGTGGAAAGGAGACAGACAAGTTAAAGGGGCGGGGATGGAGCCAGTAAAGGTGAGTGTAGGTGGGGAGGTAGGGAGGAGATAGGTCAGTGCAGAGAGGACAGATAGGTCAAGGGGATGGGATGAGGTTAGTAGGTAGGAAATGGGTGTGCGGCTTATGTTGGGAGGAGGAGATAGGTGAGAGGAAAAATAGGTTAGGGAGGTGGGAACAAACTGGGCTGGCTTTTGGATGTGATGGGGGGAGGGGAGATTTTGAAGCTTGTGAAGTCCACATTGATACCATTAGGCTGCAGGGTTCTCAAGTGGAATATGAGTTGCTGTTCATGCAACCTTCAGGTGGCATCATTGTGGCACTGCAGGAGGCCAGGATGGACATGTCGTTTAAGGAATGGGAGGGGGCGTTGAAGTGGTTTGCGACTGGGAGGTGCAGCTGTTTATTGCGAACCGAGCGTAGGTGTTCTGCAAAGCGGTCCCCAAGCCTCCGCTTGGTTTCCCCGATGTAGAGGAAGCCATAACGGGAACAGCAGATGCAGTATACCACGCTGGCAGATATGCAGGTGAACCTCTGCTTGATGTGGAAAGTCTTCCTGGGGCCTGGGATAGGGGTGAGGGAGGAGGTGTGGGGGCAAGTGTAGCATTTCCTGCGGTTGCAGGGGAAGGTGCCGGGTGTGGTGGGGCTGGAGGGGAGTGTGGAGCAGACAAGGGAGTCACAGAGAAAGTGGTCCCTCTGGAAGGCAGACAAGGGTGGGGAAGAAAAAATGTCTTTGGTGGTGGGATTGGATTGTAGATGGCAGAAGTGTCGGAGGATGATGCATTGGATTCGGAAGTTGGTGGGGTGGTAGGTGAGGACGAGGGGGATTCTCTTTTGGTGGTTATTGTGGGGATGGGGTGTGAGGGATGAGTTGCAGGAAATGCGGGAGATACGGTTGAGGGCGTTCTTGGCCACTGCAGGGGGCGGGGGGGAGGGGTGTGTTGGTGGAGGTGGGGAGTTGTGGTCCTTGAGAAACGAGGACATCTGAGATATACGGGAGTGGAATGCCTCATCCTGGGAGCAGCTGCAGCGGAGGCGAAGGAATTGGGAATAGGGGATGGCATTTTTGCAGGAAGGTGGGTGGGAGGAGGTGTATTCTAGGTAGCTGTGGGAGTCAGTGGGCTTGAAATGGGTATCGGTTTCTAGGTGGTTGCCCTAGATGGAGATAGAGAGGTCCAGGAAGGTGAGGGAGGTGTTGGAGATGGCCCAGGTGAGCTTAAGGTTGAGGTGGAAGGTGTTGTACACTTTTAGTCTCCTTACTTGAGAAAGGCTGTACAGGAGCTGGAGGGTGTCCAAAGGAGGTTCACAAAGGTGATGCTGCATTTGACAGAATTGGCTAATGTGCAGAGATTGGATAGCCTAGGACTGCGCTCATTGGAATTTAGAAAGGGGATCTTATCAAAACATATAAAGTTATGAAGGGAATAGATAAGATTGAAGGAGGGAGGACGTTTCTACTGGCAGGCGAAACTAGAACAAGGGTAAATAGTCTCAAAATAAGGGGGAGCAGATTTAGGATGGAGTTGAGGAAATTCTTCACCCAAAGGGGTATGATTCTGGAGAATTTCCTCCCCGGTGAAGCGGTTGAGGATAGATAGCCAGATTTTGGACAGTAAAGGAATTAAAGGTAATGGTGAGCAGGCGCCTGAGTGGATATGGGCCCTTGAGCAGAGCAGCCAAGATTCTATTAAATGGTGGAGTGGGCTGAATAGGTCAGATGGCCCACTCCTCCTATTTCTTATGTTCCTGTGTTCTCACATATTTATTTTAACTGGTTCAGATTTTTCTTCACCTCATCTAGATATGACTGGGATCTTGCTGTTTGCAATGAGTTTGATATGTTTTCGGTGTTTTAACAGAGACAATACTTCAGAAGTACCTCACTAACTGTGAAATGCTTTGGGATGTCCTGAGGGAGTGGAAGGTGCTATAGAAATGTAAATCGTTCCATTCTGTTTGAGTCTCTGATTCTGCAGGAGTCCTTTTCCCCAAACTAAAAACCAAACTGTTGTAAATCAGGAACAAAAGCAGAAATTGCCGGAAAAGCTCAGCAGGTCTGGTAGTATATGTGAAGAGAAAATCAGAGTTAATGTTTCAGGTGCAGTGACCCTTCCTCAGGACTGAGTTCTGCGGGACGGTCACTGGACCCGAAACATGGCCTCTAATTCTTCCTTCACATATACTGCCAGACCTGCTGAGACTTTCCGGCAACTTTTGTTTTTGTTCTTTTCCTCCGACTTTCTGAGATCAGGCCCTCTCCATCTCCAGCACTCTCTGCAAACTCTGAATTAAATAGTTTCCATTCTCGGGTTTAGTACCACTGAGGATGAGAAAGTTCTTTGTAGACACAGAAACAAAGCTCTCACCATCCCTGACAACAAAGTGTGAAGCTGGATGAACACAGCAGGCCAAGCAGCATCTCAGGAGCACAAAAGCTGATGTTTCGGGTCTAGACCCTTCATCAGAGAGCTCTCTGATGAAGGGTCTAGGCCCGAAACGTCAGCTTTTGTGCTCCTGAGATGCTGCTTGGCCTGCTGTGTTCATCCAGCCTTACATTTTGTTGTCTTGGATTCTCCAGCATCTGCAGTTCCCATTATCTCTCACCATCCCTCCTGTGTCCTAACATGCTCAGATTACTGATTGTACATTCCCACAAGGTGACAGTTTAATACCTTAGTCATGGAGCTAACACAGATAGAAACATTATAACTGTAAATATTGCAGACACAGACTTTAACATTTCTGTTAACAGTAAGCTGCTAATTGACCCTCATGATCGAATTAGCCAGTGGCCGGGGTCAGGATGTTGTAGATGTGACCAATAACTGAGATAACACAGTGTACAGCCGGAGGAACACAGCAGGGACAGGCATCATCAGAGGAGCAGGAAAACAGACGTGTTGAGTTGGGACCCTTTTTATCCCTGACTCCAGCATCGACAGTTCCTACTGTATCTGATCAATAAATGAACCCAGTTTTGGTGAGTGGGAAACAAAAGTAACTTTAGCCTTTGCGAAGCCCGCAGGGAATCACCCACCCTCTCACCCCCAAACACACTCAGCCCCCTGATTTTACAACCCCTTGTGTGTGTGGGGCGGGGGGTGGGGGAGCAGTGGTGCAGTGGGTGGTGTCAAGGAAATGGGAAACGAGGAGGCCCCCATCTCTGTAACCTCCTCCAGCCCCTACACCCCTCCCATTCTCTGTAACCTCTTCCAGTCCCTACACCCCTCCCATTCTCTGTAACCCCGTCCAGACCCTACACCCCCTCCCTATCACTGTAACCCCCTCCAGCCCCTACACCCCCTCCCTATCTCTGTAACCCCCTCCAGCCCCTACACCCCCTCCCTATCTCTGTAACCCCCTCCAGCCCCTACACTCCCTCCCATTCTCTGTAACCTCCTCCAGCCCCTACACCCCCTCCCTATCTCTGTAACCTCCTCCAGCCCCTACACCCCTCCCATTCTCTGTAACCTCCTTCAGCCCCAACAAGGAATCAAGGGCTATGGAGAGAGTGCAGGGAAGTAGAGTTGAAATGCACATCAGCCATGATTTAAAAGGTGGAGTGGGCTTGACGGGCTGAATGGCATTACTTCCACTCCTATGTCTTATGGTCTTATGGTCTTAAGAGAGTATGGCATGGGGGCAGTGGGAGATGACCCTTGGGGACAGTACTTGGAAGACAACAGGGGCAGATTGAGAGACATATTTCTGCCAGGTGAAGGAGTGTGGAACTCAGGGACAGAAGCTGAAATCAGAGTCGACCTATTCAGCAGAGAAATGAGGAAACTGTTTATGACAGAAATGTTGTTCCCTGAGTGAAACTGTCTGAGGCAGAGAGCAGGAGAGGCTGGAGGCCCGCAGGGTGATCTGTAATCCGTCATGGTTCTAGGAGGAGACAGAGGTGGGGGATTAAAGTCAAGGGGATGTGCACGAGGCTGTGGGAACTTGGTGTTTGTGTTTCAGAATTGTTCTGTCTTTTAATGAACATCCTGCTGAAGGGAAGTACTAACTGAGCTGCCCTCGAGCTGACAGTCTCTTGCACTGAGCTGAACAAAGTGCTGTTCTCTATTCCATTACTGTCAGCTTCAAATCATCCTTAACACTTCATTTCTGGCCCCGTTCTGACACCAGGCAGATGAACAAACTCATCTCCTGTCCTGGGCACCACACACTCAGCAGCAAGGACAGAAAATCATTGCACTCTCAACATCTCAACCCAAGGTTATCATCATCACAAATTCAATCAGTCACCTTGAGAAGGAATAATGGAGCTGCTCAGGGGCTGAAAATGAAGACAGCAAAAACTTAACAATTGCTGAGCTAAACCTGCCCAATTCCCTATCTGTGTAATATCCTCCAGCCCCGACACCCCCTCCCTACCTCTGTAATCTCCTCCAGACCCTACACCCCTCCCTATCTCTGTGACCCCCTCCAGCCCCTACACCCCTCCCTATCTCTGTAACCCCCTCCAGCCCCTACACCTCCTCCCTATCTCTGTAAACGCCTCGAGCCCCTACACCCCTCCCTATCTCGTAAAACATCCTCCAGCCCCTACACCCCCTCCCTATCTCTGTAACATCCTCCAGCCCCTACACCCCCTCCCTATCTCTGTAACCCCCTCCAGTCCCTACACCCCCTCCCTATCTCTGTAACCCCCTCCATCCCCTACATCCCCTCCCTATCTCTGTAACATCCTTCAGACCATACACCCCCTCCCTATTAATGTAACCCCCTCCAGCCCCTACACTCCCTCCTTATCTCTGTAACCTCCTCCAGCCCCTACACTCCCTCCCTATCTCTGTAACCCCCTCCAGCCCCTACACCCCCTCCCTATCTCTGTAACATCCTTCAGCCCCTACACCCCCTCCCTATCTCTGTACCACCTCCAGCCCATACACCCCCTCCCTATCTCTGTACCACCTCCAGCCCCTCCACCCCCTCCCTATCTCTGTACCACCTCCAGCCCCTACATCCCCTCCCTATCTCTGTAACCCCCTCCAGTCCCTCCACCCCCTCCCTATCTCTGTAACCCCCTCCAGTCCCACCACCCCCTCCCTATCTCTGTAACCCCCTCCAGCCCCTACACTCACTCCCTACCTCTGTAACATCCTCCAGCCCCTACACCCCCTCCCTATCTCTGTAGCCCCCTCCAGCCCCTACACTCCCTCCCTATCTCTGTAACCCCCTCCAGCCCCTACACCCCTCCCTATCTCTGTAAGCTCCTCCAGCCCCTACACCCCCTCCATATCTCTGTAACCCCCTCCAGCCCCGACACCCACTCCCTATCTCCATAACCCCCTCTGCTGCTTAGTCCCCACTTTATCCTCACACCCTCCTCTAATGCTAATGCGGTAACTTTCTGCTCTTTTCCAGTTCCCTCTGATTCCTGACTTTAGTTGTCCTGACGTGGATGACAATTCCTACACCTGCCGAGTTGTTGAGCTCTGTAAAGTCTTTCTGATTATTCTCTGCAACACTTTGACGCTGTCCCGGAAACCAGCACTTTGCTATTGATTGGTGAGTCGGCATTTGATTTGGCGATAGGTTTGTGATTGGATGCTGCATTATTGGGTTTTGCAGCAAGGTTGGGGGATGTTGTTATCACTGAGAGCAACCGAGATCCCAGTAAATGGTGGAGCAGTCTCAATGGGTTGAATGGCCTCCTCTTTCTCATGTATTGTGTTTTTTGGGATATTTCTGTGTTCCTGTTTGCAGCCAAATTTCCTCCATCAGAGCTTTGACTGTATGGCTCGTGTACTCCCATTGATCCTCGGGTGTGCTGAGCTGCCGTAAGGTGCTTTCGGAGTGCAACTCTTTCCTTTATGATTTGAGGGATTGTCTTAAATCCACATACACCACATTCTCCAGTCTAACATTCTTACCTCAAACTCTACACTTTGTAAATCTTTGGTGACTGGAACTGTCTGTCTTATTTAAAGCCTTTGTTGTACTTATCGAGATTTCCTGTTTGCTGCCTGTTGTGGGAGAAATCCAGAGGTAGTGACTGGACTCTGTGGAGTTGGTAAACCTGTGCTGGCCCAGTGCCTGAGCAGGTAGGCAGCACATACACAGCTTAATATCCGTCCATGAGAACAGGGAAAGGTGACTGGGGGCAGGAAGTGGATGCTCTGAGACTGGCATCACAATGTCACAGGTTAATTTCATTGTAAAGTGAGAGGATTGCTCACATTTATTAGAATAACTCTTCTTGACTATTCCATTCCCCCCACCCCCCCGACTCCAACGCACTGTCTCTGGGAAATAATGTTGGGTTCTAGTCTATTATTAATAATTTTCTGGGCTGTCAGCCCGATGCTTACGTAGTGAAACTGTCCCGTCAATGAGTGAAAGGCACTGCTCAGTGTCTCAGAAATTCACTCTCCCTCTCAAAGTACGTTTCGGCCCCTCATCTCAGAGCTGCTCCCTTGTAAACGTTTTTCTCAGAGTGCAACATCTGGCTCTTTACTCGTCACCATGCAATATCACCCCTTCAAATTCACACTTACCCTGAGCATTACAATGGAGCAGAGTCCATGCACATTTCACAGAGAATTACAGATCAGAACAATCATCATGACTGAGGGAGTGCGACATTCTCAGAGGGTCAGTACTGAGGGAGTGCCGCATTGTCAGAGGGTCAGTACTGTGGGAGTGCCGCACTGTCAGAGGGTCAGTACTGAGGGAGTGCCACACTGTCAGAGGGTCAGTACTGAGGGAGTGTCGCACTGTCAGAGGGTCAGTGCTGAGGGAGTGCCGCACTGTCAGAGGGTCAGTACTGAGGGAGTGCCGCACTGCCAGAGGGTCAGTACTGAGGGAGTGCCATACTGTCGGAGGGTCAGTGCTGAGTGACACACTGTCAGAGGGTCAGTAGTGAGAGAGTGCAACCTTCTGGCAGATACAAAGTGAAGACAGATACTTAGACCCAATCAGATGCAGACAGACAAAGACAGGCACAGAGACTCAGATAGACATAGATGGATACAAACAGTCTCACTGTCTCTGACACAAGCACAGACACTGAGATTGAGACACACATAAACATGAACAATTAGAATCACGCAATCCGTGACACAAATAGACACACAGAGACACCAACACATACTGAGCCGCGGATAGACACAGATATATACAAAGGCCCACACGTACAATGAAGCACTCGGGCGCATAAGCAGACTGACAGAAACACATCGCCACAATCACACAAAATATCTCTCACAGACACAGTCACTGACACAATACAGTCTCTGGGAAGCAGGCTTATTATTTAATGAATAAAGATGTTTGGCTCACTCACTGAAGCTTCTGTAAATTCTCTGAAGCAGCTCATCCATCCCAGAAAATATTCATGAGGATCAGTTTGAGACTGCAGAAAGTTCACATGAGGCAGGAGTGATTCTCACTTCCAATATTCTCTTTAAACAAGTTTCCACAGTGATGTGCAGATTTAAATGTCACTCAGATCAATCTGTTTGTTTGCATCTTGCTGATGCTTTGAATTTGTTGATGATGGTTTGTGGTGAATTTGAGATATTCCTGGGTAAAGTTGGCCCCCCTTCAGATGTTGACATCTCCTGTTACCGATCCCAAAAGCCCAATGATCGAGGAAGATGATTGGGGAACACAGCAGGACCAACAAATGTGGAATCTCCCTGATCTGGTGTCATGGTGTTCACACATTGAGTGACTCTCTTTGTTCCGAAAAAGGCCATTCAGCCCATCAGTGTGCTGCAGATGTTTGAAAGATTTGTCCAATTACCCCCACAACTTATTCATTCCTTATAATCCTCCAATGTACTCTCCTTCCTGTACTTCCCTGATTACCATCTGAAAATTATTATTAAACCTGCTTTCACTGCCGTTTCAGGCAGCACATTGGAGCTCACAACAGATTCTCAATCTCACTCACAAACCCTGCGATGATGTTTGGTTCTTTGGAGCGGCTCAATTGCCCAGAAGGACCAGGGCGCGACCGCCATCCATGGCGCAGCCCACAGCAGGACGCACGGTCCGTGGAGCTGACCGCAGCCGGACCCGCTGTCCATGGTCCTGACCGTCACCGAAACTGCCGGTCACAGCATGACCCCCGCTGTCCATGGTGCTGACCCCTGCACCCCTCTCTCCTCTCGCGGCTGTGCATGGCGCTGACCGCCGCGGTGGCCCGCTGTCCATGGTGCTGACCCCTGCACCCCTCTCTCCTCTCGCGGCTGTGCATGGCGCTGACCGCCGCGGTGGCCCGCTGTCCTTGGTGCTGACCCCTGCACCCCTCTCTCCTCTCGCGGCTGTGCATGGCGCTGACCGCCGCGGTGGCCCGCTGTCCATGGTGCTGACCCCTGCACCCCTCTCTCCTCTCGCGGCTGTGCATGGCGCTGACCGCCGCGGTGGCCCGCTGTCCATGGTGCTGACCCCTGCACCCCTCTCTCCTCTCGCGGCTGTGCATGGCGCTGACCGCCGCGGTGGCCCGCTGTCCTTGGTGCTGACCCCTGCAGGGCCCTCTCGCAAGCTCTCTCCCGGCATTTCCATCACTTCAGCGTTCTGAGGAAGGTTCACCGGACCCGAAACATTAACGCAGTTTCCTCCTTCGCAGATGTTGGCAGTCCTGCTAAGCCTTTCCAGCAACTTTGTTTTTATTTCCATCACTTTCCCCGCCAACCCCACTCCCAAAATAGGCTCAGACTACATGGAAAATAAATCCCTTATCTCCCCTTCTGTGCATTTTCCTGACTCCCTTCAATCCGTCCCCCTCTAATCACTGACTCTCCTTCTCTTGGAAACACTTTCTCATAATTTACTTCATCAGAAACTTGCATAATTTATTAAACTTTCAGCTGATTTGTCAACATTTTATCAAATCTCTGCTTAACTTTCTCTGCTCCAAGGGGAACAGCCCCAGCTTTTCCAGTCTCTCCACATTCACTGAAGTCCCCTATCCTTGCTCCCACTTCAGCAAATCTCCTCCACACTCTCTCCATGACCCCAATGTCCTTCCTAAAGAGTGGGGTCCACGACTGGACTCAATCTCCTGTAGTTTGTAACAGAGAGTGAATGGATAGTAACAAGTACAAATGAACAACAACCACACAAATCAGGAGCAGGAGGCTTTTCTGCCCCAAAACCCTGTGCTATTTTTGATAAGGTCATGGCTGATCTGGCTGTGCCACCTCTCCACTTCATAGTCACACCACAATAACCTTTGACTCCTTTATTAATGATGGACCTATCCTCCTCAGCCTCAAAGAAAATCAATATCACACTCTCAGTGCTCTCTGAGGAGAAAAATTCGAAATCCTCATCACCTTGTGAGGAAAAATGCCCTGCCTCAGCCCCTCCTCAAGGGAAAACATCTTCTCATAAACCACCATGTCAAGGCACCTAAGAATCCAATGTGTTTCAATAAGGTCACCTCACATTTCTCATCACACCAATGGATACAGGCCCAGTCTGTACGTCCTTCCCTCAATAGATAACCCCCTCATCCCAGGAATCAGTCCAGAGAACTTTGTCTGAATTACTCCTAATGTAATTATGTCCTCTCATAACTGAGCAATAAAGGACTGTGCTCAGTATTCCCGTGGTCTCACCAACATCCTGTATGTTTTAAATTGTAAGAAAACTTACACTGTTTATTATTCTATTCCCCTCTAACTGAACAACAACATTCCATCTCCCTTCCAAATCACTCCCTGTCCCTGTTTCCTCAGCCTGTTTTGTGATTGATGCGCCAGGACCCCCCAATCCTGCTGTACTGCAGATTCGTGCAGTCATTGTCCTTTTCTTTTTATAAATTGCTGCTTTTCTGTTCTCTCTGGCAAAGTCAACAATTCCCACATTATACTCGAGATAACAAGGTGTGGAGCTGGATGAACACAGCAGGCCAAGCAGCATTGTAGGAGCACAAAAGCTGACGTTTCGGACCTAGACCCTTCATCAGAAAAGGGAGTACTATTATCTCTCTCCTATATTCTCCTCCATTTGTCATATTCTCCCCACTCAGAGAGCATGTTCCTTGCACAAACTACTCCCCTACCTTCCGTACAAATTTGAATCAACTCCTGAAGTTTAGACACACATTTCTCCTTTTTCAATGTGGACTGTGATCGATCTGGGAGCAGGCTTGGTGGGAACAGCGATAGAAGGGTCAGAAATACCAGGAGAGACTCAGACAACAGCTCCTACTGAGGTCAGCAGCATGGACAGCAACTCACGCCGAGATCATTTTGAGCAACTCAACCTCTCCAAAGACTCAGCCCACATGGCAGGGCTTTTGCGTGAGTTTGAGAATCTGTCTCAGACCCACCCTAACATCTTTCATCCACAATTCACTCAGTCTGATTCATCGCTGCTTCACTGGGACACAGGCAGACTCAAACTAACACTGTCAGCTAACATCAAATGCCTAGCTTCCAGCTCCTTCCCACAGGAAGAGCAGGTCACTCAGCCCAAGATCCTGTTCCACCATTTACTGAAAAATTAGGGAGAGAAAGAGCTCACAAGAAGAATGATCAACATCAGACAGTCAATAATTACCTCAACTGGAAATTCAGGTATAATGTCTTTCTCCACAGAGTGGGCAGAATGTGGATTCACAAGGAGTAGTTGAGGAAAATCACAGAGGCAAGAAAGCATGATCCAATGATAGAGAAAGGATTAGAAGGATATAGTGACAGGTTGAGATGAAGAGATGTTTGGAGGAAATTTATCTGGAGCTGGAACCCCAGCATGGAGCATTTGGGCTGAATGGCCTGTTTCCATGCTGTGACTCTCCCTTAAATAGTTTGATTCCTACAGATAACTCCTTCCATACAGTGGCCCCAGTCAGTGCCAGAGTCAGAATGGGGACTAGATTGATTCAGAAAGCAGTCTGGAGAATGTGATCAGTCCCACAAACAGCAGCTGAACATGGAAAGCTTTACACAGGGGAATGTGGAATTATACAGCAGCTGGTGACAGAGAGATTGTCACCAAGTGTTTTCATTCCAAACTCCACAGCCCATAATTAGTGGTCAGCACTGTAACATTATCTGCTCAGTGTTATTACTTTATTATATGTTTCATGTTAATGGAGAAAAACAGTGTGTTAAACTGTGCTCCCTAACTTGTTAAGTGACAATAACCAGAGCCAAATGATGGGACCAATAGGAGCTTCATGTCCCTGATCTAAGTTCACCCATAGCCCAGGCCTAAAGGTTGGAGAAGGCCTATCATTTGCTGCTGTGTTTTCAGAGCAGTGTCTTTGTGTTAAGTGGCTGTGCTCAATTACAGGTTTTGGGCCTGTGCAATGAACTAATTGTCCTTCAGGAGACTCTGATCAGAGGGAGTTGGAGACCAGGCCCCAGAGATAAAGCTCTGAACTGAGATTTTATTCCCTGAAATGCCTCGGACATTGAGAAATCTGGAATTACAAGCCAAGGCTGAGTTTCTGCGGTGAATAAGATCTGATTTCCTCCTAATGGTCGAGTTTAGTCACTCACAGGAAAACAGTATCTTTTATTTAACATTCTCCGTATATTTAACATCGACTTTTATCTCCTGTGTAAACATTCATTTCCCGAGTTGGTGAAAAGTCCTGTAATATCAGTGTAATGTGATATAATGCCACTGCACTTGAAGCATCAAATCACATCTTGAGACAACACAGTAGGAACCCCTTCACCTTCAATCTGTGTCCCTCTAGTCACTGACCCTCCTCCCCCGCAAACATTTTCTCCTGATTTATCCGTAGGCTCACAGATTTATACAGCTCAGAAACAGGCCCTTTAGCCCAACTCATCCATGCCCACCAGGTTTTCTAAACTGAACTAGTCCTACTTGCCTATGTTTGGCACAGATCCCTCCAACCCTTTGCTATCCATGTAACCATCTAAAAGTCTTTTAAATGTTGTAAATATTCCAGCTTCTACCACTTTGTCTGGCAGCCTGTTCCATACACGCACAGCCCTCCGTATGATAAAGCTGCCCCTCAAGCCCCTTTTAAATCCTTCCCCTCTGATTTGAAACCAATGCCATCTCATTTTGGACTCTCCTACCCTGGGGAAAAGACATTAGTTCTTCACTTTCTCTTCGCCTCTCCTGATTTTATAACATCTATAAACCTCTCATGATTTTATAAATCTCTATCAACCTTTGCATCCATCTCCAATTCTCCAGGGAAAAAAAAATTTCCTGTCTATCTATCCTGTCCTTACAACTCCAACCGTCCAGTTTCGGGAACATCCTTGCAAATCTTTTATGCACACTTTCCAGTTTCCTAACATCCTTCCCATAACAGGTCAACCAAAATGTGGCCTTACTAAAATCTTGTACAGCCTTAACATGACATCCCAACTCCTGTACTCAGTGCTCCCACTGATGAAGACCAATATCTCAATATCCTTTTTCACTACCCTGCCTGCCTGTGACACCATACTCAATCAGGCTTTCTTCATGATTTTGAACACCTTGGTTAAATCCCACTGAACCGTCTCTGCTCGGAGGAGAACAATCTCAGCTTCTCCAGCGTCTCCTCATTCACTTAAGTCTTTTAACCCCGATCCCATTCCTGTAAATCTCCTCCACACCCTCTCCAAGACCCTGACATTCTTCCTAAAGAGTGGGGCCACATGAAGACAATACTGTCTCTGAGTCTGGGATTTGTTATTGGAGATTGAGGAAACAAGGGGCAGGAAAGTCAGTGATGAACAGAGAAAGAATAAAGAGAATTGTTACAGACTGAGCGGAGGCTACATTTTATTCAGAAGGCAAGCTGTGATCTAGAAAGAGTGTGGAATTTTTAACCCTCCCCAAGGGCAGGTTTGTTGGAGTCAATGTTTAATTAGGACGGTTGGATGAAGGGTGGAGATGCTAAAACCCTCTCCTCCTGTAACCCCCTGATTTAGTTGGGACAGCCCATGAACAGTATTCCCTCACTGTCATCAGTGGAGGCCCCTGGGGATGTGATGAATGATGTGAAAGGTCTGAACCCTCCCCCATAACCATCAACACTGGCAGTGACCTGCCGACAGGCACTAGTGTTGCTGAGTGATGCGTTGGGGATGTGGGGTGGGGGGAATGCTGCCCGGGGATGAAACAGTGTTTGAGGGCAATAGCCAGAACTTTTTCATAGAGGTTCTGACATGAAAGCACAGGGAGAAAAATACTCACCATCAACCAATCAGCTGCTTAATTTCATATAAAATTCACAAGAAACAAGATATAGTCCTTCCACACAGGAAAACAGAAATTGAGTGATGGAGAGAGAGAGGCAGTGAGTGCTGGATTCACGGAATAAGTGATAGAGAGAGGGAGAGAGGGTGAGTAATGGACAGGAAGAGAGTGAGTTTTGGAGAGGGAGAGGCTGAGAGAGAGTGTGAATGATGTAGAGAGAGAGAGAGAGACAGAGTGATGAAGAATGGGAGAACCTGAGAGGGGGAGACAGAAAGAGAGAATAAGTGATGAAGAGAGGGAAGTAGAGAGGGAGTGAGTAACAGAGAGAGAGAATGAGAGATTGAGAGAGGGAGTGAGTGATGCAGAGATATGGAGGCTGACAGACAGAAGGTGAGAGAGGCACATGGAGATTTCAATGGAATGTGTCAATCACAGTAACCGGCCTAAGACACAGCCTCCCCTGTGATGGGAATGTACGAGGTTTTCCAATCCCTGGGTCAGTGAAAAGCCCTGTGCTGTCCCATTGCTATCGGAGAGCACTGGATGCCTGTTACTACAGAGGCCTGCCCCTATTAGCCCTCCACTCCCAGCTCCATATTGACCCAACTCGCCCAGATACAGAAACAAAACATCAGCAGAATAAAAACAAGGAACTATAGATGCTGGAAATCTGAAGAAAAATCTGCAGGAGAAACTCAGCAGGTCTGGCAGTTTGCATGGAGAGACAAACAGAGTTAACGTTCTGAGTCCAGTGACCCTTCCTGACTGAATATCTCCTGATGTGTCCCTATGTCAGACTTAATCTTGCAATGTTCCTCTGAAACATTCTGCGACCTTTCATTCTTTGAAAGGCACTATGTAAATGGAAGTAGCTGTTGTTTCCGAGTGTTTCATTGGCTGGATGGGCCTTTGGATAAAGCTGTCAGCATCTTCTCTGGACAATGAAGGGTTAATTTGATTGGGATTAAAAGGGTGGACAATTTCACAGCAACAAGACTTGGCCAATGAATATAGCCTTACCCATGAGAGCCAGCTTCCCTGAAATAATTCTTCAAAATGCCGACCCCTCCAAATCCAGGGAAATAATCAGCTCCTGAAAGGAGCTGTCAGCTCACATTGACTGTGATGACCAATGGGTGGGGAAGGTATAAATCCTGCTGCTAATGTCACTGTATAAACTGCCTCTTCATTCCGAAAGCTGGAGAATTAATGCAGTGGGTGAGAAGCTTTAATCAGGCTGTAGGATATAAATATTTAACAGCCAGAGCTCAATGTTCATTTGTACAGACACTGGAGAATAAATGATGTTGTGCAAGTTGTAAGAATGAGTTGAAATGTTTAAAGTTTGACCCCTTGGAGACAATCTGAGCATCTGTTTAAAGCCCCACCCTGAGGACAGGGGTGGAGGGCAGCAGATTGCTCTGCCTGAAGGTCAGGGGGAGGGCCGTGGGGTCGATGGTCCAGCCAATCCTTCCCCTGGGTTCAGTCTGTGTGATGGTCATTGCTTTAACCCTGAGAGCTTCTGGACATTTGGGAGATGGTGAGAGAGCGATGGAAGTCTGAATCTCTCCATGACTGAGAGTCTCTCAGGGTGAGCTCAGTGTTACACTCAGAGATTGTAAGAACTGCAGGTGCTGAAGTCAGAGATAGCACAGTATGGAATTGGAGGAGCGCAACAGGCCAGGTGGCATCAGGGGAGCAGGAAAGTTGACATTCTCTGGGTCGGGAGCCTTCTTCAGAAATGGGGCTGGGACTGAAGCCCAGTAAAGGTGTGTCTAGTATATGTTAATGTTTTCTGTCTGTGTACAGTCCATGTTAGTGCTGTATCACTGTGTCCATCCCTCATTAATGCTGTATCACTTTGCCCAGTCCATGTTAGTGCTGTATCACTGCGTCCAGTCCATGTTAGTGCTGTATCGCTGTGTCCAGTCCATGTTAGTGCTGTATCACTGTGTCCAGTCCATGTTAACACTGTATCGCTGTGTCCAGTCCATGTTAGTGCTGTATCGTTGTGTCCAGTCCATGTTAATGCTGTATCACTGTGTCCAGTCCATGTTAATGCTGTATCACTGTGCCCAATACCACCAGGGCCCTGTCTAACTGAAGTATAACCTCTCAGCGTTTATATTCAATTCACCTTTCGATCCATGGTAAAATTCTGCCAGTGTTCTGAATGACTCGCTGTCCCTGCAAATATTTTGTAATTCATGCACAAGGACACCCAGATCCCTCTGCATCTTACTCCATCAGCCTCTCTTTCCCAATGCTCTCCCCCTCCCCATCCCAATGTAAGGAGCAATGGTAACTGAATGGGATTAAAGTGAAGATCTGTCATTATTTCACAGTGTGATGGGGCAGCATTGAGGGGCTGAATGGCCTCTGGGTGATTTGAGGAGTTTTCTTATGGCTCTATGTGAAATGTCTGTGTCAAATGCCTTGAGTTGTTCCCCTTGAGCCTGGGAGAAAATCTTTCTCCCAACAACTGTCAGATGGAAAGAGAATGAGGCAGGAGGTGTCAGGTAGTGACAGAGACAGTGAGGGAGGGCGTGAGGCAGGTCACTGGGGTAAGCCAGGGAGTGACAGAGATGGGAGAAAGGGAGTGAGGCAGGTCACTGGGGTAAGCCAGGGAGTGACAGAGATGGGAGGAAGGGACTGAGGCAGGTCGCTGGGGGAGTCTGGGAGTGACAGAGATGGCGAGGGAGGGAGTGAGGCAGGTCACTGGGGGGAATCAGGGAGTGACAGGGCTGGTAGGGGAGGGTGTGAGGCAGGTCACTGGGGGGAGTCAGGGAGTGGCGGAGAAGGTGACGGAGGGAGTGGGGCCTCAGGGAGATCATGGACTTCAACAAGGATCATAGGGCCAGAGCCAAGGGCTCAGTGAGGAATGATTGGTCAGGAGCAGCTCCTCACCATCTGGTTGGCTGCTCCTTGCAAATAAAAACAGGTCCCAGATGATGAGGAAAAGGTTTGGATATTATGTTGAAGACAAATTTAGTAGGAGTGTCATAATGTTAGATGATCAACTGTGGAGTATCGAATCACCAGCTCTGGGTTTGAGCCTGAGATGAGGAGAAATGTCTTCACCCAGAGAGTGGTGGGTCTGTGGAATTGTCTCCTGTCGGACATGGTTGGGGTCAAAATGCTTTCAAGAAGGAGTTGGATATCGCATTTGAGACAACAGAAGCGAAAGGATCCTGGGGTAAAGCAGGAACATGCTGTTGAATGGATGATCTGCCATGATCGGATTGAATGGCAGAGCTCGATCGAAGGGCTGAATTGTCTCTCCTTCTCCTATTTCCCCTTGTTTCTATGATTCTATGTGTTCAGTGAATGAGTGGGGAACAGGGTCAGAAACTGCGTGAATGGGAGAGGTTCGGTAATCAGGAACATCAAACTGGAATGTATCAAATTCCTGAGAGCATCAATGGGCACTGAGCAATAGAGCAGAAAAGGTTAAATGAAGAGGACAGACTGCAGACATTACAATACTGTCTACACTTCCACTGACTGCAAAGAGCTTTGGAATGTCCTGAGGTGGTGGCAGGCGCTAGAGCAATGTAAGTCCTTTCTTTAATATCTGTGAGCCCAAGCTAGGCTTGTTTCACATCAGCCTCTCGGTCAGTGTGAAAGGACTGTGTTTGCTCCCTGGAGGTGGACAATAAATGTTGACAGGTTTCCTATTCCACTCGAGTTGCCTCCGAGTCTCAGCCCCAGCTGATGTTTGCCGTCTTGTTGGTGAATGTTTCTCGTTTTAGTTTTGATGGATGGGGCTATCAGGGCTGTAATTACATTGAGCTTTGCTCATTCCTCTTTGATCTGTTTACAGAGTGTCACACTGTCAGCCTTGGGCCAGAAACTGAGCCGTGAGCTCAGGGATTGGGAGGAATATCACACTGAGTGATTTCCACTCCAGTGTTTCTGTATCTCAGGAATGACTCCCACTCCAGCTTTCAGCATCTATTCCAATCCCAATGGATTGACTCTCCTTTCCTCGCTGTCCTGGTTCCTCCTTCCAGGGAGCAATTAACTCTAGTCCCCACTCCCTGGGCAGGATCCCACACCCCAAGTGGTCATTCTTCATCTACAAGGCCTGATGTTAGCTGGCTATTCAACATTAGGAGGATTCACACTGAAACCCATCCTCTCTTTAAAAAATCGTGGATAAACTTGTTTAAAAAGACACTTGGGACCCAGGGCTTTATGAACAAAGGCAGAGCCAACCAGAGCCAGAGATTCAAGAGATTGATAAGTATTGGGGTCCTGATGGGATCTATCCCAGAATATTGAGGGAGGAAAAAGAACAAATTGCTGGAACATTGACAGGCACCTCTGTATCCACTTTGGCCACAGGTGAGGTCCCAGAGGACTGGAGAATAGCCAATGTTGTCCCATTGTTTATAAAGGGTAAGAGAGATAATCCTGGAAATTACAGGCCTGTGAGCCTCACATTGGTGGTCGGGAAATTAATTGGAAAAGATTCTCAGGGTCAAGATGTACCAGCATTTCGAAGCAAATGTACCTATTAGTGATAGGCAGCATGGTTTTGGGCAGGAGAGGAATTTGATCGAGTTTTTTGAGGAGATGATGACAATGATTGAGGAGGGAAAAGAAGTTGATGTTGTCTACATGGACTTCAGAAAAGCCTTTGACAGGTCCCTCATGGCAGACTGGCACAAAAGGTGCAATCACATGGTGTGAGGGGGAGAGCTGGCAAAATGGAGTCAGAGCTGGTTTAGTCATAGGAGACAGAGTGTCGCAGTGGAAGGACGCTTTTTGGAATGGAGGACTGTGACTAATGGTGTTCCACTGGGATCAGGGCTAGAATCTCTGCTGTTAATGATCTACATAACAATTTGGAGATAAAGTTTTGTGGATGACACAAGATCAGTTGGAGGCACCGGCAGAAAAATGGCAGATGGAATTTAATCTGGATAAATGTGAGATGATGCATTTGGAACTTGAAGTACAGGTGGAAATTATACAGTGAATGGCAGAACCCTTAGGAGTATTGATGTGCAGAGGGATCTGGGTGAGCAGGTCCACAGATCATTGAATGTGTCAGCGCAGGTGGATAAGGTAATAAAAAAGGCTTATGGAATGCTTGCCTTCATTGGAAGGGGCATTAAATATAGGAATAGGCAAGTTATGCTGCAGTTTATAGAACTTCAGTTAGGCCACACTTGGGATATTGTGTACAGTTCTGGTCACAATACTGCCAGAAGGATGTGAGTGTTTTGGAGACAGTACAGAAGAAGTTTACCAGGATGTTGCCTGGTATGGGGGACTTTGATTTGAAGGAAGGTTGGATGGACTGAGGGATAATGGGAACTGCAGATGCTGGAGAATCCAAGATAACAAAGTGTGGAGCTGGATGAACACAGCAGGCCAAGCAGCATCTCAGGAGCACAAAAGCTGACGTATTGTGCTTAGACCATTAATCAGAAAAGGGGGATGGGGGGAGGGTTCTGAAATAAATAGGGAGAGAGGGGGAGGCGGACTGAAGATAGATAGAGGAGAAGATAGGTGGAGAGGAGAGTATAAGTGGGGAGGTTGGGAGGGGATAGGTCAGTCCGGAGAAGACAGACAGGTCAAGGAGGTGGGATGAGGTTAGTAGGTAGGAAATGGAGGTGCGGCTTGAGGTGGGAGGAGGGGATAGGTGAGAGGAAGAACAGGTTCGGGAGGCGGGGACGAGCTGGGCTGGTTTTGTGATGCAGTGGAGGGAGGGGAGATTTTGAAGCTTGTGAAATCCACATTGGGCTGCAGGGTTCCCAAGCGGAATATGAGTTGCTGTTCCTGCAACCTTCAGGTGGCATCATTGTGGCACTGCAGGAGGCCCATGATGGACATGTCATCTAAAGAATGGGAGGGGGAGTTGAAATGGTTTGCGACTGGGAGGTGCAGTTGTTTATTGCGAACCGAGCGGAGGTGTTCTGCAAAGCGGTCCCATGCATCTCTTGGTTCCCGGTGACAGTGACCCGGTTACTTTCCATCACTCTCTCTGTACATTAACAGTGATCAGGTTACTCTCCATTACTCACTCTGTAGATTAACAGTGACCCAGTTACACTCCATCACTCGCTCTGTACTTTAACAGTGACCCGGTTACTCTCCATCACTCGCTCTGTACTTTAACAGTGACCCGGTTACTCTCCATCACTCGCTCTGTAGATTAACAGGAACCCGATTACTCTCCATCACTCGCTCTGTACATTAACAGTGACCCGGTTACTCTCCATTACACACTCTGTACATTCACAGTGACCCGGTTACTCTCCATCACTCGCTCTGTAGATTAACAGTAACCTTGTTATTAACCTGAGCAGCTCTCCATCAATTTGGTCAAGCAAGTATTGCAGCCTTTCAGGTTACCAAGAAGGCTGGTTCCTTCTTTGGGGCAGACTCCACATGCTATCTGACCAATTCCACTTGCACGGCTCAGCTCCTTCCAGTTTGACATCTCCTGGTCCAGACATTGCCTTTGCTTCAGTTGGTGGCCCCGTGGTTCCCCATCGAGTGGCTTCTCTCCACGAGCAACACTCACCGGGATCTCACTCATCTAGCTCTGGCCATTGGCTCCTCACACACAGCTGTAGGGTTTAGCCTTGCAGCTCCAGGCTGTCCTTTTATCCCTCCAGAATGTAACAATTCCACTGGGGGGAGTCAGTGGCCGATCAGCAGACAACCTTGATCCATTTGGATTCTCAGGGTTCCCAAAGTCAATTCCCTGGGCAGGGGGCAGAGGTATTGGGGTAGGGCCAGGGGATGCTGGACTGAATCATGAACTTCACAGAGAATCCCCGTCTTTTCGGATAAATTTTGAAAACTTAATGTTGGAATTTAGGTTAGAAAGAATGGTTCAGGTTAAAACAATGTGATGGAAACAGGTACGATAGCAATGTTTAAGTGTTATTTAAGACGGATACTTGGGTCCGGACAATGTGCAGACAGATGGGATTTGCTTAAAATGGCATCATGGTCAACAGGGTCTATTCAATGCCATCAATTCCTGACAGTGTGGAAACAGTCCATTCAGCCCAACCAGTCCACACAACCCCTCCGAAGGGCATCCCAGCCAGGCCCATTCTCCTACATTTCCCATGTCTAACCCACCTAACCTGAACATCCATGGACACTACAGGCAATTTAGCATGGCCAGTCCACCCAGCCTGCACATCTTTGGACTGTGGGAGGAAACCGGAGCACCCGAAGGAAACCCACACAGACACAGGGAGAATGTGTAAACTCCACACAGACAGTACCTGAGAGTAGAATCGAACCTTGGCCCCTGGCTCTGTGAGGCTGCAGTGCTAACCATTGAGCCACCGTGCGGGGAAAGGGGAGATTTTGGAGTAAATAGTCTGTGTAGTTAGTTGGTGATTTTAAGAGTTTGAATACATTAACTGAACATGGATACATTTGGGATTAACATCTGCGGATATTAAGATAAGGGGTGCATGTAGGGTTCTGTGTAGGTTAATGTGTGTACATATTAAAGTCAGCTCGGAGAGGGACAGAGATCAGTTATCCATCACTGTCCCCTACCCCCATCCCTCTCCCCCACCTCCTCCCCTCCACACACAACACACACACACACACACACACACACACACACACACACACACACACACACTCACACACTCACACACACACTCACACACTCACACACACACTCACACACACACACAACACACACACACACACACACACACACTCTCTCTCGCACAGTGGCGCGCACACACAGACACACTCACTCGCACACAGACTGTCTCATGCACACAAACTCTCACACACACACACTCTCTCGCACACTCTCTCTCTCTCTCACACACACACACACACACACACACTCACACTCACGGACTCTCGTACACACACGTACTCTCTCACACACACACACATGCGCGCACACACACACACACTCTCTCTCACACACACACACAGACACACTCGCACACACACACACACACACACACACACAGACACACACACACACACACACATACATGGCAGATGGTGGAATCTAAATTTGACAAAAATCTGGAATTTAGAGTACAATGATGACAGTGAATCCATTGTCAGTTATTGTCAAAACCCACCTGGTTCACTAATGTTCTTTAGGAAAGGAAACTGCCATCCTTACCTGGCCTGGTCTACATGTGACTCTAGGCCCACAGCAATGTGGTTCATTCTGCACTACTCTCTGGGCAATAAATGCTGCCTTGCCAGTGGCACCCTCATCCCATGAATGAATGAAAGACACATGGCGGGTGGACACTGGGCAGGGCCGTTGCTGCTGACATCTTCCCACCCACCATCCCAACCCCACTGGACTGGCCTCACACATTCCTCCAGGACACATAACAGGACCCATTTACTGAGACCAATGGCATGGGCTGTGTGGGTGAGGGAGGAGCTGAGGAAGTGAGTGTGACTGAGGGTTCCAGAAGCTGAACAGAGATGATTACAATTTGAGGGCATCAATAATAACCAGGTGTGCAGAGTAGCAAGGCACATCAGCAACGAGCAAAAGTTGCATTTAGGTAGCACCTTTGATGAGTACAATGGCCCAGTTGCTTCAAAGGAGATCACATCGGTCAATGATAGACCCTGGGACACAGAGGCAGATTGTGGGCCAGGGTAAGAGAGGTCCAGTGAAAGAGGCTGGTTTCCCAGACGATTCTAAAAGGGGGAGGTCAAAGGCCACAGAAAGCTCAGGAATTCCGATCTGAAGAGCCAGGGTCTGAAGGCAGGGTCACCAATGCTGGACCAATGGAAACTGAGAATCAACAGCAACCAGGATTACAGGAGGGTGGAGATCATGTAATGAGGAGCAGGAGGAGGTTACAGAGATAGGGAGGGGGTGTGGGGGCTGGAGGAGGTTACAGAGATAGGGAGGGAGTGTAGGGGCTGGAGGAGGTTACAGAGATAGGGAGAGGTGTAGGTGCTGGAGGGGGTTACAGAGATAGGGAGGGGTGTAGGTGCTGGAGGAGCTATCAGAGAGAGGGAAGGGTGCAGGGGTTGGAGGTGATTACAGAGATAGGGAGGGGGTGTAGGGGCTGGAGGGGGTTACAGAGATAGGGAGGTGGTGTAGGGGCTGAAGGAGGTTACAGAGATAGGGAGGGGCTGTAGGGGCTGGAGGAGGTTACAGAGATAGGGAGGGGGTGTAGGGGCTGGAGGAGGTTACAGAGATAGGGAGGGGGTATAGGGGCTGGAGGGGGTTACAGAGATAGGGAGAGGGTTTTGGGGCTGCAGACTGTGATGGGGTGTTGGGTGAACGGGACCTGGTGAGTGCTTGTTACAAACAGCAGAGTTCGGGAGGAATTGAAATTTGTGGAGCGTTGAGATGAGAGACTGAGCCGGAGAAAATTGGAACGATGGAGTGTGGAGGTGACCCGGACACAGATTGTTCCGAGGAGGGTAATAAAGCAGAAATCATTGGGGAAATGTGTGAGAGTTCAGGATTGACAATCAGAGACAGCTGGAGGGAATGGTGGAGGGAGACAGTGACAGAGTCTCTGAGTGTGACCCCACTCTCCCAGTTTGGGGTCACAGCTCACTCCCAGCATTGATAAAGGGATGAAATCTGGATGTGTGGGAGGTCGGAACTGGAGGAATGTAGAGATCCTGATGTGATCTCACTGACAGCAGAGCGTGCATTTCAGAAATTGAAACTCAACACTCCTCATTTGCACTCATTGAACAGAGGACATAGAACGTGGAACATAGATCATTACAGCGCAGTACGGGCCCTTTGGCCCTCGATGTTGCGCGACCTTTGAAACCAAACTGAAGCCCATCTAACATACAGTAATCCATTATTATCTATATGTTTATCCAATGACCATTTAAATGCCCTTAAACTTGGCAAGTCAACTACTGTTGCAGGCCGGGTATTCCATGCCCTTACTACTCTCCGTGGGTAAACACGTGGCTAAGGGATTGGTGTAGGAAAGAGGAATTCCATTTCATGGGGCATTGGCATCAGTTTTGGAACCGGGGTATCTGTACTGTTGGGACGGTCTCCACCTGAACCGATCTGGAACCAGTGATCTAGCGAAAAGGATAAATAGGGTGGTCAGTAGGACTTTAAACTAGTGAGTCGGGGTAAGGGAAAGTGAAAGAGACAGGGAGTATGGAGTTAAATGGAAAGATAAGCAATAGGATAGCATGTGTACAGGTGGATTTAAGCTCGAGGCAGACTAGGAATACAGCAAAAAGGAAGGATAGCTTAAGACATCTTGGGATTTTCAACGTCTCCAATAATGATAAGAAAGTTAGCATCAAGGCACTTTATCTAAGTGCTTGTAGTATTCGCAACAAAGTAGATGAATTAACAGCACAAATCCTCTTAAAAGATTATGATGTGGTAGGAATCACAGAGACACGGTTGCAGGGAGCTCAGGACTGGCAGTTAAACATCCAAGGATTCACAACATATCGAAAAGACAGGGAGGTGGGCAGAGCAGGTGGGGTTGCCTTGTTAGTTAAGAATGGAATAAATCTATGGCACTAAATGACATAGGGTCAGAAGATGTGGAGTCTGTGTGGGTGGAATTGAGGAACCACAAAGGCAAAAAAAACTGTAATGGGAGTTATGTACAGACCTCCTAACAGTGATCAGGACCAGGGCGCAAGATGCACCGAGAAATAGACAGGGCATGTCAAAAAGGCAAGGTCATGGTGATCATGGGGGACTTCACTATGCAGGTGGATTGGGTGAATAATGTTGCTGGTGGATCCAAAGAAAGAGAATTCATGGAATGCTTACAGGATGGCTTTTTGGAACAGCTTGTGATGGAGCCCACAAGGGAGCAGGCTATTCTGGACTTAGTGCTATGTAATGAGCCAGACTTTATAAAAGACCTTAAAGTAAGGGAACACTTAGGAGGCAGCGATCATAATATGGTAGAGTTCAGTCTGCAGTTTGAAAGAGAGAAGGCAAAATCAGATGTAATGGTGTTACAATTAAATAAAGGTAATTACAGGGGCATGAGGGTGGAATTGGTGAAAATCGACTGGAAGCAGAGCCTAGCGGGGAAGACAGTAGACCAACGATGGCAGGAGTTTCTGGGTGTAATTTCGGACACAGTACAGAGGTTCATCCCAAAGAAAAGAAAGATTATCCGGGGTGGGATTAGACAAGCATGGCTGACAAAGGAAGTCAGGAAATGTATCAAAGAAAAAGAGACAGCCTATAAAGTGGCCAAGAGCACTGGGAAATCTGAAGATTGGGAAGGCTACAAAAACAAACAGAGGATAACAAAGAGAGCAATACGGAAGTAGATCAAATATGAAGGTAGGCTAGCTAGTAATATTAGAAATGATAGTAAAAGCTTCTTTCAATGCATAAGAAACAAACGAGAGACAAAAGTAGACATTGGGCTGCTCTAAATTGATTCTGGAAGGCTAGTGATTGGAGATAAGGAAATAGCTGAAGAACTTAATAAGCACTTTGCGTCAGTCTTCACAGTGGAAGACATGAGTAGTATGCCAACAATTATGGAGAGCCAGGGGGCAGAGTTGAGTACGGTAGGCATTACAAAAGAGAAAGTGCTAGAAAAGCTAAAAGGTCTAAAAACTGATAAATCTCCTGGCCCCAATGGGCTACATCCTAGAGTTCTGAGGGAGGAGGCTGAGGAAATAGCGGAGGCTTTGGTCGTGATCTTTCAAAAGTCACTGGAGTCCCTTATTTAAGAAACTCCCTTATTTAAGAAAGGATCAAGGCAAAAGATGGAAAATTATAGGCCGATTAGGCTAACCTTGGTAGTTGGTAAAATTCTCGAATCCATTGTCAAGGATGAGATTTCTAAATTCCTGGAAGTGCAGGGACAGATTAAAACAAGTCAGCATGGTTTTAGTAAGGGGAGGTCGTGCCTGACAAACCTGTTAGAATTCTTTGAAGAGGTAACAAGTATGTTAGACCAGGGAAACCCAGTAGATGTTATCTATCTAGACTTCCAAAAGGCTTTTGATATGGTGCCTCACGGGAGGCTGCTGAGCAAGTTGAGGGCCCATGGTGTTCGAAGTGAGCTACTGGCTTGGATTGAGGATTGGCTGTCTGACAGAAGACAGAGAGTTGGGATAAAAGGCTCTTTCTCGGAATGGCAACTGGTGACAAGTGGTGTCCCGCAGGGTTCAGTGTTGGGGCCGCAGCTGTTCACCTTTTATATATTAATGATCTGGATGAAGGCATTGGGGGCATTCTAGCGAAGTTTGCCGATGATACAAAGATAGGTGGACCGGCAGGTAGTACTGGGGAGGTGGGGAAGCTGCAGAAAGATTTAGACAGTTTAGGAGAGTGGTCCAGGAAATGGCTGATGAAATTCAATGTGAGTAAATGTGAGGTTTTGCACTTTGGAAAAAAGAATACAGGCATGGACTATTTTCTAAATGGTAAGAAAATTAGCAAATCAGAAGTGCAAAGGGATCTGGGAGTGTTGGTCCAGGATTCTCTAAAGGTTAACTTGCAGGTAGAGTCCGTAATTAAGAAAGTGAATGTAATGTCGTTTATCTGAAGAGGGTTGGAATATAAAAGCAGCGATGTGCTTCTGAGGCTTCATAAGGCTCTAGTTAGGCCCCATTTAGAATACTGTGTCCAATTTTGGGCCCCACACCTCAGGAAGGACATACTAGGCCTGGAGTGTGTCCAGGAGAGATTCACACGTATGATCCCTGGAATGGTAGGTTTGGCGTATGATGAACGGCTAAGGACCTGGGATTGTACTCATTAGAGTTTAGAAGGTTGAGGGGAGATCTAATAGAAATTTACAAGATAATGTATGTTTTGGAATTGGTGGACGCTGGGCAGTTAATTCCGTTAGGCGGGGAGACTAGGACCCGTGGGCACAGCCTTAAAATTAGAGGGGTAAATTTAAAACTGAAATGAGATGACATTTCTTCAGCCAGAGAGCGGTGGGCTTGTAGAATTCATTGCCATGGAGTGCAGTGGAGGCCGGGACGTTGGATGCCTTCAAGGCAGAGATCGACAAATTCTTGATCTCAAAAGGAATCAAGGTCTATGGGGAAAGTGCAGGGAAGTGGAGTTGAAATGCCCATCAGCCATGATTTAAATGGCAGAGTGGACTTGATGGGCCCAATGGCCTTATTTCCCTTCCTATGTCTTATGGTCTTATGATCTATATTTTCTGCAATAGGCTACCATAGGGAACCTTATCAAACACTTTACCCACAACCAGAGTAAGGCTCACAGGTCTGTAATTATCAGGGTTGTCTCTACTCACCTTTTTGAACAAGGGGACAACATTTGCTATCCTCAAGTCTTCTGGCACTATTCCTGTAGACAATGATGACATAAAGTTCCCAGCTAAAGGCTGTGCAATCTCATCCCTAGCTTCCCAGAGAATCCTCGGATAAATCCCATCTGGCCCAGGGGACTTACCTATTTTCACACTTTCCAGAATTGCTAACACCTCCTCCTTATGAACCTCAATCCGGTCTAGTCTAATCGCCTGTATCTCAGTCTTCTCCTCAACAACATTGTCTTTTTCCTGTGTGAATACTGACAAAAAATATTCATTTAGCGCCTCTCCTATCTCTTTGGACTCCACGCACAAATTCCCACGACTGTCCTTGACTGGCCCTAATCTTACTCCAGTCATTACTCTCGTCCTACTCCTTGCTTTGGTGCTTGTGTTTTTCTAATTCAGTGCAGAGCAGTGTGGTGGCTCAGTGGTTAGCACTGCAGCCTCACAGCGCCAGGGACCTGGGTTCGATTCCAGCCTCAGGCAACTGTCTGTGTGGAGTTTGCGCATTCTCCCCGTGTCTGCGTGGGTTTTCTCCGGGTGCTCCGGTTTCCTCCCACAATCCAAAGATGTGCAGGTTAGGTGGATCGGCCGTGCTAAATTGCCTGTCATGTTTAGGGGGATGGGTCTGGGTGGGATGCTTCAAGGGGCGGTGTGGACTTGTTGGGCCGAAGGGCCTGTTTCCACACTGTAGGGAATCTAATATAACAACTGGGCCTTGCAAATCTCAACGCTTTTCAAAGCGTGCATTTCAAAGCTCTGGTTATACTTTGATCGATTTCTTTCCCCCTTGATATCTTTGAAATCTAATCCCAGCATCAATTTCCACAACTTTTTCTAAACACAAACACATGCCTTGTTATTGCTCCTGTTGTCTGGGGCTTATGAAGCTGACACGTTCATTGCTGTTATCCTGTTTTTCAGGAAGCAAGTGAGGAGCAGATATTCAACAGAATTATCCTCCCTGTTTATATCATTTATTAAACTCCACTCCATGGTCGCTCCCATTTCCAGACTGGATGTAAAGCCCTTGAGCATTAATGATGAATAATAATTGAAAAGCTGGATAAAACAATGCTGCTTTATTCTGAAATGCAAGCTGATATGTGTCAGTTTAACACAGAGAGCTGGTGTTCACGGTAGAATTATTTGGACACACAGAACGTTGAACAAAACCTAGACACCATAAGGACTGGAGATGCTGGAAGGCAGAGTCCATAGGTGTGAGGCTGGAACTGGACAGTAGGTCAGACAGCATCAGAGGAGTAGGAAAGTCAACATTTCTGACATCGGGTTTCAGACGAAACATTGATTTTCCTACCCCTGTGATTTCCCAGCTCCTCTGATGCTGTCTGATCTGCTGTAATTTCCCAGCCTCGCACCTATAGACATTGAATAAATCTTTTTTCGCTCGCCCCATTCCCCTGTGAGGCCACTCCTGGATTTGAGGGGATTGGGAGTCAGTGCCCGCTGTCTCAGTGATCTTGTGGATATGTGACCGTGAGCTCATCTTGGGATTCTGGTTTGATAACAATGTGATGAGGAAGCTGGTTCAGTGTCAGACTCAGTCAGAGAAAGTGATGGAGTTGCTGTCGGTGGGGAGAGGAGGTTGAGACAGGGTCTGAGATACTGAACCCTGCATTATGCAGAAGGAATTTCTTCTCACCCAGTTTCTGAACGTTTTCACCCGAAGGGTGCAGGGGAGAAGCAGCTCCATGTCAGTGGGAGCGGGAGTCACTGAAACCTTCATCACATTTAATAAAAAAACATCTCTGGGAATTTCACGCAAGATACTGGGACCTCCAGAGCTGCAGACCAAGAGTTGGAATTGGAATTAGACTGACCACTGTTATTCAGTCAGTACAGAGTCTATGGACTGAATGACCTCCTTTTGGACACCTTTCTGATTGGGTGCCTGATGGACGATAATGGAGGGGGTTTTGTGTTTTGTGCCGGAAGCTTCTTTATAATCTACCATGGGAATGTCGAAGTAATGTTAAAGGTATGACAGTGGTGGCTCGCAATCTCCTCAAATCTTGGAGTGGCCTCACAGGGGAACAGGGTGAGTGAAAAAGATTTTATTCAATGTTCTGTGTGCCTGAATGACTCGACTGTTAACACAGCTCTCAGTGTTAAACTGACACATACCATCTCAAAATAAAACTGCATTGTTTTATCCAGCTTTCCAATTATTACTCATCATTCATGCTCGAGTGTTTTACATCCAGTCTGGAAATGGGAATGACCATGGAGTGGAGTTCAATAAATGATATAAACAGGGAGAGTAATTCTCTCTAATCTTTGCTGTACATTCCATAGGAAGTGAGTTAAGTGTGTAAGAGGGTGTGTATAGTTTCTATGAGGTTCATTGTATCTCAGCAACTGCTGTTGTATTTTAGACTAGGTCAGTGCAGTCTGGATGTTTACTGTATCTGAGTGTGACTGTGTGGTGAATGTGCATTTAATGTGTGTAAGTGTAACTCAATGTGAGTGTGTGTCAGTGTGGATGCGGGTGTGTCTCACCCTCCCATCCATTGCCCCCAGTTGCTCACAGAGTTAAGACAAAATGAACATAGAACATAGAAAAGTACAGCACAGTACAGGCCCTTTGGCCCACGATGTTGTGCCGTGGAATAATCCTAATCCAAAAATAAAATAACCTAACCTACATTCCCCTCAATTCACTGCTGTCCACATGCATGTCCAGCAGTCGCTTAAATGCCACTAATGACTCTGCTTCCACGACTACCACTGGTAAACTATTCCATGCGCTCACAACTCTCTGGGTGAAGAACCTCCCTCTGACGTCTCCTCTATACCTTCCTCCTAACACCTTAAAACTATGACCCCTCGTGGCAGTCAATCCTGCCCTGGGGAAAAGTCTCTGGCTATCGACACTATCCATGCCTCTCATTACCTTGTACACTTCGATCAGGTCACCTCTCTTCCTCCTTCTCTCCAGAGAGAAAAGTCCGAGCTCAGTCAACCTCTCCTCGTAAGAGGAGCCCTCCAGTCCAGGCAGCATCCTGCAAAACCTCCTTTGCACCCTCTCCAAAGCCTCAACATCTTTCCTGGATCTCTTTCAGAATCTCTTCGCTTCCAGTGAGTGAATTTAGGAATGACTGGAGGTGCAGGAAGTGTTCTGCTTTTATGCAATGGAATAATCCTGGACAAACGAATAATGGAATTGGCTGGGTTGCTGGAGAGAGAGTATGTGGTGAATGGTGGGTTTGTGGAATGTGTTTTAATTGCTCTCCAGGCGTCTAATGATCCTGTTTGACATCAGATTAACTTTCTGCCACATTTCATGTCATGTCTCAATCCTCAAGTTTCCAGATCGACACATAAAACCTGCCCAAATCCCAGGGTCTCTCACTGGGCAACATTCAAAAACCCCTCAGTTCTACATAAATTCAAACACAATTACCCCCTTCCCAATGTTCAAATATTGAGACTCATTTGCAAAACATGAACTAATGTTGCCTGAAAAAGTCCTCTACAAACTAAACAGAAACATCCACAAACTCAGCACAACCCTCAAGGTGTCCAAGTGTGAGAATATACAGCAACAAACCTCATTTTGTCTGGAAATTCCTCTACTCCCCCACCCCCTCCCTATCTCTGTAACCCCCTCCAGCCCCTACACCCCCTCCCTATCTCTGTAAACTCCTCCAGCCCTCACACCCCTCCCTATCTCTGTAACCCCCTCCAGCCCCTACACCCCCGCCCTATCTCTGTGACCTCCTCCAGCCCCTACACCCCCTCCCTATCTCAGTAACCTCCTCCAGCCCCTACACCCCCTCCCTATCTCTGTAACCTCCTCCAGCCCCTACACTCCCTCCCTATCTCTGTAACCCCTTCCAGCCCCTACACCCCCTCCCTATCTCTGTAACCCCCTCCAGTCCCTACACCCCCTCCCTATCTCTGTAACCTCCTCAAGCCCCTACACCCCCTCCCTATCTCTGTAACCTCTTCCAGCCCCTACATCCCCTCCCTATCTCTGTAACCCGCTCCAGCCCCTACACCCCCTCCCTATCTCTGTAACCCCCTCCAGTCCCTACACCCCCTCCCTATCTCTGTAACCTCCTCCAGCCCCTACACCCGCTCCTGATCTCTGTCACCTCCTCCAGCCCCTACACCCCCTCCCTATCTCTGTAACCCCCTCCAGCCCCTACACCCCCTCCCTATCTCTGTAACCTCCTCCAGCCCCTACACCCACTCCCTATCTCTGTAACCCCCTCCAGCCCCTACACCCCCTCCCTCTCTCTGTAACCCCCTCCAACCCCTACACCCCCTCCCTATCTCTGTAACCTCCTCCAGCCCCTACACCCCTACCTATCTCTGTAACCCCCTCCAGTCCCTCCACCCCCTCCCTATCTCTGTCGCCTCCTCCAGCCCCTACACCCCCTCCCTATCTCTGTACCCTCCTCCAGCCCCTACACCCTCTCCCTATCTCTGTTGCCTCCTCCAGCCCCTACACCCCCTCCCGATCTCTGTAACCCCGTCCAACCCCACACCACTCCCTATCTCTGTAACCCCCTCCAGCCCCTACACCCCCTCCCTATCTCTGTAACCTCCTCCAGCCCCTACACCCCCTCCCTATCTCTGTCGCCTCCTCCAGTCCCTACACCCCCTCCCTATCTCTGTAACCTCCTCCAGCCCCTACACTCCCTCCCTATCTCTGTAACCCCTTCCGGCCCCTACACCCCGTCCCTATCTCTGTAACCCCCTCCAGTCCCTACACCCCCTCCCTATCTCTGTAACCCCGTCCAACCCCTCACCACTCCCTATCTCTGTAACCCCCTCCAGCCCCTACACCCCCTCCCTATCTCTGTAACCTCCTCCAGCCCCTACACCCCCTCCCTATCTCTGTCGCCTCCTCCAGCCCCTACACCCCCTCCCTATCTCTGTAACCCCCTCCAGCCCCTACACCCCCTCCCTATCTCTGTAACCTCCTCCAGCACCTACACCCACTCCCTATCTCTGTAACCCCCTCCAGCCCCTACACCCCCTCCCTATCGCTGTAACCTCCTCCAGCCCCTACACCCCCTCCCTACCTCTGTAACCCCCTCCAGCCCCTACACCCCCTCCCTATCTCGTAAACCCTCTCCAGCCCCTACACCCTCCCTATCTCTGTAACCCCCTCCAGCCCCTAACCCCCTCCCTATCTCTGTAACCTCCTCCAGCCCCTACACCCCCACACTATCTCTGTCGCCTCCTCCAGCCCCTACACCCCCTCCCTATCTCTGTAACCCCCTCCAGCCCCTACACCCCCTCCCTATCTCTGTAACCCCCTCCAGTCCCTCCACCCCCTCCCCATCTCTGTCACCTCCTCCAGCCCCTACACCCCCTCCCTATCTCTGTACCCTCCTCCAGCCCCTACAACCCCTCCCTATCTCTGTCGCCTCCTCCAGCACCTACACCCCCTCCCGATCTCTGTAACCCCGTCCAACCCCACACCACTCCCTATCTCTGTAACCCCCTCCAGCCCCTACACCCCCTCCCTATCTCTGTAACCTCCTCCAGCCCCTACACCCCCTCCCTATCTCTGTCGCCTCCTCCAGCCCATACACCCCCTCCCTATCTCTGGAACCCCCTCCAGCCCCTACAGCCCTCCCTATCACTGTAACCTCCTCCAGCCCCCACACCCTCTCCTTATCTCTGTAACCTCCTCCAGCCCCGACACAGCCCCCCTATGTCTGTAACCTCCTCCAGCCCCGACAGCCCCTCTCTTTCTCTGTAACCCCCTACACCCCTCCCTATCTCTGAAAACCCCTCCACACCCTACACCCCCTCCCTACCGCTGTAACCCCCTCCAGACCCTACACCCCCTCCCTATCTCCGTAACCCCCTCCAGCCCCTACACCCCTCCCTATCTCAGTAACCCCCTCCAGTCCCTACACCCCCTCACTATCTCCGTAATCACCTCCAGCCACTACACCCCCTCCCAATCTCTGTAACCTCCTCCAGCCCCTACATCCCTCCCTATCTCTGAAACCTCCTACACCCCTCCCTATCTGTGTAACCCCCTCCAGTCCCTAACCCCCTGCCTATCTCTGTAACCTCCTCCAGCTCCTATACCCCCTCCCTATCTCTCTCACCTCCTCTAGCCCCTACACCCCCTCATTATCTCTGTAACCACCTCCAGCCCCTACACCCCTCCCTATTTCTGTAACCCCCTCCAGCCCCTAAACCCCCCCCCATTTCTGTAACCACCTCCAGCACCTACACCCCCTCCCTATCTCTGTCACCTCCTCCAGCCCCTACACCCCCTCCCTATCTCTGTAACCCCCTCCAGCCCCTACACCCCCTCCCTATCTCCGTAACCCCCTCCAGCCCCTACACCCCTCCCTATCTCAGTAACCCCCTCCAGCCCTACACTCCCGCCCAATCTCTGTAACCTCCTCCAGCCCCTACACCCCCTCCCTATCTCTGTAACCTCCTCCAGCCCCTACACCCCCTCCCTATCTCTGTAACCCCCTCCAGCCCGTACACCCCCTCCCTATCTCTGTAACCTCCTCCAGCCCCTACACCCACTCCCTATCTCTGTAACCCCCTCCAGCCCCTACACCCCCTCCCTATCTCTGTAACCCCCTCCAGCCCCTACACCCCCTCCCTATCTCTGTCGCCTCCTCCAGCCCCTACAGCCCCTCCCTATCTCTGTAACCCCCTCCAGCCCCTACACCCCCGCCCTATCTCTGTGACCTCCTCCAGCCCCTACACCCCCTCCCTATCTCAGTAACCTCCTCCAGCCCCTACACCCCCTCCCTATCTCTGTAACCTCCTCCAGCCCCTACACTCCCTCCCTATCTCTGTAACCCCTTCCAGCCCCTACACCCCCTCCCTATCTCTGTAACCCCCTCCAGTCCCTACACCCCCTCCCTATCTCTGTAACCTCCTCAAGCCCCTACACCCCCTCCCTATCTCTGTAACCTCTTCCAGCCCCTACATCCCCTCCCTATCTCTGTAACCCGCTCCAGCCCCTACACCCCCTCCCTATCTCTGTAACCCCCTCCAGTCCCTACACCCCCTCCCTATCTCTGTAACCTCCTCCAGCCCCTACACCCGCTCCTGATCTCTGTCACCTCCTCCAGCCCCTACACCCCCTCCCTATCTCTGTAACCCCCTCCAGCCCCTACACCCCCTCCCTATCTCTGTAACCTCCTCCAGCCCCTACACCCACTCCCTATCTCTGTAACCCCCTCCAGCCCCTACACCCCCTCCCTCTCTCTGTAACCCCCTCCAACCCCTACACCCCCTCCCTATCTCTGTAACCTCCTCCAGCCCCTACACCCCTACCTATCTCTGTAACCCCCTCCAGTCCCTCCACCCCCTCCCTATCTCTGTCGCCTCCTCCAGCCCCTACACCCCCTCCCTATCTCTGTACCCTCCTCCAGCCCCTACACCCTCTCCCTATCTCTGTTGCCTCCTCCAGCCCCTACACCCCCTCCCGATCTCTGTAACCCCGTCCAACCCCACACCACTCCCTATCTCTGTAACCCCCTCCAGCCCCTACACCCCCTCCCTATCTCTGTAACCTCCTCCAGCCCCTACACCCCCTCCCTATCTCTGTCGCCTCCTCCAGTCCCTACACCCCCTCCCTATCTCTGTAACCTCCTCCAGCCCCTACACTCCCTCCCTATCTCTGTAACCCCTTCTGGCCCCTACACCCCGTCCCTATCTCTGTAACCCCCTCCAGTCCCTACACCCCCTCCCTATCTCTGTAACCCCGTCCAACCCCTCACCACTCCCTATCTCTGTAACCCCCTCCAGCCCCTACACCCCCTCCCTATCTCTGTAACCTCCTCCAGCCCCTACACCCCCTCCCTATCTCTGTCGCCTCCTCCAGCCCCTACACCCCCTCCCTATCTCTGTAACCCCCTCCAGCCCCTACACCCCCTCCCTATCTCTGTAACCTCCTCCAGCACCTACACCCACTCCCTATCTCTGTAACCCCCTCCAGCCCCTACACCCCCTCCCTATCGCTGTAACCTCCTCCAGCCCCTACACCCCCTCCCTACCTCTGTAACCCCCTCCAGCCCCTACACCCCCTCCCTATCTCGTAAACCCTCTCCAGCCCCTACACCCTCCCTATCTCTGTAACCCCCTCCAGCCCCTAACCCCCTCCCTATCTCTGTAACCTCCTCCAGCCCCTACACCCCCACACTATCTCTGTCGCCTCCTCCAGCCCCTACACCCCCTCCCTATCTCTGTAACCCCCTCCAGCCCCTACACCCCCTCCCTATCTCTGTAACCCCCTCCAGTCCCTCCACCCCCTCCCTATCTCTGTCACCTCCTCCAGCCCCTACACCCCCTCCCTATCTCTGTACCCTCCTCCAGCCCCTACAACCCCTCCCTATCTCTGTCGCCTCCTCCAGCACCTACACCCCCTCCCGATCTCTGTAACCCCGTCCAACCCCACACCACTCCCTATCTCTGTAACCCCCTCCAGCCCCTACACCCCCTCCCTATCTCTGTAACCTCCTCCAGCCCCTACACCCCCTCCCTATTCCTGTCGCCTCCTCCAGCCCATACACCCCCTCCCTATCTCTGGAACCCCCTCCAGCCCCTACAGCCCTCCCTATCACTGTAACCTCCTCCAGCCCCCACACCCTCTCCTTATCTCTGTAACCTCCTCCAGCCCCGACACAGCCCCCCTATGTCTGTAACCTCCTCCAGCCCCGACAGCCCCTCTCTTTCTCTGTAACCCCCTACACCCCTCCCTATCTCTGAAAACCCCTCCACACCCTACACCCCCTCCCTACCGCTGTAACCCCCTCCAGACCCTACACCCCCTCCCTATCTCCGTAACCCCCTCCAGCCCCTACACCCCTCCCTATCTCAGTAACCCCCTCCAGTCCCTACACCCCCTCACTATCTCCGTAATCACCTCCAGCCACTACACCCCCTCCCAATCTCTGTAACCTCCTCCAGCCCCTACATCCCTCCCTATCTCTGAAACCTCCTACACCCCTCCCTATCTGTGTAACCCCCTCCAGTCCCTAACCCCCTGCCTATCTCTGTAACCTCCTCCAGCTCCTATACCCCCTCCCTATCTCTCTCACCTCCTCTAGCCCCTACACCCCCTCATTATCTCTGTAACCACCTCCAGCCCCTACACCCCTCCCTATTTCTGTAACCCCCTCCAGCCCCTAAACCCCCCCCCATTTCTGTAACCACCTCCAGCACCTACACCCCCTCCCTATCTCTGTCACCTCCTCCAGCCCCTACACCCCCTCCCTATCTCTGTAACCCCCTCCAGCCCCTACACCCCCTCCCTATCTCCGTAACCCCCTCCAGCCCCTACACCCCTCCCTATCTCAGTAACCCCCTCCAGCCCTACACTCCCGCCCAATCTCTGTAACCTCCTCCAGCCCCTACACCCCCTCCCTATCTCTGTAACCTCCTCCAGCCCCTACACCCCCTCCCTATCTCTGTAACCCCCTCCAGCCCGTACACCCCCTCCCTATCTCTGTAACCTCCTCCAGCCCCTACACCCACTCCCTATCTCTGTAACCCCCTCCAGCCCCTACACCCCCTCCCCATCTCTGTAACCCCCTCCAGCCCCTACACCCCCTCCCTATCTCTGTCGCCTCCTCCAGCCCCTACAGCCCCTCCCTATCTCTGTAACCCCCTCCAGCCTCTACACCCCCTCCCTATCTCTGTAACCTCCTCCAGCCGCTACACCCCGTCCCTATCTCTCGAACCCCCTCCAGCCCCCACCACCCCTCCCTATCTCTGTAACCTCCTCTAGCCCCTACACCCCCTCCCTATCTCTGTAACCCCTTCCATCCCCACAACCCCTCCCTATCTCTGTAACCTCCTCTAGCCCCTACACACCGTCCCTATCTCTGTAACCTCCTCTAGCCCCTACACCCCGTCCCTATCTCTGTAACCTCCTCTAGCCCCTACACCCCGTTCCTATCTCTGTAACCCCCTCCAGCTCCCACCACCCCTCCCTATCTCTGTAACCCCATCCATCCCCACACCACTCCCTATCTCTGTAACCCACTCCATCCCCACACCCCCTCCCTATCTCAGTAACATCCTCCAGTCCCTAGCCCCCTCCCTATCTCTGGAACCCCCTCCAGCCCCTACAGCCCTCCCTATCACTGTAACCTCCTCCAGCCCCCACACCCTCTCCTTATCTCTGTAACCTCCTCCAGCCCCGACACAGCCCCCCTATGTCTGTAACCTCCTCCAGCCCCGACAGCCCCTCTCTTTCTCCGTAACCCCCTACACCCCTCCCTATCTCTGAAAACCCCTCCACACCCTACACCCCCTCCCTACCGCTGTAACCCCCTCCAGACCCTACACCCCCTCCCTATCTCCGTAACCCCCTCCAGCCCCTACACCCCTCCCTATCTCAGTAACCCCCTCCAGTCCCTACACCCCCTCACTATCTCCGTAATCACCTCCAGCCACTACACCCCCTCCCAATCTCTGTAACCTCCTCCAGCCCCTACATCCCTCCCTATCTCTGAAACCTCCTACACCCCTCCCTATCTGTGTAACCCCCTCAAGTCCCTAACCCCCTGACTATCTCTGTAACCTCCTCCAGCTCCTATACCCCCTCCCTATCTCTCTCACCTCCTCTAGCCCCAACACCCCCTCATTATCTCTGTAACCACCTCCAGCCCCTACACCCCTCCCTATTTCTGTAACCCCCTCCAGCCCCTAAACCCACCCCCTATTTCTGTAACCACCTCCAGCACCTACACCCCCTCCCTATCTCTGTCACCTCCTCCAGCCCCTACACCCCCTCCCTATCTCTGTAACCCCCTCCAGCCCCTACACCCCCTCCCTATCTCCGTAACCCCCTCCAGCCCCTACACCCCTCCCTATCTCAGTAACCCCCTCCAGCCCTACACTCCCGCCCAATCTCTGTAACCTCCTCCAGCCCCTACACCCCCTCCCTATCTCTGTAACCTCCTCCAGCCCCTACACCCCCTCCCTATCTCTGTAACCCCCTCCAGTCCCTCCACCCCCTCCCTATCTCTGTCGCCTCCTCCAGCCCCTACACCCCCTCCCTATCTCTGTCGCCTCCTCCAGCCCCTAACCCCCTCCCTATCTCTGTAACCCCGTCCAACCCCACACCACTCCCTATCTCTCTAACCCCCTCCAGCCCCTACACCCCCTCCCTATCTCTGTAACCTCCTCCAGCCCCTACACCCCCTCCCTATCTCTGTAACCCCCTCCAGCCCGTACACCCCCTCCCTATCTCTGTAACCTCCTCCAGCCCCTACACCCACTCCCTATCTCTGTAACCCCCTCCAGCCCCTACACCCCCTCCCTATCTCTGTAACCCCCTCCAGCCCCTACACCCCCTCCCTATCTCTGTCGCCTCCTCCAGCCCCTACACCCCCTCCCTATCTCTGTAACCTCCTCCAGCCGCTACACCCCGTCCCTATCTCTCGAACCCCCTCCAGCCCCCACCACCCCTCCCTATCTCTGTAACCTCCTCTAGCCGCTACACCCCCTCCCTATCTCTGTAACCCCTTCCATCCCCACAACCCCTCCCTATCTCTGTAACCTCCTCTAGCCCCTACACACCGTCCCTATCTCTGTAACCTCCTCTAGCCCCTACACCCCGTTCCTATCTCTGTAACCCCCTCCAGCTCCCACCACCCCTCCCTATCTCTGTAACCCCATCCATCCCCACACCACTCCCTATCTCTGTAACCCCCTCCATCCCCACACCCCCTCCCTATCTCTGTAACATCCTCCAGTCCCTAGCCCCCTCCCTATCTCTGGAATCCCCTCCAGCCCCTACAGCCCTCCCTATCTCTGTAACCTCCTCCAGCCCCCACACCCCCTCCTTATCTCTGTAACCTCCTCCAGCCCCGACACAGCCCCCCTATGTCTGTAACCTCCTCCAGCCCCGACAGCCCCTCCCTTTCTCTGTAACCCCCTCCACCCCTCCCTATCTCTGAAAACCCCTCCACACCCTACACCCCCTCCCTACCGCTGTAACCCCCTCCAGCCCCTACACCCCTCCCTATCTCAGTAACCCCCTCCAGTCCCTACACCCCCTCACTATCTCCGTAATCACCTCCAGCCACTACACCCCCTCCCAATCTCTGTAACCTCCTCCAGCCCCTACATCCCTCCCTATCTCTGAAACCTCCTACACCCCTCCCTATCTGTGTAACCCCCTCCAGTCCCTAACCCCCTGCCTATCTCTGTAACCTCCTCCAGCTCCTATACCCCCTCCCTATCTCTCTCACCTCCTCTAGCCCCTACACCCCCTCATTATCTCTGTAACCACCTCCAGGCCCTACACCCCCTCCCTATATCTGTAACTTCCTCCATTCCCTACACCCGCTCTCTATCTCTGTATCCCCCTCCAGCCTCCACACCCCTCCCTATCTCTGTAACCTCCTCCAGCCCCTACACCCCTCCCTATTTCTGTAACCCGATGTCTGTAACCTCCTCCAGGTCCGACACCCCCTCCCAATCTCTGTAACCTCCTCCAGCCCCTACACCCCTCCCTATTTCTGTAACCCCCTCCAGCCCCTACACCCCCTTCCGATCTCTGTAACCACCTCCAGCCCCTACACCCCTCCCTATTTCTGTAACCCCCTCCAGCCCCTAAACCCCCCCCCTATTTCTGTAACCACCTCCAGTACCTACACCCCCTCCCTATCTCTGTCACCTCCTTCAGCCCCTACACCCCCTCCCTATCTCTGTAACCCCCTCCAGCCCCTACACCCCCTCCCTATCTCCGTAACCCCCTCCAGCCCCTACACCCCTCCCTATCTCAGTAACCCCCTCCAACCCTACACTCCCGCCCAATCTCTGTAACCTCCTCCAGCCCCTACACCCCCTCCCTATCTCTGTACCCTCCTCCAGCCCCTATACCCCCTCCCTATCTCTGTCGCCTCCTCCAGCCCCTAACCCCCTCCCTATCTCTGTAACCCCGTCCAACCCCACACCACTCCCTATCTCTCTAACCCCCTCCAGCCCCTACACCCCCTCCCTATCTCTGTAACCTCCTCCAGCCCCTACACCCCCTCCCTATCTCTGTAACCCCCTCCAGCCCGTACACCCCCTCCCTATCTCTGTAACCTCCTCCAGCCCCTACACCCACTCCCTATCTCTGTAACCCCCTCCAGCCCCTACACCCCCTCCCTATCTCTGTAACCCCCTCCAGCCCCTACACCCCCTCCCTATCTCTGTCGCCTCCTCCAGCCCCTACACCCCCTCCCTATCTCTGTAACCCCCTCCAGCCCCTACACCCCCTCCCTATCTCTGTAACCTCCTCCAGCCGCTACACCCCGTCCCTATCTCTCGAACCCCCTCCAGCCCCCACCACCCCTCCCTATCTCTGTAACCTCCTCTAGCCGCTACACCCCCTCCCTATCTCTGTAACCCCTTCCATCCCCACAACCCCTCCCTATCTCTGTAACCTCCTCTAGCCCCTACACCCCGTTCCTATCTCTGTAACCCCCTCCAGCTCCCACCACCCCTCCCTATCTCTGTAACCCCATCCATCCCCACACCACTCCCTATCTCTGTAACTCCCTCCATCCCCACACCCCCTCCCTATCTCTGTAACATCCTCCAGTCCCTAGCCCCCTCCCTATCTCTGGAACCCCCTCCAGCCCCTACAGCCCTCCCTATCTCTGTAACCTCCTCCAGCCCCCACACCCCCTCCTTATCTCTGTAACCTCCTCCAGCCGCGACACAGCCCCCCTATGTCTGTAACCTCCTCCAGCCCCGACAGCCCCTCCCTTTCTCTGTAACCCCCTACACCCCTCCCTATCTCTGAAAACCCCTCCACACCCTACACCCCCTCCCTACCGCTGTAACCCCCTCCAGACCCTACACCCCCTCCCTATCTCCGTAACCCCCTCCAGCCCCTACACCCCTCCCTATCTCAGTAACATCCTCCAGTCCCTACACCCCCTCACTATCTCCGTAATCACCTCCAGCCACTACACCCCCTCCCAATCTCTGTAACCTCCTCCAGCCCCTACATCCCTCCCTATCTCTGAAACCTCCTACACCCCTCCCTATCTGTGTAACCCCCTCCAGTCCCTAACCCCCTGCCTATCTCTGTAACCTCCTCCAGCTCCTATACCCCCTCCCTATCTCTCTCACCTCCTCTAGCCCCTACACCCCCTCATTATCTCTGTAACCACCTCCAGGCCCTACACCCCCTCCCTATATCTGTAACTTCCTCCATTCCCTACACCCGCTCTCTATCTCTGTAACCCCCTCCAGCCTCCACACCCCTCCCTATCTCTGCAACCTCCTCCAGCCCCTACACCCCTCCCTATTTCTGTAACCCGATGTCTGTAACCTCCTCCAGGTCCGACACCCCCTCCCAATCTCTGTAACCTCCTCCAGCCCCTACACCCCTCCCTATTTCTGTAACCCCCTCCAGCCCCTACACCCCCTTCCTATCTCTGTAACCACCTCCAGCCCCTACACCCCTCCCTATTTCTGTAACCCCCTCCAGCCCCTAAACCCCCTCCCTATTTCTGTAACCACCTCCAGCACCTACACCCCCTCCCTATCTCTGTCACCTCCTCCAGCCCCTACACCCCCTCCCTATCTCTGTAACCCCCTCCAGCCCCTACACCCCCTCCCTATCTCCGTAACCCCCTCCAGCCCCTACACCCCTCCCTATCTCAGTAACCCCCTCCAGCCCTACACTCCCTCCCAATCTCTGTAACCTCCTCCAGCCCCTACACCTCTCCTTATCTCTGAAACCCCCTACACCCCTACCTATCTGTGTAACTCCCTCCAGTCCCTAACCCCCTCCTGATCTCTGTAACCCCCTCCAGCCCCTACACCCCTGCCTATCTCTGTAACCTCCTCAAGCTCCTACACCCTCTCCCTATCTCTGTAACCACCTCCAGGCCCTACACCCCCTCCCTATATCTGTAACTTCCTCCATTCCCTACACCCGCTCCCTATCTCTGTAACCCCCTCCAGCCTCCACAGCCCTCCCTATCTCTGTAACCTCCTCCAGCCACTACACCCCCTCCCTATTTCTGCAACCCGATGTCTGTAACCTCCTCCAGCCCCTACACCCCCTCCCTATCTCTGTAACCCCCTCCAGCCTCTGCAACCCCTCCCTATCTCTGTAACCTCCTCTAGCCCCTACACCTCTCCGTATCTCTGTCACCTCCTTCTGCCCCTACCCCATCCCTATCTCTGTAACCTCCTCCAGTCCCTACACCCCCTCCCTATCTCTGTAACCTCCTCATATCCCTATACCAGCCCTTATCTCTGTAATGACCTGCAGCATCTAACACCACACCATCTGTGTAACCTCTTCCATCCCCCCACACAACTCCCTACCTTTGCAAACTCCTCTGCCCCCAACCCCTCCCTGATCCAACCCACAGACCCCTCATTGTCTCTGTAATGTCCCCCAACCCTGAATCTCTCTCTATCTCTATAAAAGCTGCAATTTCTGACACGCCTCCCTGTCTCTGTAACTTCCTCCAGTCCCTGCATGCTCCTTATCTCTTAATGATTCTGAAGACATTGAACTCTGGACTCTGCTCCAAGATCTGTCCTTCATTACTGGCAGCCATGTCTTCAGCTGCTCCATCCTGAGTTTTGGGACTCCCCTCCTGAATCTCTCTATCCCTCGCGCTCATTAGCTCCCTCCTTGGAGACAATCCTCTGGTCTATACTTCCCATGCCCATGCCTGGCGTTCAGACCTATCCTCAGCTTACAATGTTGTGTTGCACCTCACAGCATTCAGGTGCTAATCAAATGAAAATTCTTGTCTGCATTTGAGCTGGTAATTGTGAACGTGAGTCAGAAATTGGAGGCAGTGAGTGTGTGTTGGTGTGAGTGTGTGTTGGTGAGTGTGCAGTGGGTTTGAGTGGGTC